>NW_021703778.1:60700712-60828443 GCF_005190385.1 Monodon monoceros
AAAAAAAAAATGTCATGAAAAACCTAGGGGTAAGACAGGAATAAAGACACAGACCTACTAGAGAATGGAGTTGAGGATATGGGGAGGGTGAAGGGTAAGCTGTGACAAAGCGAGAGAGTGGCATGGACATATATACACTACCAAACATAAAATAGATAGCTGGTGGGAAGCAGCCGCATAGCACAGAGAGATCAGCTCGGTGCTTTGTGACCACCTACAGGGGTGGGACAGGGAGGGTGGGAGGGAGACGCAAGAGGGAGGGGATATGGGGATATATGTATATGTATAACTTATTCACTTTGTTATAAAGCAGAAACTAACACACCATTGTAAAGCAATTATACTCCAATAAAGATGTAAAAAAAAAAAAAAAAAAGAATTTATCTGAGAGGAATTCCCTGCCAGTCCAGTGATTAGGACCCCGCACTTTCACTGCCGAGGACACAGGTTCAATCCCTGGTCCGGGAACTAGTCAGGAAACTAAGATCCTGCAAGCCATGAGGCCAAAAAAAAAGAATTCATCTGGGAAATTTTAACAATTTATGTACTCTATTTTATCATGATTGTTTTTTATACCTTTTTACATCTTCAATTAATAAGCTCCCCGTCGGGCTTCCCTGGTGGCGCAGTGGTTGAGAGTCTGCCTGCCGATGCAGGGGACACGGGTTTGTGCCCCAGTCCGGGAAGATCCCACATGCCTCAGAGCGACTAGGCCCGTGAGCCATGGCCGCCGAGCCTGCGTGTCCGGAGCCTGTGCTCTGCAACGGGAGAGGCCACAAGAGTGAGAGGCCCGTGTACCGCAAAAAAAAAACCAAAAGAAACTTACTGTAAGTTTTTATTACAATAATCTAGGCTAATAAAAAGAAACAAAATTGAGTTATTTGTAGTGAGGTGGATGGGCCTAGAGTCTGTCATACAGAGTGAAGTAAGTCAGAAAGAGAAAAACAAATACCGTATGCTAACACATATATATGGAATCTAAAAAAAAAAAACGTTTCTGAAGAACCTAGGGGCAGGACAGGAATAAAGACGGAGAGACGTAGAGAATGGACTTGAGGACGCCGGGAGGGGGAAGGGTAAGCTGGGACAAAGTGAGAGAGTGGCGTGGACATATATACACTACCAAATGTAAAATAGATAGCTAGTGGGAAGCAGCCGCACAGCACAGGGAAATCAGCTCCAAGCTTTGTGACTACCTAGAGGGGTGGGATGGGGAGGGTGGGAGGCAGGCACAAGAGGGAGGAGATATGGGAACATATGTATATGTATAGCTGATTCACTTTGTTACAAAGCAGAAACTAACACGCTGTTGTAAAGCAATTATAGTCCAATAAAGATGTTTAAAAAATAAATTAAATATGGTATTTTATTAATTTGAAGAAACTTCAAATTCCAGAAGAGTAGAGAGAATAATATAATAAACTTCAAGCCTCTAAATTTCTTCTTTGAAAAATAATTTATTTCATATATATATAAAGGCATTAAAAGAATACAAAGAGCAAAAAATAATAATAATCTAGGCTATCTTAGTGTTTCAGGAATAACCCTTTGTTAATTATCTTCGGTAATTAGGTACATTTTTCACAGATGGAGTTGCTAGATGACTGTAGAAAAGATTCTTTTCTCTAAGCATGTGTTAAGAAATTTAGTGCTATGTCATTTCAGAATACTAATTCTGCCTTGAATAAGCAGAATAAAACTGCTTTGTCGATTTCTGTATCCTCTGGGGTACTTGGGTATTCTTTTTGCCTTAGATACCTCCAGGACAAGATCAATAATGCTTCTCATTTGTTTCAGGCAGGCAGAAAAATCAATAATATGAGATGATATGTAATTTTATTTTAGGAAAAAATTCAGTAGTTTATTATGTGTACTTTAGTTTTACCAGAATGTTTGAAGGATCAAATAAAGGAAAAATACATGATTTTGTCAGTGGTAGAATATCAAAATGTTAGGCATATATAGTTTAGCCCTTGATTTTTAAAGTCATATTTACCATTAGTTCCACGGGTATTATTTCTTAGATTATCAAGTCCTTGTGGAGAAAACCTTGTCTTAAACTTCTTTTGTGTCTCTTATAGTACTGAACATTTCATTTTAGTTAACAGCATAAAATATCATCTTGTGTTCTTAGAGGAAACAATTTCTCCTACATTTACTTTGCCTAATCATTTTGACCATGATACAGGTAAAATGGGGAAATGGTTATTTCTATGATTAGGACAGCTGAGTGAAGGGCAGCTGAATAAAGAACAACTTCTATATCTTTTTTGGCACTAATATTCACTGGAGAAAAAGAAGACAGTATTTCCTAACCACATCTCCAGGTTTGGCAACAATAAGGAGAAAAGCATATCAATGGTAAAATTGGTAACAAGGAAACTTTTTTCCCTAAAAAAACCTTGTTCTTCTTTTTCTTCCTTTATTTCATGCATATGTACAAAAACCTACCAGTATGTATTCTATAGGTAACTCAGCTTTAGGATTATGGTTCACAAATTCATTTATAGGTCACTTATATTTTTTTAAGTTAATCTTATAAATGGTAATTGGGTTCCTGGACTATTGTGGAAGTTTTATTGTATTGAGGAAAGAGCCTCTTCAACAGAACTAGATTCATGTTAGGTTCCACTGCTTGCTATTTGTATAACATAAAACCTCTGTACGTAATGCTTAGTAAGATTGCAGTAAATATTAACTGAGATGGTACATTTGATGGTGTGCTAGTGGATCCTTGATATTTAGTCTGATTTTCTCCAAGTTTTTATTTTGAAAAATTACAAACCCACAGAAAATATACCAGAATAGTACAGTGAGCATCCAGGTACTCTTAATCGAGTTTCATCATTTAACATTTCACCATATTGGTGCACATGCATTCTTTTTCTTTCACTCAATATGTGTCTGTAGATGTTTGTATGCTAAATGTGAGTTTATGCACACAAATACACACACTTCTGCTGAATTACTCTGAGTAAGTTGGCATTTTTCTGTTTATTCTTGGTCTAGGTTGATACAGTTTAAATCTGTCACACTCTTTGGATTTAGCCTCTAATTGTCAATCCTTTCTCTGGGGGCCTATTCTCTTTTCTATTTCCAATATCCTATCTTACTTTAGCCATTGGGAGTTGCAACTCAACCGTCTTGGATTCAGGGCAGACGAGGTCTCCTTACTTAGGAGAAAGAGTTTGTGCCCAGGAAACAATTTTTAAAAATTCCACTCATCTTATTTTCATTCTTTGTGATGCTTAGAATATGGTAACCTATGGAGGAAAAAAAAAGAAATGGAGTTTTTACTTTCTCTAGGGCCTACCACCATACTACTCACTTTTACTTAAGCTTCATTTACTTCTCCCAGTGATCCTGTGAAATATTAATATAACCAAACAAAACAGATGCATTAATGTTAGATAATTTGCCCAGGATCTTACAGTCAGGTTTTGAACTCAGGGTAGCTAACTCCAAAGCCCATGCTGTTTCCAGGACATCAAAGTTGTTGTACACATTTTATTTACTTTTAGGAATATAAGAAATACATTTACCTATTCACCTTTTAGATTGTTTTATGCTTCTTTTAGTCTTTATTATGACTATTACTGGACTTCTTTGAAGAAATAACTTACTGGCTACATTTTATTCATCTGAAAGTTTATCTATCTTTATCTTAAGCTTTAAGCAGACAGACTTCTTAACCGTCCTCCAAACTCAGCCCTTTGTTTTGCCATTAAAGCATTACGTAAGGGATCAATTAATATTTTCTAAAAAGGGCTACATAGTAAATAATTAAGGCTTTCCAGATCATACATTGTCTGTTGCAACTACTCAACTCTTCCACTGTAGCACCAAAACAGCCATAGCCAATAATATATAAGTAAATTGAGACTGTGTTCCAATAAAAGTATTTTCCAAACAAGCCCAATTTGACCTGTAGGCCATGGTTTGTTGACCACTAGTATTAATCATCATCTTATATGCTCATTAGAATTTATATGCCAGGGAAATGTTGAAAGGAACACTGTTAAGAGATACATGACTGCCCATCTCCTCTCACGTATTTGTTTGTGTGGGTACAGTGACCAGTTTTGTATGTACCTTCTACATGAGAAAACACAGATGAAGTAATAAGTACAGCAGGCACCTCAAAACATGATATCATGAAAGTCAGTTTGCACTGAGCAGGGAACATCCTATTAAAAGACTAATGATGTTTTTAAGGAAAAATTCAAGGTACATGACCCCTGCCCTCAAACATGTGGTAATAATATGTTCCATCTAGCATACTCTAGCCATATTCTAATTGCTATTTGAGGAATGTCAGATGTGCCTAGCACAGGCAAAAAAACAAAGAAAGAAACACAAAACAGATGTAACAATGGAAATTTTAGTATAATGTGTGGGAGAGTTGATGATTCCTGGGTCACACTATTCTCACACAAATAACATAATCAGGAGATCCACTTCTAATGTTTGTTATAGAAATAGAAAGGATACATGTGTCATTTACATTTATATTAATTGTTTTCTCATTTTTATCATTTCTCCTAGAGATTATTGTCTTAAGGGGAGCTATTTCTCCTTCATGTCTGTTAGTCAACACCTTTGTTTCCTAATCTGTTGAACCTTGTATCTGTTGGAATTTGTGTGATTAATGCTAAGTAATTACATTGATATTATGCAGTCTTTTCATATACACATCATATTGTCTAGTGATTGAAATCCGCTTCTCACTTTGCTCTTTTGTAAAAGAAGATATCAACTTCTTTGATATCTCTTTTGATATCTCTCAAGTCAAAGAATCACTTACCTTTTGAGAAGTCTGAAAAATTTGTCTTCTTAATTATAAACATTTCTGAAAGATGCAGTGATCTTTGGGTGATTTAATATACTGATTACTTCATGTGTGCTCCAGCATTGTTGAATAGGCTTTTTATGAAAAACTGAAATATCAAATATCACATGAAGAGACAGTATAGCAAAACGTATGAAGTGCATGAAAGCAGTGATCAGAAGGAAATTTATAGTTGTAAATGTCTACATTGAAAAAGAAGAAAGATCAGTAACCTAACTTTATACCATAAGAACCTAGAAAAAGAAAAGAAAACCAAACCCAATGCTAGCAGAAGGAAGGAAATAATAAAGATTAGAGCAGAAATTTTTTAAAATAGAGAAAAGGAAAACAATAGAACCAACAAAATCAAAAGTTGCTTCTCTGAAAAGATAAACAAAATTGACAAACCTTTAGCTATATTGACTAAGAAAAAAAGTCTAATTACTAAAATCAGCAATGAAAATAGGGAGCATTACTACCAACCTTACAAAAATAAAAGGGATTATAAAAGAATACTGTGAACAGTTGTATGCTAAAAAATCAGACACTGTAGAAGAAATGGACAAATTCCTAGAAACATACACACCACCAAAACTGAAGAAATAGAAAATCTGAACAGTACTAAAACAAGTAGATTGAATCGGTAATAAAAATCCTCCCAAAAAAGAAAAGCACAGGACCAAATGGTTTCACTAATGAATTTTACCGATCATTTAAAGGAGAATTAACACCAGTCCTTCTCAAACACTCTTAACTCATTCAACGAGGCAAGAATTACCCTGATACAAAACTAGAGATATCACAGGAAAAAGGAAACTACAGACCAATATCCTTTTTGTATATTAATGAAAATTTTTCTACAAAATACTAGCAAGCTACAAATCCACCACCGTGTTAAAAGGATTGCACACCACGACTAACTGGGTTTTATTTTAAGAATGCATGTGTATTAGACATATGAGAATTGATCATTCATTAATTAGAATGAAGGGAAAAGTCACTCAGTCATCACATTTGATGCAGAAGAAGCATCTGACAAAATCCAACACCCTTTTAAGATAAAACACTTCACAATACTAGGAATAGGCAGGAACTTCCTCAATTTGATAAAGGTCACACCTAATACCATGCCCAGTGGTAAAACATGAAAGCCTTTCCTCCTATGATCAAGAACAGGACAAAAATGTCTACTTTCACCACTTTCATTCAACATTTTACTGTACGTTCTATCCAGAGCATTTAGGCAAGAAAAAGAAATAAAAGACATCCAAATTGGAAAGGAATAAGTAAAAGTATCTCTGTTTGTAGATGATATGATCTTTATACATAGGGAATCTATAATAAAATTATTAGAGCTAATAAATGAATTTAGCAAAGTTTCAAGGTCAACACACAAAATTTAGTTTTATTTCTTTATGCTGATGAACAAACCAAAAATAAAATTAAGCAACAACTCAACTTACAGTATCATCCAAAAGAATAAAATACCTAGGAATAAATTTAACTACAAGGTGTAAGACTTGTACACTGGAAACTACAAAGCACTGCTGAAAGAAATTAAAGAAGACCTAAGTAAAAGGAAAAATATTCAGTGTTCATCAATTGGAAGACTTATTGTTGTTAGGATGGCAATACTCCCCAAAGCAATCTACAGATTTGATGCAATCCCTATCAAAATTCCAATGGCATCTTTTTGCAGAAATGGAAAAGCTGATCCTCAAATTTATATGTAACTTCAAGAAATCCAGAATAGCCAAAACAGCATTGAAAAAGAAATGTAAAATTGGAGTACGCATACTTCCCAATTTCAAAACTTAATACAAAGCTACAGTAACCAAAACACTGTGGAACTGGTATAAGGTAGACATATAGACCCATGTGATAGAATTGAAAGTCCAGATAGAAACCCGAACATGTATGACCAATTCATTTTTAACAAGGGTGCCAAGACCACTGAGTTAGGAAATACTGTTTTCCTCAACAAGTA
Organism: Monodon monoceros; assembly: GCF_005190385.1. Lineage (NCBI taxonomy): Eukaryota > Metazoa > Chordata > Mammalia > Artiodactyla > Monodontidae > Monodon > Monodon monoceros. Next base: position 60,707,528 of record NW_021703778.1, read on the forward strand.
GTGCTAGAGCAACTGGATATCCACATACAAAAGAATGAAGTTGGACCCCCTACCTTACACTATATACAAAAGTTAATTCAAAGTGCGTCAGTGATCTAAGTATAAGAGCTAAAACTATAAACTCTTAGAGGCAAATGTAGGGATAAATCTTCATTACCTTGGATTTGACAGTGGATTCTTAGATATGACATTAAAAGCACAAGAAACAGGGAAAAATAAGTTAGACTTCATCAATATTAAAAACTTGTGAATCAAAGGACATTATCAAGAAGTGAAAAGACAACCTACAAAATGGGAGAAAATATTTGCAAATCAGATGTCTGATAAGGGTCTAATATACAGAACAGCACATATAAGAACTCTTAGAATACCACAGCAGAAAGGCAACTCAATTCAAAAATGGGCAAAGGACTTGAATAAACATTTTTCCAAAGAAGATACACAAAGGACCCTCAAGCCCAAGAAGAGTTGTTCAGCATCATTAGTCACGAGGGAAATGCAAATCAAAACCACTTCACACCATGAGGATGGCTATAATTTAAAAAACAGAAAGTAACAAGTATTGGTAAGGATGTAGAGAACTTAGAACCATCATACAATGAAGTGTAAAATTGTGCAGTCACCATGGAAAACAGTTTGGCAGTTTCTCCAAAAGTTAGACAGATTTTGCCACGTGACCCAGCAACTCCACTCTTAAGTGTATAACGAAAAGAATTGAAAAGAGATACCCAACAAATACTTGCACACCAATGTTCATAGCAACACTATTCACAATAGTCCAAAGCTGGAGAAAACCAAAATGTTACATCAATGGATAAATGCATAAACAAATTGTAGTATACCTGTCCAATGGAATATAATTCATTCCTAAAAAGAAATGAAGTACTGATACATGCTGCAACATGATGAACTTCAAAAGCATTATGCTAAGTGAAAGAAGCTGGATGCAAAAGGTCACATATTAGTTATTCCATTTATATGAAATATTCAAAATAAGTTAAATCCAGACAGAAGCAGATTAGTGGTTGTCGGGCTGGAGGAGGGGAGGAATGGAAGTGACTGTTTGAATGGGTATGGAGTTGCCTTTTGGGGTGACGAAATGTTCTGGAACTAGATGGTGATGGTTGCACAACATTATGAATGTACTAAATGTCACTGATTGGAAATGTTAAAATGGTTAATTTTATGTTATGTTAATTCCACCTTAGATTTTTAAGCTGAAACATAAATATTACTTAAAATTATTAAATAGTGTGACAAACTGAAATGAAAGTCTTTCTGGAGGCAGGGACTGGACTATTATGACTAGCAGTATAAAGTTCTACTGATTCTTTCTAACCAGAGCTGAGGTTTATTTCTCAGTACCTTTATGATGCTCAGTAGCTGGAATGACAACTACCAACAGTATGGTGATAACAGTAAGGGGTATTATTGACTGGTAGAATAGTGAATATATGAGAGAAATCACAGCTCTTTTCATTTGAGAGCATCTTCTCAAGTATATCTAACACCCTTTCCAATTGAGGTCTTCCTTTTCCCTCGGCTACCAGAAAGGTTGAAAACAAATTCTGCCAAATTAACTTCATTTGCTTTATGACACGGTCAATTCGTTAGTAGGTCAGGGCTGCTGAATCTCTGGATTTCAGTGAAGTGCTTGACACAGTTTCATGACATCACTGTGACATACATTAGGGCTCTCTCCTCAGCCTTGTCATCCTGGACAAGGATAAAAATGGATGATTATTATGGATCAAATATAACAAGATGAATTTTATCAGAGATAAATGTTAAGTCTTGTACTTGGAACCAAAGAACACAAACTGAACAAAGAAACCATTGGAGGGACATGACTTAAGAGCAACTTATACAGTAAAGAGTAACAGGGTGTGATTACTCTTAACCTCTCAGTATGAGCTAGCTAGCACAAATGGGTTGTTTAAATGTAGTGTTGAAAACTACTCTGCATTAATAAGGCCACATCTGGGGCATTATTCTCCATTCTCCTTTGCAAGAGACTTTGACAAATGGAAAATCTAGAGGTCTGTATCAGAGATGGTGAGGAGGACATTCAAACCATGTCATGAGACACAGTTGAAGAAAACAGGAATGGCTCGTCTTGAAAATATTGGCACTCTTCAAACAATGAGAGCTTTCCAAAAAGGAAAAAAAAAAAATGGAAAAAGAACAGAATTGACTACCTTTTGTGGTCATGAAAGCATTCAAGCAAAGACTGAGTGGCCATTTTTCAAAAATGTTCTTGATGATTAAAGAGTGGAACTACATAGTAACTAAAGTATCTTTCAACCCTCAGAGTGTATGGATCTACATAATTACTAGAAAGCAGGCAACATGAGGATGGGGAAAAAGAGAAAATACAGGTTTAAACTAATGGTCTAATAAAATTCAAGTAAGTACTTAGATACTTCCTAAATTCAAGGGTTTGTTGAAGTTACTATAGATAGTTCAGGAGTGATGTCATTTTCAGATCTGGGTTCATAATCAATGAGAAGATAACTTGTTTTTTTGGCCTTGTTTTATAGTCTAGCCTCCTGAGACAAGATCTAGGGCTTGGAAGCCCAGCACAAATCTCTTCTTCAGGAAAACCTGGGACACCATACTACTCATTCTCTGCCACAAGTTCCAGGAGAAGACCACTCCATGACTCTGCAGCACTTGGTAAGTGTATCACACAACAAACCCCATTTTACAAATGTTTCTTCCCTACCCCACTCCCCCTTTGTCTATGCTTCTGGCTGTACTTTTAATTAGAAGAAATTTGGTTTCTTGGGTATCACGATGATATTGGGGCTTATTTACATAAAATAATATATCATATATTTAATAAAAATATTTTTATTTGGTCATCAGTATAAGAGGAACTGAATAGTGAAAAATGGAACTTTAAAAATGGGATTAGTTTTTCCTCTTATAATAAAAATGTCATGTACTAATATTAACACCTTATTCTTGACTAAAATTGATATAATGCTCAACAGTTTACAAAGTGGTTTTATAGTATACATTCTCATTTCATCCATACAGCAGTCCTAGTAGTCAGTGGACGTAATACTAGCTTTAACATAAAATTGAGGCTCAAAAGAGGACACATTCATATAACTAGAGGTGATTTATGCAGGATACAATTTAAGATTTTCTGACTCCAAGTCCGATGTTCTTTGCATATTAGTTGCTTCTACTCCCCACTTTTTAAAAAATTGAGGTAAAATTAGCATAACAATTATCCATATTAAAGTGTACAATCCAGAGACATTTAGTATATTTACAAAACTGTACAGCCATCATGTCTAGCTCCAAAACATCACCTCAAAAGGAAACTCAGTAACTATCAAGCATGCAAATCTCATTTTCTTTAGCTTCCTTCTTTTATGTCTTATACATACATAGCCTAACCAGGCCAATCTGTTTTGTGTTGCTGCTTACAGCAAGCCTCAGGTATACTCTGACACCCTATCCAGTCAGTGTTTAAATGTGGGAATTTTTGGTTATTCTTACCAAAGAATCCTTTATATAAGAAAATTGAAGTTATAAAGCATGTTTATATTAAGGATAGACCAGCTTCTGAAATAAACATAGTCCACCAAAAGAAAGTATGTCCCAGTTATTTGTTCCACAAATACTTATTGACACCCCTAATTTGTATGTCTACCTCTGTCAAACCTAAATTTTGGTAAAATATCCCAGGCCTTTGGGTCTAGAATATGCTTGAGGGTGTAAAAGGGCACAGTGATGGATTGTCATACTAGGCATAGAAAGCTCTGGTTAGATATGCCCACCTCTCAGTGTTATGGGTGGTTGAGTATATGTACTGTTAGCTCCGATGATTTAGACCACTGCACTCATTAAGGAAATGGTAAGTTAAAGTATCTTTTCTCCATCTCCGCTTTTGTTTCCCACCAAATTAGTTAGTCAGAGTAAGAACATTCTTTTGAGTCTAGATGTGGCGGTGTCACTCTAGAAAAATATCTGTTAGTCTGCTATGTGAGCACACACTGTGATAAAAAGCACTAATATAGACCAGTATACTATTACTAAGAGTTCAAGGAGGAAATAAACTATTGGAATATTGAGGGCAGGGAGGGGGAGTGGATTTCATAAATACTCAAGCTTTCCAGAAATTAAAGCTTATATATTCTTCATTTTCATTTTGATTATGATAATGCTAGGTACTATGGATTATTTCTTCTATGCCAGGTACTGTGTATACATACTGCATCTTTACAAAAACTCTATGAGGTTATAATATTAACGTCATGTTGCAAATAAGGAACCAAGACCCTGGAAGCTAAGTAACTTAGCCAAGCCTTGGTATCCAGGGAGGTGCACTCATCTCCTGGGTGAATACCGTTTAGTGGATTATTATTCCATTCTTTATTGTTATTTCTCAGTCTTAGACACTCTTTCTCGGCATTGCAGTTATCCATAAAATCTCTGAAAGGACTTCAGAGATAATCTACGCCAATCTTAGCATCTTCTCAAGCTATTTAGATGCTTTAGGAAATCAACATTCTGCAAAACCGTATCTAACTTATAATACTCTTGCCACAGTTTTTAATATAAACCTAGTAATAATGGCTAAAATTTATTGTGTCATTTTCTGTTAGGCACTTCCCTGAGCATCTTTGTGTATTATATTTATTGCAATAACTCCAGGAGGTTATTGTAGGTAACTGAAGCTCTAAGAGGTTAAGTAACTTGCCCAGGCTCACACAGCTGCTGTGTGATGGAGCTGAAATTTGAATCCAATCAGCTTACTCTCTTAACTATTACACTTTGAAACCTCCCAAAAGTGAACTCTGTATCCTAAGTTCATGATTTTGAATCCAACATTATTTATATAATTGTAGAGTGGCAGCTAATGATGAGATTAAAAATATAAAAGAAAAATTTCCATTCCCATGGCAGTGAAGAACTGTCCTTATCTAAACAGCAATGTATCCTACTGCTAACTACCCCAAAAGAGAGTGATGGGCTCCAGACTGATAGGAACAGTTCAGTTGACTCTCTTGGTATGTATGGAGTATGAGTTTTGCTCAAGGGATACTGTACTAGTTGTGAAAAGTTGGGTTTTAGAAAAGCCTCACAAAGAACAAAAATTTTGCCTGTAAGTTTTATAAATATAGAGCGTGCCAGATGTTGTTTATCTTTGGCACTTTTGTTTTAAGGAAATATAGGCTGCCTCTTGGGGTAGGGAATAGATGCTAATGAGTGTTTTTTTCCTCTTTTTATTGTATAAAATTTTCCATGTGCTACTTACAAAGTTGCTTTTTTAGCTTTGCAGCCTCCTGGGATAGTCACTATAAAGATTCCCAGCCCCAATTTAAATGGGTTTCATTCTTTCTTAAACAACTGCATGTTTTATTGTCATATCATTTATGACCCAGGAAAATACCATTTTTACAGTTCTAATTTTTACAGTTTTCAAAAACATTGTAATTAACATCAGCCTTCTTATGTGTTCTCTCTTCTTAATAGTGAACCCCTCTGAAAAATCCTGAATTTGATCCATTATTTGTGTACGATTGGAAAGGTGCAATTAACACCATTTTTTACAATAAATAAGATGAACAAGTATTAAATTTTACAGATAAGTAAAAGTAAAATACCAAGTAAGGTCGTTAGACATATGAAAATATTCATATTCTCCATTGTATTAATAAATAATTTGTGTCTTAGAAAGAAATATACTTTAGTTATTTCTTGGAAATAAATATAAACATCCAAGGATAAAATTGTATAATAATTAGTGCTGAAGTTGCAGTTTTAACCACACATTGTTAAAGTAAATGTTCTTATAGAATACTTATAGGATGATATCATACATGACAATGCCTGTATCTAATAGTTTATGTAGCATATCTCAGATATTATTATAACCTTAATTTTTCAGTTATTAAATTTTATTTCAAATTTTTAACATAATACCTTGTAGCATTAGCATTAGCTTTTAGTTTATTTAATATGCTTTTAAACCTAATTCTCAATGTGATATGAACACTAAATTTGTGTCTCTCTTAAGGAGTCATATTATTAAACTGACCTGTTGTACCAAATGCCCCTCTGCAAATGAGCTGAGATAAATGATGTAAAGTGCCTAATATGTAACCTTGCACATAATAGGTGCTTAAGGAATATTATTCCCTTTTCTCACACATGCTTATTGGTTTGTTATTTTCTTTCTTGTTTTACTTTGCTGTCATCTTCCCAAACTTATGGGATATGTATTTCAGAATATGTCACTTCATTAGGAGTACCTGTTTTGCACTGGAACCAGTTAGAAAGAATGAGACCCCTATCCCTGTATTCCCTTACTTACTTCTAAATGCTGGAAGACAAGAAAGGTACTAGGAGGAAAAATTCTTTCCTGCTCATTTGAAGTCTGAAACTTTTCTAATATAAATGCTGATGAAATATACTGTTTCCCACGTGCAGATCCTTTGCAAGCAAAGAAAGTCAGAAAGGTGCCTCCTGGCTTGCCTTCTTCTGTAAGTACCCATTTTTTTTGACTTTGTGGTAAACAAACTGATATCACGTATTCAGTATCTGCTGGCTGTAAGGATACATTTGGTTGGTATCAGTAGGCACACTTCACATAGTAACTGTTCTCTACTTAATGGAATCACTGATTGAGTTAAATCCAAATTCAGTGTTAGGTTTTTAAGATTTCTCGTCAATGATTTGTAGCTTACTCATATGCTTTTACTCCATGGCCCTGTCATTTGAATTCCCCTCTTGGGAAGAGGACTAGGCTGGTAGCTGTCAAAGAAGATCTCCTGTACAGGTCTTTTGATGTTTAATTAGTCATTATGTTGCTGAACAGGAGGACAGACAGAGATTAATAGCTGAGAATCTTAGAAATTTACATTTGTAATAATCCCAATGGAGCTAAAGACATTAAGATTCGGAGGACATGTTCGGCTCAGCTTGCCTCAGTAGGACTGAGGTTATTAATATGCATAAATCACCAAGTCAGATGTTCATTGTGAAGCCCTTGTGGATTTTAAAGCCTTCATTAAGCCTTTCCTAACTTCAGCCTAGCATCAGGAAAGCTTTCAAGCAGCTAGTTTGTTGATCCCTCTTTGCTCAAAAATGTATCCTTTGAGAATAAAGAGCTTTCATGAAGGAGGTTGGAAAGGTTTGGTGAACAACCGTTAATGGCCATGATAATCAAATGCTGTAGGGGTGTTTGTGCTATTAAGTATACTTTATTCTGTTAAAGAGTAAAAGTATTTGTAAATGAACCTATATCATAAATCCACCTACAATTTAAAAATCCCTGGTGTGAAGAAGGAAGATTTTTTTTCCTCTCCCGTTTCTTAGAACAAATGGGGAGTGGGGCTTTTGGATTGAGGCCCCATGCCTTGTAGGGCACATCTCTTTGTTGTGTAAATGGATGTTGGCCTTTTATTTGGCAGTACTTAACACATGGGCGCAGGTGCTGCTGGATGAGTCACAGCTCATCGAAGTATACACTGAATGGAATATCTGGCTTGGCAAGTAGTAATCTAGAAGGAGCAGCATGGGTCTGAGCTTTTTATTTTTTATTAAGGCTGAAGTAGAGATACCATCTTTTTGGTTGTTTGCCTTCCTTCTTTCCTATGTTCTTCCCCCTCCTTCTCTTCCATGTGATACATGAAAACTCAAATTTGAAATCCTCTTTGAAACTCACTTCCAGATGGATCTGAGTTTTATGCAGCCTAGGGCAGCTGTGCTCTGAACCTGCAGCTTACCTGGAAGGTTGGATTGCAGCTGCAGGCGTTCTTAAAAGCTTTTGCTTGCATAAGCACTTGGACCCACTAGAGGCTGAATAGCTGCTTGATAAACAAAATGAACACAATGCCTCAAATCATTATTCCCAAAGACAGGATTTTTTTTCAGCAACAGCTAAAAATAGTTGGGCAATTTACATTTTAACAGTTGTGTGCTGTGCAGGGGTAGGTGGTTCAACAGCATAACATGATTTCTGCTAGATTAACGGAAGTCATATTTAAAACTGACAGAACAGCTAAAACATGTAACTGTGATTTTTTTGGTAATTTGTTACTATAATTCTATGAGAGTAATAGAAGTTAAATTACATATTAATATTTAGTATAACTGCACAGGTTTTTAAAAATACCAGATTAGTAAATGAAAAATTCATCTCATTTCTTTGCCTGACATTCATTTTAAGAAACAGTATATTTTTGTTGTTTCATAGTTCTTTCATTTTTAAAACAAAAGGGCAAAATGGACAGAACAACCTGGAAAAAGAATAAACACTGGAGGTCACCAGTGTTCCTTGCAATCCTAATCAAAACAGCATTCACTACCTAGAGGTAATTCTCTGTATTGTCTCAGGTGTTAAGGATGAGCCAAGGAGAGGGGGAAAGCCAATGAATTCTCATGAAACTGATTTCTTTGAGAACCATTAGAAAATTTCACAAGTCAAGCCTACTTATATATTGTATTACTAGCTTCTTTACTTGGGATTTATTAGATATTTGTATAGAAAATATTAGAAATTATTATTTTCAATTCTGTACTTAACATCAGCATCAAACATGATCATACTGCTTTGAAACCATGCTGAAAATAGTATTTAAGTGTATTGAATGTTATTAAGGATATATAAATGATAAATGCATTTTAATTAAAAGCATATTTTAGATTAAATGCTATGTTGAAATCTCAGGTTTTTAAAAGAGAATTTTTTTAAACTTTAAAAACTGGTACTTTGATAAATGATACCAAAATAATAAACTGAGAACACTTATTGTTACACTACTTACCTTTTCAGTGTCTAAAACAAATGGAATTTAAAGTAATGGTTTTCTATTTGGATGCTTTTACTGAAATATATGTAATTCATAGGGCTTTATCAATGTGAATTATTTTTTTTAAATGGGTATAAAAATGAAAATGGACTATGTATATTTTATTTCATGATCATTTGAATATCCTACTTCCCAAACTAGAAACTTGACCGTAACATCTCAGATTTGACAGTTTGCTGCTTGTGCAGTCAACCTTTAGTCATCTGTAAAATACATGTTACGTTTACTAAAAAAAGAGTGAAAGAGCTAGGTTGGTATCATACTGCTCACACCACTACAGAGAACAACAGGCAGTGTTACTTAACATGCAAAGCCATGATAATCTACATAATTTGACCATAGACCATTGGTTAGAGGCCTTTTCTTTTTCTAATCCATGATATGTATTTAGGTATCATAATTACAAACCTCAGCTCCCCTATTCCTCACTGCAGAACAACTGAATGGTAACTTCTGTCTGGATGAAGGTCTGATAACGGTGTATTGACATTCTTAAAGCAGTATGGTCACTAAGGTTAAGAAAATGGTCTGTTCAAATCTGCTGGCTTAGTTATTGATTGATTGTATGACCCTGGACTTGTCAGTTAGCCTTAGGAAGTTTGAACTGGGAAATCTAAAGTTCCTTTCAGGTCTAAAATGTTACATTCTTAGGGTTTTAAAATTAATATGCTCTATACATAACCAAAAGGTGTAATGGGCATAGTTTTCTTCCTACCAATGAAAAAATGGTGTTCTTAAGCACATTACATTTTCCACTTGTTTCTCTAGACAGGTTGAAATATTGAACAAAGTGAACTTCTGTAGCAGCAACAGTAGAGCGATGCCTGGACATTGAATTTGAACATACAAGCACACCATCATTGCCTGCAGGGAACTAGTGTGAGAAACAAGCATTTAGTGAATTAATTACATGTATTTCAGTGAGGCAAGTAAAGGTGTGTACCAAGTACTCTGGAAACATAGAGTAGGTGGAACTAACTCTGCCTTGGGAAGTACTAATGGCCTCAGGAGTTGACATTTGAACTCTGTCTGGGAAGATTAGTAGCAGTCGATACAGGTAAAAGGCATAGACATGTAAAAAAATAAACACACTCTCAGGCCACATCTAGAAGTACAGCATTATTGAGTTCTGTACCAAATATAACCTTTATGCTTTTCCTATAGCAGACCTGCTCTCCCACTCCAGAGGGAGATTGAGGAACACATAAGACCAGCTCAGATATGAAAAGAGATAAATTGTCATAGCAGTCTACCCTGGATAAAAGCCTAAAGTCTCCTGGCCTGTAGATAATAGGAGGCATTTGTAGTTGTTAAGATTATCTGGGAGTCTTTCTGAAGGTATGGGTGTGCTTTGACTTTGCAGGATGTTTTCTTTCCTTTTTAGGGCTCCTGAACCTCCCCTCTCCTTCTTTAACCACCACCTCTAGTCTTTGTTCTTTGTATATACACAAGCTGTTTTTCATCTCTATCAAATTTTTACTGAGATAAAACATTTAAGGAAATTTTGAAGCACTGGGTAGGGATTGGGAGCAACTTTGATTTTTTTCCTAGTAATTTGTGGGAAAAAGTGAAACATTTGCATTATATTTGTTAGCACCCTTTACAGCCTCAATTTCACTGTGTTAGAGTAACACATATCTTACATGTGTGAGCATCTGTGCTAACCATTATCTGTATCATCTTAATCTTTAATCTTCACCACACCAATCTGTAAGATAACTAATATCCTCTTCTTACAGATGAGGAAATTGAGACTCAGAAATATTAAGTAACTTGCCCAATATTACACATACAGCCAAAGATTACAACCTAATTTAATATAGAAGACCATTTTCTTTTTCTTTTGAATGTTAAAACATGTTGTGTATCTTGGTGTACTCATAAGGTATCTTGGTTAGTATATTAAATTTAAAACAGTTTATTCTGTCATTTATGTTTTTCTTGATCAAATTTATTAATTGCTTTGTTGTTTAAGGACCTACCACCATCTTGAAAGGATGACGTAGAAAAGCACAGACTTCATAGTCAAGCAGATGGGTTTTATCTGGCCTCAGCTGCTTTTTGTTTCGTAACCTTAGAGAAATTGCTTTTAAGTTCTCTGAACACGAAATTTCTGTTTGTAAAAGGAGACAGTAATGCTTATCTCAAGTGTTAGTATGAGGGTATCATGTGCCTTACATGTGCCTAGTATATAATAGACACTCAGTAAATGTTCTTTCTTTATTTTTTTCTAGTTCCTACCACTATAGCCTGCAATTTAAAGGAATTTTAGCATTTCATGTTTACTGTTTTTTTTTTTTCTTGGCTGTGCCTCGTGGCTTATGGGATTTTAGTTCCCCGACCAGCGATCAAACCCGGGCCCTTGGCACTGAGAGCGTGTGAGTCCTAACCACTGGACCACCAGGGAATTCCCATACCATATTTTGTTGAAAAGCAAGGAAAAGTTTGAAAACATAAGGAAAGATAAATATTATGGTAAAAAAAAAAGTATTTACTTGCATATGTAATGTATGCGCCTGGCACATAGTAAGTAGTAAATTGTAGCTGCTATCGTTGTTAAGAAAGCATTCATTTTCCGAAAAGGAACCTATAGAAGGAGGAAAAATTGATTGAATTAATTCCTGCCTAGAATTCATACTAATTAGTTTTGTCTTCTGAACTATCAAGAGTCTATGCTTTTTTTTTCCTTTCTTTTATCATTGGTTGAACATCTTTATGGTCCTCTAAAGCATTTCTCAGATGGAGGGAAGTTTCTTTGTTCTTTATTTCTTAACTTGATGTTATATAGTATTTCCAAACATAGATCTTTTTTTAAAAATGCCTGCAGAAAATGCAGAATCCTGAAGAAAGAAGCAAGACACTTCCAAGATTTTTATCACCAGAAAGTAAATATCTATACAGATTTCAGAATACCTTTATATCCAAGTTGTGATCTTGTTCAGTAGCATTTGAAAACATCTTTTGAACATCATCATGCTCTGCATCAAAATGGCATGTCTTATTCATTTTTTTTTAATTTATTTATTTATTTTTGGCTATGTTGGGTCTTTTGTTGCTGCACATAGGCTTTCTCTAGTTGCGGCCAGCGGGGGCTACTCTTTGTTGCGGTGCCCAGGCTTCTCATTGCGGTGGCTTCTCTTGTTACAGAGCATGGGCTCTAGGCGCGCAGGCTTCAGTAGTTGTGGCACACGAACTCAGAAGTTGTGGCTCGTGGGCTCTAGAGCTCAGGCTCAGTAGTTGTGGTGCACGGGTTTAGTTGCTCCGCGGCATGTGAGGTCTTCCCGGACCACGGCTCAAACGTGTGTCCCCTGCATTGGCAGGCGGATTCTTAACCACTGCACCACCAGGGAAGTCTGGCATGTCTTCTTCATTTTGAACATAACTGGTTTATAGTCCCACACATAGGCTGATGACACAATCTCTTTGTTTCTTAGTCAAATATCATGCTAGTCTTTGCCCTCTGTCTTTAAGTGTGTATATATTATCCCACAAAAGCTGTAACAGTTTATCAGATAATTGCTTTAATTTTTTTGAGAGTTTGAGAGTTAAACTCTCAAAGTATATTTTACCTCCCTACCCATCATGAAAAAATTTTTTTATGATTCTTCCCTCACAAGGAACTTTATTGTTTCTGAGATAAATCAAAGCAGCTTAGACACCACCTTTTCTTGCTTTGCTGCGGACAGGTACAGAGCTCTGTAGCCTTTGAATTGGTAATTGACTATAGTTTAGGAAATGACCTTCCTTTCTGCCAAATTTTTGTAGGATTTTATTTTGTTGGGAATGGCTTTTTTTAATTAATGTGGATTTTTTGTCATTTTTAGTATTAAATTTTCTCTTTTAGGGACACCTCTTGAGATAATTGGAGATATTCTGAGGTGTTTCTAAATCACAAAGCCCACTAAACATGTACCGTGATCTAGCATTTTCATGTACATACTAAATATAATTAGTAAGAATATTAAATAGAAAAGTCAGAATATTAAATTTTGAGGGTGGCTAAAGTGAGGATTTTTTTTTAAATAGGAAAGGGAGGACAGATACAACTTTCTGGGGCTGATATAAATGAATAACTTGGAAAAGTACCACTTGAAAGATTAGTGGTTATCTGAACCAGTAAGAAAAAGGTCAAGGGTAGAACTATAGAGATATTGTTACCTCCAGTTTATCCACAAAAATAGTGAGATAAGCTAGAAATGTATCTGTGGGAGTGTTCTGTGGAAGTTATTAGGAAGCTAGGGTAGCAGTGTATTTGTAGACAATTATCTGAGACCCTTAACTAGCAAGAATCCTAGTTGATTCTAGAATAAACAGTATTTACATGCAGCACCAGCTTAAGCTAAACTTCATAAAGTGAACACTCCAGTTCCTGAACGTGAGTGGGAATAGATATTTGCTTAGCTCCTTTAGCAGACAAGCCCATAGGGTGCACAACAACTAGGTACTTAAGAGTTTCTTATTTCGAACTGTTAGATAAGCTGTCTCTGTTTGAAGGCTACCTTGATATAAAATTTCCAAACAGACTGATTCTTTCTCTGACCTTACAGGTCATTCTAGCAGGAAAATCTTAGTACCTAAAGCGAATGGTTCTATAATCCATTCCAAACTCATATTCAGTTTGGTCATTGAATGAAAGATTTTCTTCATACATTAATAAGAAGAAATAGCCACTGTTTATGCTGACAGTAACTACTGTTCAGAACAGTGTCAGACTTGTATCAGTGTAGATAATGGGCTTTTAATCCATAGTTCTAAGATGTTGGTTTTTTGTAACAAGCCAGTCCATCTTTGATCTGATTTCAAGTCAAAAAAAAAAAAAAAGGAAAAGTTACCAGCGAGCAAGTCTTCTGTATCTGTTTGTACTGATGTGATGGTACAACCACAGTGATATTTGTTATTTTCTGACCTTTCTATTTCTTTTTAAAGAAGGAAGAACATGGCTGAATTTCAGAACCAGCTTTTACGATTTATTGAACTCCTCCGCTGCTATATTTTAGATCTTTGAGACTTTACAAACCAGATGTAGGATAAGCCCCAATGTGTGTGTGTGTGTGTGTGTGTGTGTGTGTGTGTGTGTGTAATTTGTATGGTTTTTAAAGGATATGTGGTTGAATTCTATAAATGCTTTCAGACGTTAAGCCCACTGTTTTGTCATTCAGCATCAGTAGAACCATGAAGATTTTTTGTTTCGTTTTTTATCTAATACAATTTCTTCAAGTATAGGAAAGAAGGAATAAATTAAGAAGCTCCAAGTTTCTTAATCTAAGCCCCAAGTTTGGGGCTCTGGATTTCATTCTAGGTTAGGGAAGGCATTTATATCCTGAGTAATTTGCTGACATGAAATTTGCCATCGCCGATATTTCCTTTGTTTAACCAGTGATGATTTTAGTTTGAAAAGTCATTTAGTGTACTTGTACGATAACTAATTTCAAGGAGTGTAATCTATGCTATATAGATAAGTTCATACTTAGACTTCTAAGCAGTTTAAAAACACTACTAGTTCCAAGATAGTTCCTTATTTGTATTCATTGAATAGATTTTTAAACAATTTTTTTTTTTTTTGATTGCACCAGGTGTAATTTGTGGCAGGCGGGCTCCTTAGCTGTGGCTTGCAGGCTCCTTAGTGTGGCATACAAACTCTTAGTTGCAGCATGCATGTGGGATCTAGGTCCTTGACCAGGGATTGAACCCCAGCCCCCTGCATTGTGAGTGCAGAGTCCTAACCACTGTGCTACCAGGGAAGTCCGATTTTAAACAAATTTTAAAGTGTTAGCCCTTCAAAGTTTTTGTCTTTTTTATTATCTGCATTTAATTTAAGACATAACCCAATATATGTATAATATGACAACATTTTATTAATTTTCAAAAGTAATTTGGTTCTAGAAATTGTTTCTGGAAAATTTGCTAGAATCTGCTATCTCTTTCTTATAGCCTATATTTCTACTCTTCCTCAGTGTGCTAGACCAGGAGTCAGCAAACTTTATGTAAAGGGTTCTGTTGTCAATCTGCTCAGCTTTGTGAGTCAGACAGTCTTTGTCACAACTATTCAGCTCTGCTATTGGAGTGTGAAAGCAGCCACAGATGATACATAAATGAATGGGCATGACTGTGTTCCAGTAAAACTTCATTTGTAAAATCAGGTGGTAAACCTGATTTGGCCCACAACTATAATTTGCCAACCTCTGCATTAGACTTAAAGACCATAAGTGTATGCCTAGAGTAGATATATTCTTACCTTCTTCATAAATATTACTTCCTGTGAAAAACAGACCCAAAGAGAAACAAAATAAAACCCTGTTTTTTGTTTGTTTGTTTTTTAGATCCATTACATGATATTCATTAGTCCCTTCCTCATTTCCTTAAGGCTGTAGGCACATTGATAGAAACTTTCCAGGACAGTTATTTGCCTTAAAATGTACCTGACTAGGATGGTGGAAGAACCTCAATATATAAAGTGGATGCTACGAAGTCATAATTTTTCTAGGATTTAAATGTCACATTAGGTAATAATATGCAGAAGTTTATGACATCAAAAATAAGTCCACATAGAGATATATTAGAAAATGTTTATTTGAAACAATTGGGTTTAAAGTATTTAAATAATTTGACTTTGATATAAACAATTCTATTATAATTTTTTCCTTGAACTTATATATACATGTGCCTAATCACCATCTTTTATCCTGGTCCAACTTCCTCATAGAACCCAAAGCTAAAAAAGTAGTTCCTAGCAGCTTGAGAATCAGTTCCAACCCATGTATGATTGTGAGACAGATTCTGTTGAAACACGTGACATGTCTCTCTAAACCTAAAAGCTTCATTCAAAACTTAAGAGAGGAGGGCTTCCCTGGTGGCGCAGTGGTTGAGAGTCCGCCTGTCGATGCAGGGGACACGGGTTCATGCCACGGTCCGGGAAGATCCCACATGGTGCGGAGCGGCTGGGCCCGTGAGCCTGCGCGTCCGGAGCCTGTGCTCCGCAACGGGAGAGGCCACAGCAGTGAGAGGCCCGCGTACCTACCGAAAAAAAAAAAAAAAAAAAACTTAAGAGAATCTTCACTTAGATGACTAGAAAACTCACAATCTCTATAAATTTAAGTGAATATTTATGGTTCTTATTTAGTTTTTTTTTTTTAGT
Source organism: Monodon monoceros (assembly GCF_005190385.1). NCBI lineage: Eukaryota > Metazoa > Chordata > Mammalia > Artiodactyla > Monodontidae > Monodon > Monodon monoceros. Next base: position 60,723,497 of record NW_021703778.1, read on the forward strand.
TTTATGATGGCTAGTGTTAATAAATAACACTTCATAAATAAGTAATAAAACTCAAGTTTTCCAACTTGAGCTTGATAATTTTTTAAACCATAAAACTTGACATAATTGAAATTATCAATATGTTTTTCAACATTACCGAAGATACTTATAAATTTCAAAAAACAGTAATTTGAATGAGAATTAGAAATTTATTGCTACTAGAGTGGGCTCCATTTAGTAAATTTCCACTGAGAGAAATATGAATTCATTCTGATAAAGTTAGTGAATATAAAGTGCTTACTGTGAATTAAGAATTCTTCTAGGCTTTAGATATTTAAGTAATAATAAACCATGGACCTTGTACCCTGTCTTCAAGATGCTTACGGTCAAAAGGTAACTTTGACCTTTGGAAATAAGCTAACTTTAAAATTTTTTTCATCTGAGTGATTATCGCCCTGTGGGCACATAGTGAAGTATCCAGGAAATGCTTTTTGAATTAAATTAAGAGGATAAAAATAAATACTGTGAAGCTATTATTTTATGTTATCTATGATGGGGAACATCACCGTTTAATGACTTCCTGCTCCAAGCTGTACTTTTCAACTTTCTCCTACTCTGGCTGTTCCAAATGATCAAAAATATGTTAACTTGCTTTTTTTGTATAAGACACAGAACTATTTGTCCTATTTTTTTCCTCAATTGTGCAGTTAACTCCTAATTATACACAATAATAGGAATAAATTTGCCCCCCAAGCGGTAAATTACCAGTAATTCAGCCATAACTCTACAATGTGCTGGGATTGACGTAGTTAACAATGTAGTGTCATGATCCTCATGTGATAGATGAGGATGGAAAACCATAATACAGGAAACCTTTTTCTAAAGGAAAAAAAATTATGGTTTCATTGACATAAAAGTAAAACAGTGGTTATCTTCCCATATTAAATTGCTCATACTAAAATTGTCTTCAAGAATTTGATCATTTCTTACCACCTGCTGCTGTCTTCATTATCCAAGCCACTTTTATCTCTTTCCTGAATTAAAGCAGCATCTTCCCAACTGACCTCCCAATTTTCCTTAAATCATTTTTTTTAATACAGGACAATCCCTTTAAATTTTAAGTCAGATGATATTCTTCTGCTCAAAATCCTCTAACAGCATCTCGTATCTCTGCAAAACCGAAGTCCTTAAAATGGCTTTCAAGACCCTTCTTATCTGTTTTCTGCTACCTCCCAGACTTCATTTTCCACTAATTTATCCCTCTAGCCTTCTGCCCTCTTTACTGCTCCTTAAAGATATCAAGCACCGTCCTGCCTCAGGGCCTTTGCATTTACTCTTCTCTCTGCCAGAGCACACCTCCCTTAGTACCCATATAGCTAGTTTCCTTATATACTTTTCTCTTTGATCACATATCACTTTATCACTGGGGAATCTTTCCTGACCATCCTATATAAAATGGCAACATGCCCCATCTCCTTTCCTGCTATAATTTTCTTTGAAACACTTACTACCATCTGATGTACTATAATTTATTCTTTATCTGTCTTACCCAGGAGAATTTTGATAAAACAGGGATTTTACTTATGTTGTTTATTGCTTTATCAGCAGCTCCTAGGTGCATAATAGATGCTCAGTGAATAGTTGTTGAATAAATGAACAAACTTAAATGATTAGCAATACAGCCATAGTTGTTCTTTCTTCCTGGATCATACTCATTTGACTCAGAGAAGGTATAAACAACATACTGAACAATCTGAAATTAACATATTCTTCAAGGAGAGCTACAAGTATATTTTAACTATCTATACTGTAAGATGTTTAACATGGTTAAACTTTGTAAAAGCTTTTCACGGAGAAAAAAAAAGCTCCAGTTTTTCTTCAGAAAAGTGGAAGTGTTTTCTGTGGCAAAGATCACTGGAATTCTTCCCATTTACATAGGCATAGTGTTACTCTCAGTTAGATACATCACAGCTAGGAAGACCTGAATTTGGTTTTTCCATGTGTGGACTTAGCATTAATAATTGTGATCCTGTATTCATATCTTTATTCCAATTTTAACAATAGTAACACAGTTTGAATCTTTTTAATATTTCAGTCTCAAATAACCAGTGTTAGAGCACCCCAGTGTTCCTCAAGATCACACAGCTGGGGTTTCCCTGGTGACACAGTGGTTAAGAATCCACCTGCCAGTGCAGGGGACACGGGTTCGAGCCCTGGTCTGGGAAGATCCCACATGGCGCAGAGCAACTAAGCCCATGCACCACAACTACTGAGCCTGTGCTCTAGAGCCATGAGCCACAACTACTGAGCCCACGCGCCTCGAGCCTCTGCTCCACAACAAGAGAAGCCACTGCAATGAGAAGCCCGCACACCACAACCAAGAGTAGACCCCACTCGCCACAGCTAGAGAAAGCCTGCATGCAGCAGCGAAGACCAATGCAGCCAAAAATAAATAAGTAAATAAATTAATTTAAAAAAAAAGATCATACAGCTGTAAAGGTACTGTGGTACTGCTACATGCTTTTCACCCTTTATTCTTGTATTATACCCTGTAAACTATCCAACCTATGTATTCATTACAGCCACCTTTGTCTATAATCCACATAATCTCTTTTATGATGTACTAAATTCTTCAGCCAAAAGGCACAAAGAAGCAAATCACAGGCCCAACTTCTTTATTACCGAACAGTGCAGGAGCCACAGCCTACTTAGTTAAGATGAGCTCTCTTAAGTTAAGGATTGTCTCCTTAACTCTTGTTGCCTACTAAAATTATAACAAAGCCATCTCTGTAGAGGCTTACATGTTTATTTGAAGAATATGGCCAAAAATCTTTATTTTCCCAGTGGTGTTGTGTTAAACATAAAATGTCTGACCTGTAGATCAAACTGCAAGTTATTAAGAAACCAAAATTGTTACCGAGCTAATTAGATGACAGAATTAGGTAAGAGTTGTTACCTATTGGTAAGATGTCAACCCTTTTCATTTTTTTTTACCATTTTATCCTAGACACTACAGAGCTATTTAAAAAGATGTTAGTTTTAAACGAAAATATTACTAGAAATACATAACTAAACCCCTTGTAAAGATAATTCACTTGCCAGCGTATAAATGTTACTAGAATACAAGCATTTGGACTCTTAGCTTAGAATTGAGAAGTTGTAATAATGTTTTTGATTCCCTATCTGATCAACCTTTAATTTCATGTGAGGCTCTGGGCTTTTAACTGTGCCACTTGCAGATATGATTATAAAAATACAATTTAAGGTTGGTGTGTGGACATTAGGTATCATCTATGCCAGTGAGTCATAACCTGGGTCTTCAAAATTAGTAATACAAAATGTAAATATTTCAGAAAACCTAACAAATTGTGTAATTTACTGAAATAAATTATCTGTGCTATCAGATTTCTTTCACTAGAATTAGCTCAGCATGGCAGTGCTTCATTTTCCTTTTAATCAGAAGTTCTGAATGGGAGTTGCATGGCTTTTTTTTAACAGGGAAAAATATTCATTATAACTCAAGAAAAGTTTGGGAGACAAAAATCTTTCAGAATAGGAATTCAGTGTTTTGGGGTGGAGTAGGTAATAAAAGATTTTACTGTTGGTGAAATGGCTAGGAAATGTTTGGCCTAGTTTAATTCCTGAGTTTTCCAGAAATGGAAACTCAGACTCAGGGAAATTCAGTGACCTCGCCTAAGCTCTCATGCTTCCTAAGAGGCAGAGCTAAAACCCGAATCCCTGTCTCCTGACTCCTAGTCTATGCTCTTTTTCATCATATGGTATGACGCCACAGTGTCTGGAACCTGAGCAGCTTATCTCATGTTACAGAGTACTAATGAGTGGTAGGGAGAATTATTCTGCCCTACTGTAAGTATTTGTGATAGAGATGCATAGAACAAGTAGCTTAACACATTTTCTTCTTTCAGAGTTTTATGACTGTGTTTCCCAACTTGTCTGGTAAGGAACACTTGTTGGGGTGGCATATTGCCTTTACCAGTGAAGCATACTAAGTAAGCATTACTGAAACTTTTGTTTTGCTTTAAACTGGCACTATCTCCCATCTCCTTCCCTGCTTATTATACCATCCTCATATATGTTTTCAAACTGAAGTATTACTTGGCTTTTGTTGAGAGTTGGTCACCAGAATTTAATGGTTAGAAATCATTCTCTTTTTTCTTTTCCTTTTTTTTTTTTTTTTTTTTTTTCCGGTACGCGGGCCTCTCACTGTTGTGGCCTCTCCCGTTGCGGAGCACAGGCTCCGGACGCACAGGCTCAGCGGCCATGGCTCACGGGCCCAGCCGCTCCACGGCATGTGGGATCTTCCCGGACCGGGGCACGAACCCGTGTCCCCTGCATCGGCAGGCGGACTCTCAACCAGTGCGCCACCAGGGAAGCCCCCATTCTCTTTTTTTTTTTTTTTTGCGGTACCCGGGCCTCTCACTGTTGTGGCCTCTCCCGTTGCAGAGCACAGGCTCCGGACGCGCAGGCCCAGCGGCCATGGCTCACGGGCCTAGCCGCTCTGCAGCATGTGGGATCTTCCCGGACCGGGGCACGACCCCGTGCCCCCTGCATCAGCAGGCGGACTCCCAACCACTGCGCCACCAGGGAAGCCCCCATTCTCTTTTTAAGATGGGTCTTTTCATAAATTTAGGATCTGCATGATTTCTTCCAGTGAGTATAGCTAAAATGAACTCTGCTTTGTTACTTGATCATTACAAATATGAGGCAGGATGATTTGGTAGATACTCAGTACTTAATTAATTAGAGGTATGAAGTATTAAAAAATTACTACCACTAGCAAGAATTTTTACTGGAACAAAACATAGATTGGGTGCCAGAAATAACTTAATGTATAAGTTATTTAGAGTTTCCAGTTGCAGATTCTTGAAATGGCTCTGGGCTAAGTAAGATGCAGATGTTATTTCTGGTCTCTTTAAAAATAAATTTAAAATAGAGTAGAATATCATGGTACTGTTCCATTTCTCATAAATCGAAAGGATCTGGTACTTTCCAGCTCAGAAGAAAAAAATTACACAGGTCAAAGAAGAAATAAAAAACCGGGGAGCACTTTCCTTAAGGCAGAGCTAACTGGACCCAAGATCAAATTGTTTACCTTTATGGTTTAAAATAATAGCTTTGTTTGCTTCTAGTTTTTGTTTTGTTGTAACCTAATAAGTCAGTAGTGCAATGCCTTGTCCCAGTCTTGAAAGCTCATCAGAGTGCTGGTTTATTAAAGAATTTTAAAACCTGGATACTCTCCTCAACTTTTTTTTACCCGCAGACACACCATTAGTGCTGTGATTATAGAGCCATCTGCAGGAAAATTATCAAGTTGCAACATAGTTAATGAATCTCTTACCGTATTATTTCAAGTGGTAAATGAGAAGTGACAAACTGCAATTCATATGGGGAAAGAAATGGACAGCCAAGAGATGCAGGAATTACTAGGGAGGGGGACTCCCCACTTTAATTTTTCGAGGAAAACTGCTTTGTCATAGTGAGTTTATGATCAAGATAAACATGAAGTTTGCTTCATGTTTTATATATTCTCAGTAGTGGTAGTTCTATCTTGTTTGAAGGGGTATTTAATGATTGCCTTTTAGAAGCTTTGTATGATCTGTCAGTTCTGTTCATGTTGATGTCAGAGGGATACTATTTAGTTACCTCAGAAAGAGATTTATCTGCTTTTCTCCTCCAGGAGGTATGGCTGTTTTTACACATCCTCATTTTGGTCATATGGTTGTCAAAAAGGGGAATTAAACAAGTGTTCTTTTGCCCTATAAATGCAGTTTATACAGCTGACTGTTTACATTGGCTATACAGATAGGTGTTTTCTATTTTGTTAAGCATTAAGCATTTCTAAAACACATTAGGCTTGAGATTTTTGTAAAGAGATGATAAGAAATCTGATGTTCTATGTCTGAGACAGATGATGTGATTTGTGAACTTTAGCGTGAATTTTACTGAGAAGTGGTGGGGGGGGGTGGTTGCTCCTCATTTCCAATCAATATCCAAGTAAATTGTGTACCAGTTTTCAGACCAATCTGTAATATAACTCTGATTATTGGTTTGGCTAGGATTTAGGTACTCACAACTAAGGCATAATTGGAACCAGTTTTTCAAAATATCACCTGAGGAAAGATCAGAAAACCACGTCTTTGATTTTTCATATTTTCATACAGTGGAAAGACAGTATTTGGAAGCCTTTTTACTGATTGATTAGTTATCAGCAAGATAGATGAGAGTAATATTGTTGAGTTAGAAGATGCATTATATGATTTCAGATAAATAGCATTATTATGTTTAAATAATAGGTACTGATTGTTAGTGGATCGGTTTGAGAGGGATGCATTATTTCACTAGAGTTTTATATTCTTGCTTTATTTTTTGCAAAAGTAAATTTTCTAAATTGTGAGAAAAATAATATTTCTAAATATTAGAAAAAGACCAGAAGACCAACTTCCTGAACACTTAGGAGTGACTTTATTTACAAAGCAGCATATACTAGAAAAATTTGCAATATAATGTTCAGATATAATACCTGGAATTTTTTGGTGTCTTACTGTGCGTTTAGGAGACAGTATTCATTTACTAGTCATCTTTCTGCATGCTAAATAAGGAAGAGGAGACATTTTTGCTTTTGCTTTTGTATCTTCCTACTTGTAGATTCTCTTATTTATTATCCTCTTAAAACTATCCTCACCCCGCACCTCCCTTGCAACCAATAACGTATTAGTTATTTAGTGAGTTTCGTAAAGCAGGAATATATAGAGTTCATTTGTGGAATTATTCACATGTGAACTTTGTTTAGCTTTGTTTTTCACTCTGAAAGTCTTATTTTCCAGGAATTGATTCACTTAGAAATAATGTTGAAACTTTTCATGAGGAATCCTATGAGTGGGTTTTAGATTTACTTTTCCAGCCAGATCTTTTGGCCTTTTGGGACACTGGAATGTTGCCTGCTTATTTTAGAAAAATGTACAATAATATTAACCACTAACTGGCCTTTATTAATTAATTCAAGATGTGTAATTCAGTTAAATTGAAATTTTCTTTTAAAATTTTTTTAGAATTTTAAGTCACTCTTGAAACATTCGTGTTTAAGATAGTTTAAAAAACAGATTTGAGAGTTATAGCAATCCAAATATCAGGGATAAAGAAGAGCTAATAAAATAAATTAAAATATTGCATGGGTAACCCCAGGAAATTTTGCATAGCTCTCCAAGGATGATCTGTTTCCCAGTCAGCAGAAAAATAAGAAGGAAATAAGGGCCTGGAATTTAAACTGAAGTTGCCAGAAGGTCTCTACCTAGTAGGTTTTTTGGAAACATTTTTTCCTAAATCTTCTGGAAAGAAGTAAATTGCTTAGGCAAAACACATCATAGCTTTTTCTTATCTAGTTTAGGTCTGTGCTTGATGATTGTTGGAATGGCAATAAACATCACATCCTGAAATATTGAAGGCAGGGAAGTATATTTTAAAATCAGTGAAATGCAGTAATCCTCAAACCAGGAATAATCAGTTTGCTAATAAAAGATGTATGGCTCCAAGTCATATTTTTTCAGGGTTCTCTGACATTTTCATTAATCATGTTGCCAGTGTGTACCATAATGCCCATTTTGCTATAAAAGTTGGTGAGTTTTTAGATTGTTGGACTAGGTAGCATGAATATTGAGTCAGATCACATAATCTTAGAATAACACATAAGTGATTACGTAGAATTGCGGGTGGAAACAATTCAGGATAAAAAGTGCATGACAGTTCAGAGCTCCTGTGCAGGCTGCACGTCTGTCTGAAATCAGGTTTAAAAAGTGGCCCTGTCTCCAGCTGACTCGTTTTGTCAGACTGAGTCATAGGATTAACCCTTGACATGTTCCTTCAAAAAAAAGAGGCAAAGATTAAACAACTGCATTGACTAGAGCAGCACTTGATCCATCTATATGCATTTTTTTTCCTGTAATATGATTCTGCTTAAGAAAAAAAATTGTGCTGCAGCTGTTACATAGATTAAATTAGATTTTTTTTAAAAAATATTTTTGAGGAAGAGAAAAAGGACTTTATCATAGAAGATAATTTGTAACTGTTAAAAATATGTCTACATCAACCAGTTTTACTTTCTTTTGGGTAAGGCAGACTTCAAAAAGATGTTATTTTGGAGTAGCAAACTTGAAGGACATTACCATAGCATACGAGTAAAATACGGGACTATTTTATTTAAATTACCACCAGTTTTCTTGATGATTTGCCGTTTTTGAGGAATAAATTTAGTGCCATATGTATGTAAATGCCCACCCACCCCCCCCAACTCCTCTCTCTTCCCTCACGTTTCTATATCCGCCCTCAGTATAGGCAGTAGTGTATACCAAGTGATTGTGTTGGGTACATGGGGGGGGGGCTCCATCTTACATTTGAGCACATGTATGGATTTTGTATCTGTGTTTCTGAGAGGAGGAATGAAAAGTAGAAGCAAAAGCTTTTAATTAATTACTCAGCTCTGCTTAGAAACTGTTATGTTTCAAAGTTCAGGTTTCAGGTTTAATAGCAAGTCTTATCCAGTTCCTTAATAAACTGCTTTAGAACAGTAAAAGAGTATTATACTGTCTGGTTTTACTCTGAACTTTTTAAACTTGGATATTTGTTTATTACTTTCAGAATACCATATAGTTGCCTCTAAAATAAAGAACTGTTAATGAAATACTCAAATTTTCATTATGCTTTAATAGCCAAGATTGCATAGTTGGATTTACATTATGCTGTTTGTTTTAACAAACATCATAGTACTCTCTCTTTTCTGGCAAGCCCCAAAGAAACGAGCCTAACTACTGTAGGTGGATTTTTTTAAATCAATATATAAAAGTTTTCTCAGGTTGAAGCTGAGCAGTAGGAAGAAAATGTTGAAGTGCTTTGTGGCTGCCCTTTTCCCCCCGTCCCCTAAATTTCTATTTTAAAAGTAAGTTTTTGGTTTTTTTTTTATTCATTAAGGAGAAAAGGAAACTTTATTTTGGATGGTTGATTTTCCTTTTTTTTTTTTTTTTAAGCTGTTCTGTCAGAGAGAGACTATGTCTATAAAAGACTAAAATTTACTTGAATGGTTTTAAGGCATGGCATTGTTAATTGTAAGTCAACGCTTTTTACACAGTTCTCTAAGGATTGAAATGGGTCTTTGTGGTCTCTCAGGAGGGAGGAAGTTACAAGCCACTCTGCAGACTGGCATTTTAATGGTCTGCTGTACAGTGATGTTCTTTTGCAGCTGCTGCTTAGCCCTTTCTATATCTGGAGAGTGTGGGGAGGTTTTATTGTTATTCCAACACCATAAGCTTTTAAGACATTATGAACTTAGCTGGCCTTATTGTCTTATTTGATTTTATTGTTATATTTTAATGAATATTTTTCATAAAAATGGTGGGTTTGGGGATCCCTTATAGAATATTCCTAGAATATTCCCTTAGAGCAGTTCTGCTTCATGAAAGGTGCCTTTAAAAAAGTGATGTGTCCCTTTTTTGCAGCTTGTGAGCTGTCCTCTGATTAACAGTTTTGTGAGAACCTGCAAGGCACAGGGAGAAGAGATAGTACAAAGAGGTTTTCATGGGGGGAAATGAGAGGAAAGAAAAGTTGCTATTCTGTTTTTCTGGGTTAGAATCCACACCAAAAGACAAATTGAAATTTTTTTAAATAATGAAATATGTTTGTGTGTGAGAACAAAGTATTGGCAAAACAATGTCTAAGACCTTTTGACTTCTAAGTATAATGAATTTTTTAAATCTATGAGATGTTTATTCCCACACTGATTAGTTTTCCTTTTTGAGAAATTTGAACATTAACATAGAAATATGAATATATTAAGTGTTAGTTAAGAACTATAATGAACTTGGAGGAAAGACTTCCAAGAAATCTTTTTTAGTTTATTAGCTACAGTGCACATTTTGTCTATACATACCAGCCTTTCATATTTTTATGTAAGGGAAAACAAAACCTTGTTTGTTTTTTCTTTTTAATTATTGAATTGCTTAGTACATATTCTAGGAAAGTGCAGTCCATTATAAACTTTTAATTGGTGTTATGAGTGAGGAATTTAAGGAGCTTTATAATTGAAAACCTATATTAAATATTATGTTTTAAAAACAGATCATTTATTTTCAAGATAATTTTTTGAATTGTTGGAATGAGCTTTTTCATGAAATGTGTTCCTGTCAAATTTCTTTCCATACCGTTTTTATAACATAAAAAATCATGGTTTGTTCTACCTAGTTTAGAGGTACTTACATGACAGGTCCGCTTTCTCCAGGAAGTGACTTTGTACAAGGCTTAACTGTTTAGATCCTTCTTGTTACACATGATTCAGTGTTTCCAATTCCTGATTGCTTGATCATGTGTTTATCATTGTTAGAAGCAACTGTAGGCCATGCCAGATGGTAATGTTGCTAGAGGTGTAGCAAGCTAGGTTTCCCTGCTACAAGTGCTCTAATTTAAACTAAAAATAGGTTAGCAGATCTGTCAGTTTGTCTTTCTTTGTAAGAGACATATATACTATATATATGACAATATTAATAATTCCTTGGGATATTTATCTCCAAGACACTGTATCACTTTTTATTATTTAGCACTTGTGACTTGTATTTTTTTAAAATTCCAGAATTTGTCTTATTGGTATCCTCCACCAGTGTGAGGACTTGATAGAGATTGAAAGAGGTTACTTACAGCACAAACCCTCCCTCTCTGCTCCGTGAGTTGGTTCAGTCCTATTTTGCATAAGTTCCTTTTGAGTAGATCATGTGTGGATGCGTAGTGCTGAAGACTTAACTCTGTTTGGCTGTGTGGATGTATGTCTTGGAGAGAAGCTGAGTGCATTAGCTGCAAACAGTAACATTTTCAAAATCAACATGTATTGTGCTTATCCTGTCCCTGGAATGGGCAGCAATTCTTTGATGTATTACTACAATGGAAAAACGGTAAGTCTTTTTCTTTGTTCAGATAGCTTCTAACTGGTTTAAGGGAAAGGAGGGTAGATTAATTACTTTTTACTAAAACCTGTGAGGTTTTGTTTTATCATATTCTGTAATACGTTAAGATTGTATGTTTCTTTGTAAGTATGGTTAGCAAAGTTGTCTTTGACACAGTTACTCAATAGTTTTTGGCTTTTATTTTTAAAATAATATAGAAAATAAACTTGAATTTGTGGGATATTTTTTTAATGCCTGATGTCTTTACTAGGAATGAGCTTGAAAGTACATTAGTTTTAATGTTTTCTTATATTGTAAACATATAATCTACATGTAAAATACATATATAACAGAGAGAGAAAGAGGGAAGATTACTTGATGCTTTGTAGATAGAAGGGAAAGATGAAAGTCATCTTAGATATTCATAAAAATAACAAGTATGAAGCTCTGGGAATGATTAGGGAAGCAGTCAGCTAGTGAGGGCCGTATTTCCTGTTTGGAGTTTCAGGTCCGGAGCCTGACTTTACTCAGATACCATCTGTTTCCAATCAAACTAGAATTTTGACCCTGTACAGATTCATAAAATAAATCACTATTTTTCAAAGAGTGCATTTATACATTTTCCAAAGAATGTATTTCTGGTCGATTTATAGCACATGGTTAGATGTTTTAAAATAATACCTTTCTGTGTTGCTAAGTAAAACTTCTCTGTTTTTTAAATTAATTACTCAGTATTAATTACTTAGTATGTTTCTACAAAAATATCTTTAAGTCAGAGGATTTTGTGTATTCTAAAAAGAAGGTGAACTTCTGGAATATTCAGTAGGACTTATCTTTATAAGATAGTTGATAAACATAAAAATGTTATACTAGTGAATAACAATCTTGGGTTTATGTCAGGAATACAGTATTTTCCTCCTCAATTTTTCCAAAACAATGTATTAGCTCAGGTGTTGTATTAAATACGTAAATGACTTTAGCAATTTTTTTTGGTCAGGAGTAGAGGCATTTTTAATGTTAATGTTTGAAGTTATAAAAAAAATTAATCACATTTTCCTAAAATAGGTATACAGTCAGTTATGTTGGTCCCTTCCCTTTTTATCACTTGAAAATGTTTTAAAGTAGCATATGACTTTAACCAGTGTACGTGAGAACTAATGAAAGCACTTTTTCGTTCTCTGACTGCTTTGGTAAGGCCTCTTTGGACTTCGTTAGCATTTGGTTCTTAACTTTTCAGTAAGCTTTCTTACTAGATGACAATCAAGCCAAAATATCCTTAAACTCATTAAAAAGTATGTGTTCACACTAGCCATATAAACAGAGCTTTGGAGAATGTGAGAGGTAGGTTTAGATGGGTGGTATAAGTGAAATAACTTGATCTCTATGTAATTTCCTTGGCAACTGTCTTTCAAATGTGAAAATTTTTTCTTTTATGTCCTATTCTAAGTGAAATAGTCTGTTTGAAAATGGTGTGTGTGCAAGTTTAGTAAAATTAATCATACAGGACCCCTGAAGCAGAGAGACTATAACTCAGATTGAGTTTAGATTTTATTCTTTCAAGAGCACAGATCACTCTATTACAGCATTTCTCTTTGTTCTACATTTAGGGGTGGAGGGGTGGGGAACAGCTTTGATCGTATTAAGTATTTCCAGGCTTACGGTAGATGACATGGCTGGTATGTTAGAAAAGTGTAGCCTGAAAGTTGATAGCCTGTGCTTGATATAGGTCAAAGGTGACTTTTATGTTCTTGAAAAATGCATAAAGGATGATATATTTTCTTAGTCCTCTGTATCATAAGCCCTTAGTCTTATATGTGTTTTACTTTTACCACATCTAGTTTATTATTATTGTTCTAACTCTTCAATAAGAAAATCGTATAGTATGTAATTATATTATCCAAAGACCATGGTAAATACTTCATCTTTGTATATATTGGGAAATGTCTACCCATCAATGCTTTATAGTAAAAACTAGCACTTTAACGTTGCCAGAGTCTAAGTGAAATGTATTTCCTCACTTGAGTTATAGAATTTTTGTATAATTCTCATAATGAACCGGTTAAATTTAAGCTCACTCTTTAACTCCATTTTATCAATTTATCTTAAGATGATAGGACAGATTTATATTTTGAACATTAATATTTTGATTTCATTTTTAAGATCCTTTTACGGGTATTATGAAAGAGTGAGAAATCCTGAGTGATACTGGCCTTAAAGAAAATGCTTTCCTTCTTTTTTTCCGGTTTTTATTTTTAAATTTTCAAGTTGATTTCCATATATTTAAGGATGCTTGGGGTAATTTAATAAATAGACTGAACAGACTCTAGGAAAAAAGAGATTAATAAGAGAAGAGCCTTTTCATATTTTGTTATTTAAGATTATGTGGCCGTATTGTACTGTTGGAAATATAAGAGGCTTGGGCATCTATGTGCAGAAAAGAAAAGGCAAAAAGGCAAAAATGTTAACCCTGTTTTCCCCACTATCAGAAAAGAGAAGGGGTTAATGCTTTATATCACATGTAGCTTTTGTGTAGCTGTATTATGTACCATGCTATAAGATATTAATATGTGTTTATGATAAATAGGGGACTTAAAATCACTTTGAATATTATCTATTTTTTTGAACTTTGAAAAATAGCAAGGAATAATGGATTTCTGAGATTCCTTACTTATAAAGAACTTGGCCTGCACTCAGTTTTCTCATTGATATGACTCAATTGTGTCCTTTATGCAGAAAGGTAGAAAGTCTTAGAGGTAAAGGAAGGAAAGTTTTGGGAGGAGAGGATTCCTGTTCTCTTCACCTATCTCATCAGCCTCCATTTTCTAGGCCTTGAACTGAAGATGCTATAAAGTGTTCCAGGTATAAAAATTGGAGCAAGTACAGGCATGATGCTCTTTTCATTATTTCAGGGGATTATTTTAATATTATTAGAGACAACACAGAAATCCAAGTTTTAAAACTCAAGCTTAGAAACACATTTTGAATATTCACCTTCTTTGTATGGAATCTGGGAAAGAAGAGACAGGAATTAACATGATCATAAGGGCTACTCTGTGTCAGGAACTACGCTGGGGACTTTATGTTTACCTCATTTAATTCTCATAACCACTCTGTCATTTAGCTGTTACTAGCCTCCTTTTATAAGTAAGGAAAAATTGGTGCTGGGAAGTTAGGTAACTTGTTTAAGCCCCACCCTGCTAGTTAAATATTGAGGCCAGAACTGAACCCAGGTCTGTCAAAGAGCAGGTTTTCTCTTTTCTATCATCCAAGGACAAGTAAACTAGTCTCCATAGCAGAGGGCCAGATTTCACTTATCCTTGCTACTGGTTGTATCAAAGTACTCCGTTGGAAAGAAAATGTCACTGAGAAAAACACTAGGCCATTCTTAAAAATAAATATGTTTTGCATGTATGATCAGACTTACAATTTTGTGAATGCTAATTGATATGGTCAGTCAAGCAGCTTTTTACTAGTTTCTATTTAAGATGAAGAACTTAAAACTATCCTAGATATGTTTTTAAATGCAGGAAATTAGAAGGCCTCTTCTAATAGAACTCGTAGTAGTGAAAATTGGTATAGCCATGGTTTTGGCACCTGCCTCCCCACATAATTTGTATTATCATAAGTATGAGAGCAGCAAGTAGCTAAAATTGCGTTGTAAATACTTCTAAGATTTATTTTTCAAATAAACATTTTCAGTTAATAAAAGCACAGAAACCAATATGAGAGTATATAGCGCTACATTTCTGTTCCGTTGGGGATTTACTGCTAATTAACATGAGAGAGGAAAGTATATAATTAATTAACTCGAATTTCCAGGCTGGCTTTGGGCCCAGTAGGGTTAAATCTAACATTTGTATGATGAGGAAAACATGAAGTCATTTAAGCATTCTCTGAAGTTAGAATGCTAAAGACATTGGATGACAAGGAGTTTAGCTTAAATCTGCTTTGATTTTTTTTTCCCTTTATCAAAAATGTATGAGACGATATTCTAGATATGAATCCAAGAAGGTCTTTTTTTCTTGATTCAAGTGAACACAAATACCAGGAAGTTAAGCCTCTGCCAGGAGAATATGTTGTCACGGGTCAGGTTTATTAATCTTTTAGAAGGAAATTTATGTCCCTTTCCACTAGCTCATGAACATATTGAAGAAAGGGATCAGGTGCTGTATTGTTGGGTCTAAATATTTTTAAAATGTAGATAGCGAAGAAGTGACACTCATTGATTTGTTCATTACATTATCCTAGCATACAAGTTTCAAACCCAGTCCCTTAAAAATTCCATGGTTTATCTCTCAGGAAAAAAATTTGTGCTTATTATAAAAATGATACTGGTTACAATAAAGAACTGATAAAATACGCCCAGTGATGTTAAGATTAATTAAAATGTGTTTGACTTACCTAAGAAGAAATTCTCACACATGAAAACCACTATTACTCAACTATACTTTTTAGACAGCAGCAGTAGTAATTGATTTTAAGCTGCTTTGTACTGAAAGCTAGAATTCTTTTTTCTTATCGTTGTTAGAAAGGAAATTTTACATTATTTCACCCCAAATCGCTCTCCGGAAATTCTTGGGAAAAGATATTGGTCCTTTTATTTATGAGTGTTGAAAATATGAACATATATTTATGCCTTTTACAGAAATTTCAGTTGTGTTTTTATCAGGCTAACTAATTAGATGAAAAGAATCTTTCATGGATAGCTTGTGTGTCCCTTAGTTAGTCCTACTTCAGACATTTTGCTTTATGATGCCTTTTGGTTTCAGTTCTTACAGTATTTAGTACTGGAACTATATAAATATTCCTCCCCCCCCCATAGGCTTGGAATTACCATAAAAACTTGAGTAGTAGGTTGGACTTTACGGCAAAATTTACTACATTTATGTAATATTAAAATACTGAAAACATTGAGATATTTATCAAATCTTTCATTTGTTTAAATATTCTTGGATATTAGGAGATTCTTAAATTAGACTGCTATTTCATGTACTTAAATTTTTAAATGTCTTTTTCTTTTGGGTTGTGCTGGTTTTAATTTTGATTAAAGAAAGAACCAGGAAAGTGGGAAGCCCTGAATTTCAGAAACTTTAAGATTTTGACATTTATGTTAAAGATATGCTTTTTATCCAAGTTTATGCATAAGGTCAGTATGCATAGAAAACAGTGGATCCAAAATGATCAGAAAAATCAATAGGGAATAGTTTTTAGGAAATTTCTTTAACTTTTAGTTAAATTTAAATTTAACTAAATTTAAATTTAGTTAAATTTCTTAATCTAAAATTTCTTTAACTTTTACTTAGCACTCTTATCTCAGTGAGTCCAATTATTTAAAGCAGAAATTTTACTTACTGTTTTTTAAGCAGCCTCTTTTTAGTAAATTCAGGTCCCACAAAATGCAGAGGTAGAAGGAAACTGTTTATGTGTATTATTGTGTATGAAACTTGCATAGGTTGACCAGCAGTAACTAAAAAATTCTTATAATAATTACCTAGTTTTTCTTTCTTAGTTTTTGAGTGTTGACCCTTAAATGTGCCTACTTTTAAAATCAGTGGCCCAGAGGTTTAATTACAGATTTTAAAGCTAGAATTTGAGTTCGTTTGGGGTTTTCTTTTTTTCCAGTGACCTGAACTGTTTTGTTCGTTTGTTAGTTGTCAGGTTTTAGATACTCAGCTAGATCTTGAAAAATTTTTATTGCTTAATACAAAATATAGTTATATAAAATGAGATAAATTAAGTGTATGCTCCTGAATATAGTATCACGTTTTTATTTTAAAATTATGATGGTAGGGTAAATTAGCCAAATGATTTTGTTTTGCTTTATTATTTTGGTAAATTGATGATAAAGATTATGCTGGAGATGATTTATGCTATTAGCATAAACTTTTCACACATTGGAGGTTTAATGTTGGCATTAAAGTGTTTAATGGTATTTAACATATTGGAACTTAAAGAGAACTGCTAGTCAAACCATCTTGACAAAAGCGCTAATAGAAGCCTAAACATAATGAAGTATCGGTAATAATTTCTGTGTTAGAACATGTTCAGAAAAATTTATAAGCTTCTCCGTCTTTCTTCTTTCCAAATTAGATAAAGGTGTTCCCAAAATGTTTAAGAGTTTTGGTTTTCGTTTCAGAGCCTTTGAAGTTTATGAGGCTCCTAGAATATTTCTTTCAAAATAATTTATCTAATTTTAAACTGGTGGGTAAGGAAGAGTGATTTCATCCTGTGTTGTTCAGTATAGTAACCTGTAGCCACAAATGACTATTTAAATTAATTAAATTGAAATTAAAAATTCAGTTTCTCACTTGTACTGTCCACATCTCAAGTGTTCAGTAGTCACATGTAACGAGTATCTACTGTATTGTACAGACATAGATACATTACTGTCTTTTCAGATATAGAACATTTCCATTATTACAGAAACCTATTGGACAGTGCCCGTCTAAAGCATTCCTCTCATTTTCTGTGGAAGTGTATCTTAATTAAGATATCTAGCGAGCTATTGTCACATACTAAAGAAATTTCCCAATTCATTTCCTCATCATTTAGAACATTTAAAGATATCAGGTACCACACAGGCTTTGGATCTATTTTTAAAAGCATAGGGAATGGCATCATCTTTTAATTCATCACTGGATGTGACAAGATAAAAAGAAAAAAAGATCTTTTTAGCAGAAGCTTCTACTTTTTTTCATCTTTGCTGAACAACTATCAGAAAATCATGCCTTTCTGCCTTGCAGAGATGTTTCCAGTATTAATTACAGGAAGGATGCACTGAAATCAAGAGCACAGTGCACACCTCCAGCCTCTAAAGCTAAACAGAGAGTGGACTGCCCTGAATTGGGGTGATCCATATGACTAAACTGAATCACCCAAGCAGGAAAAAAAGGAATGTTTTTGCTAACTTGACTCCAATTGGTTTTATGAGCTAAAACATTCCAAGGATAATTGTGTAATCACTGTATAGAGTAATGTAAATATTCATCCCTGAAGTACTCTGTCACTCTTAAAAAGTAAGTTTGGGTTGATGGGATGAGGACAGTAGAGATATTACTGTGAATTTATTCTTTTCAAACATACTTAACAATGAAAGAGAGGTATCTGTTAGATTTTCAGTTATATTCGTTTAAGTTGGGGTAAATGTTATGGTTCTGTTCACCCAACACTCAAAATTTCTCTCTTTTCCATTCCTGGAAGAGAAAAATTAAGTACTTGAGAAAGAAGGACATTCCCACATGATACCTACTTTGAACCTGACATTCTGAAATGGAGGCTAGAATTCTAAAGAAAATTTCTAATTACCACATTTCAATAGAACATCTTAAATTAATTGTACTTTTTCTGTTTCTTTTTAAAATAGTGTGACTCCTGGTAGATTTTAATCACCTTGAGCACACATATTCCTTTCTCTTAATTTTGTTTGTTGTGATACAAAATCATATTTAAGATTTAAATGTGTGATTAGATCATTAACTAGGAAAAAACTGGCATCTATGTGCAGGTGATCAGATGACATAAGCAGTCTGGTTTTAATTTGTGGCCAGTACTGATTGTAACTAAAAGAGACTTGCTCTTTTTGTGGAATTGGCTGACTATTTTCCTACATCTGGAGTTAATAAAGTCTTTGAGACCACATCAGTTGTGCTTTGCCGCAAGAACTCTTTGATCTGAAAAATCGCAACTGGCACAACTGCTGCTTCATAACATTGCATCTATGTTTTTGCAAGCTATGGTTAAGATACCAAAAGTAAAGTTTTTTGTCGTGTGTTAGAAATGCTGTTAGATGGGCCTCTTTGAGAACCATGGTTTTCAAAACATTTTTATCATGATAAAAACTTTGAACTTATGTTAGTAAATAAATGATAAACTTGTAGTAATTTAGAGTTTTTACCATTTTCATTTATAAGATCTATTCTTTAAAAGTCCATTTATCTTTTTCAAAGTCTATTTATAGAGACTAACATTAAAAACAACTTTGCCCTAAAATGAGCCCTGTGTTCTCAATACAACTTCAAAATTTTTACATAGAGTAGGCAAGCAGGCAAGCCTCTTCTTCGTGTGTTTTATCTTGGTTTTCTTGCTTTCCATGATAGTCATCAATTAACCATTATCTGATCAGCATATTCTCCTTTATTTACAGCAATTTGTAAATCCATAAAGTCAGCAAAAGTTCTTTTGTAAATCAGCAGAAGTTCTTTGCTTTTGTAATTGCATACATTTAAAAAATTTTAAAGTGTAAGTTTATCTTGTATGGAATATAGTGAATTGAATAGAAATAAGGATAAAGAAATATATATTAGGAGATTATATATAAATTTTAACTGACAAATTATGTAGATTTTTTTGTGTGAAATGACACATCAAAACTGGAGTTTTTCATAAGTATCATTGGGAGGTTTACATACTGTTTCAATCTAAAACCTAGATAGAATTAGAGAACTTTATACTGTATACTCTCAGATCAGTGATGGTATACATAGTAAATAAGCATTTGTGACAAAAACATGTTCTAATGCTGTCTTCTAAATTTTATTCTCATTTGTATTTTCTTTCTACATCTCTTTTTTGTTGTTTGTGGTTTCAGCATAGTTTGGGGAAAATCTGTATATTATAAAGGGGACAGAGGACATCTAGCTAAAGCTAAATTTTGATGCTGAAACTTGATTAAAAGAAAAAAGTACAAAATTCCTTTCCTGAAAACTTTTCCTGCCTATCAGCCTATCTAATACATTGCAAACACATTTGTGTATATCCAATTCTTTCATTCTAACTCTGTCTTTATGTCATAGCACCAAACTAGAAAAATATGTTTAATATGTATAATGCATAATCCCCTATCTAGGATCCTTCTGGGTACTTCTTAGGAATATATCTTGTCCCAAACTTCTCAGGTACCACAAGTGTGTGTTTTCCGCTCTGGGATGTAAGAAGTAGGAAACTAACCTGAATGCCAGTCCATTAAAAAGACACACCTGTGCTTGTAGTAGCATGGCTAGCAAGAAGACTAAAAATTGACTTTTTAACCTTTTATCTAGGGTGAACTGTATATAAGTAGGATGATGTCAGACAAAAACTATAAGAAATAGCAGTTTGAGTACTAAACAGGCACAATATGTAGCAGTGTAACTGCTCTTAATAAGAATTAGAAAGATGATATTATTGGCTAATACGTAGTGAGTGGTTACCATGCTAAACATTTTCGAGCCTTCTGTGCGCCTTAGCCATCTTGAGGAATCCAGGTTGTTTTTGTGGGTTTTGTTTGTTTTTTTGTTTGTTTTGGGGGGAGGTTGTTTTGTTTGGGCCGCACGGCTTGTGGGATCTTAGTTCCCCAACCAGGGATCAAACCTGTTCCTTCAGCATTAAGAGTGCAGAGTCCTAACCATTGGACCGCCAGGGAATTCCCTAAACATTTTGTATGTATTATCTCATCTAATCTTCCCATCAACCCCTGCCCCCCCATGCAGGTAATGTTAGCACCATCTTACAAATGAGGAAATTGAGTCTCAGAAGGTTAGGTAATTTGCCAGGAATCTTTACAGTTAGTTAATGCCTCAGAGAAAGAATAAATGACAGTTTATATAAATAAAAAATTGGCTCCCATTTTAATCTGTGTGTGCTTCCTCCACTTTTGTATTAATGCATAGGAATGTATGCTTGATAAAAATATCAAACTGTGTGGAAAGGCATAAAGCAAACGTTTTCCTCCCCAGTTAGAAGTCCAGAGGTGTAACCATTAAGTTTCTTATGTGTAATTCCAGAAATCTTCTGTGCTTATGCAAAAAATAATGTGGATGCTTTTTTTTACGCATCCTCCCATAATTTTATTGAGCTAGTTACTTTTTTCCACGTTAAGTGAACACTTTGAATTTTTATTTTGGATTAAAATTTAATAGATGTACCCTTATCAGACTAAACAAAAGAAATACGTTTCATACACTGCTCACAGTAGGACACCTTTCCATTCTTCCTGACTCCTGGTTTACTTTTACTTTAACAGACCATGTATCACCTTAAGTGTTACTTACTTGTCTTCCTTCTTGGTTTCAGTAGTCATCATGAGAATGGTTTGATCATGTTTTGATTATTACAGTTATTTGGATGCCCATTTAGTTTTCCAGAGAAATGACAGAGTTGGCCATTTGCCAATTCAAAATGTTCATACTTTGTTTATCTGAAGCAAAGGTTTACCAAAGGAAATTAATACTGCTCTGACAGATTAAATGAGCCTTTCCTGAAAGCTGTGCCAGACTTGAAAATTTACTTGAAATTAAAGAATTAAAACCCCTGAGCAGAACTTGGTTTTAATTTTGCCAACCCTACTAAGTTAAGGAAGTTTCTGAACAATTGTGTTGTGCCTTTCACAGTTAACTTTTAATAGTAATAAAGAATAGTAACACTTAGTCTAACTCATTTTGATTTTGATAAATCTTGTGACAGTGAAAAGAATAGATTTTATCAACAAATCCATAAAATAAAACAAATTTTATTTCATGCTGTATTCAAAAGACATTAGTTTCCACTATCACATTTTGAATCATGAGCCTATATGGATTTGTGTTTTGTAAGCAAAGTCAACATTTGTGACTTTATTCAACCACCTGATGTAATTGTCACACAAAGATGCATTACAGGGATATTTAGAATAGTTTTTTCTCTAGTAATCAGCTAAAAACAAACAGGTAGATAATATCCAAGTTAGATGTTATTTATGAGGATTTAGACCGTTTATTTGGATTTGTGGTAGGCCTTTTTCAATATTGGATAGGCCTTTTTAGGCCCTTCAGGAAATGTAACACATTTTACATAAGTGGTATGACAGTCATTTACATTTTAATTAAATTTCCTGTTTAATTTTAAGGTATATGCACCATCCCCAAATTCAGATGACTTCAACCGTGAATCTCCTAGTTATCCATCTCCCAAGCCACCAACCAGTATGTTTGCTAGCACTTTCTTTATGCAAGGTAAGTACTGCCAAATAGTTGTCAAGTACTACAACAGTTATCTCTTGTATATTAGCTAATATTTTAAAGTTGTGAGGAAAGAGAATATCTGTATAGAAGTTCAGACATTTTTAATCTAGATATGTTTGGCTGAAGCAAATTAAAATTTAGTTTTAAAGTTTCCTATTGCTAATTATTGCTGACTGCAATGTAGTTGGATTACTCAGCGAAGCATCGGAGTGCCCATCTAATATTGATTGAATTTATAAAGGACTTCAGTTGAGAAAAGTGAGTAAAGCTGCTCTTTCTCATTTTAGGATTTAAATGTATAAAAGCTATTAACAATTTTAGTTTCTTGTTTAAATTACAGATTCATATCACCCCTAGAATTATCAGTGCAAGTAAAAAGTGAATATCATAGAACAGAATAAGACTTTAAGAGAGAAAAAGTGCTGCACTTCCTTTCATTCTTGTTAGCAAATCATTTTTATTTGGTCTTCTGTGGTTTTGGACTATGGGAGCAATAAATTACTACATAAATGGTTCCTTGACTTTACATTGGTGAGTGAAGTCATTGCTAACACATTTCTTTTGAAGGCTGACTATAATATAGTCATTATTCATTACTTAGGTTCTCTGTAAGAGAAACTTCTTTATTCTAGTTTGAGAATGTTTGGTATAATATACATTGCTTATAGATTAAGAACTTTTTGTATATGGGTATACCATTTAACCAAAAGTTAAATCCAAATTTATCTCCAGATTTGGAATTTTTATTGTCCTCCCTTATATGAATTTAGGTCTTGTGAAGATTTTTATAATGACCTGCCTACTACAGTTTCAATTATTTTTTCTCCCTCTAACTATAAAGCTTTTTTCCTTCATTTAACATAGTAACTATACAGTTTGGAGGGAAGAAAACTAGATGTAAGACTAGGTTGGAAAGGGGAAGAAAAACATATCTGGAGGGTACCCTTTGAATTTT
This sequence comes from Monodon monoceros, assembly GCF_005190385.1. NCBI lineage: Eukaryota > Metazoa > Chordata > Mammalia > Artiodactyla > Monodontidae > Monodon > Monodon monoceros. The sequence goes on from NW_021703778.1 coordinate 60,746,347, forward strand.
TATAGCATCATCAAAATAAAAGAAAAAATATTGGCTAAGGAAAATTTTATATTTCTCTTTTTGTCTTAGATGGGACCCACAATTCTTCTGACCTTTGGAGTTCATCAAATGGGATGAGCCAGCCTGGTTTTGGTGGAATTCTGGGGACCTCCACTTCCCACATGTCTCAATCCAGTAGTTATGGCAGCCTTCATTCACATGACCGCTTGGTAGGCTGTAACACATGACTAGGGTGCAGCAACACTTTGTCCTCACTTGTGTTTCTTTTGGATTACAAGTGTAAGATTTGATTCTGCCAAAACTTCTGAATTTTGAAATACTTCTAGGCTTACTTCATGCCTTTTGAAAAAGTAAATGACAAGAGTAGTGCTCTTCAGCTGCTAATTTGTGATGTTCTTTTTAACCTGTTATAGTAGTTGCCCAGTTATATGTGCATATTATTCAGAAAATATATTTAATAGATCATGTCTCTTTCCCCCTTTCTTTAGAGTTATCCTCCACACTCAGTTTCACCAACAGACATAAACACAAGTCTTCCACCAATGTCCAGCTTCCACCGTGCCAGTACCAGCAGTTCACCTTATGTTGCTGCCTCACACACCCCTCCCATCAATGGATCAGATAGCATCCTAGGTGAGCTTTTTTAGGTTGGCAAAACTCCCTAAAACTGAATTTGGTGATTTGTAGTGAATCTCATATTTTTCAATACATATATATATTTTTTTGTTCTTTTCATATTTTTTTCTTCCAGCTTTATCGAGATACACCATTGACATATAGTGCTGTATAAGTTTAAGGTGTACAGTGTAATGATTTGACTTAAATACATCATGAAATGATTATCACAATAAGTTTAGTGAGCATTCATTATCTTATATAGACACAAAATTAAAGCAATAGAAAATTTTTTTTCTTTGTGATAACCCTTGATTACTCTCTTAACTTTCCTAAATGACATACAGCAGTGTTAGTTATATTTATCATGTACATCCCCAGTACTTACTTATAACTGGAAATTTGTACCTTTTGACTCAATGTATTTTTTAGTATTGAGTTTAAAAATGAAAGAAAGGAGGAAAAGAAACTTTCTGATTTTCATTAATGTACAAACTGGTAAGGAACCCACCTTTACTTTAGCTTACTAAATACAACACATGCAGAGTATTTGCAGGTTTATTGTGACAGATGTGCAACAACAATGGAGAACACCATTGAAATAATGGCAGAGTGCTAAAAAAGCATGCCTCCTTGCCTGCTAAACTTCTTAATTTGTTTTCCTCTTTGAAATACTCAGGAACCAGAGGAAATGCTGCTGGAAGCTCACAGACAGGTGATGCACTTGGAAAAGCTTTGGCCTCTGTAAGTATTGAATTTACATATTTTGCTGAATGCAGTGGTTAGATTTTGTTGGCAGTATGCGTCATAGTTAAAGGGTGTAGTTATAACAGAACCACTTCATTACTCATTTAGAGCTATTTTTGGTTTGTATTGATTTGTACTGCCCTTAAAATAATTCACAAGAACACTTTCCCACCCTATTCCCACAAGAACTGTCCTTCTACTTTCAATTTAAATATCTGTTTTTGTCTTAATGCAACAGATGTAGGGAAAAGAAAAAGAAATTTGGGCATTTTGAAATCTAAAGCACAGATTACTGAGGTTAATAGTTAAATCTGTTTATTAGTTTTAAACATATACTTTGTGAGTTGCCCATTAAAATAAGTCAAGTGGAACCAAAAAACATAACTCAGTTATTCTTCTGATCCAGAGAAGGAAGTGCTTTTGTAAGGATTTTTTTCTAACATGGAAGGTATTTTATATATTTTTTTTAAAGGAATAAGCATCTGCTGCTGATTCATTTAAGACAGAGGAGATGAGAGCCTTTCCAAAAAGGAAAAAACAGATTCATTGAAGAACCCACGCTAAAATGAGTAAAACTAATTTGAAGGAATCCCATAGTATTTTCCTCAGCAAGTAGTTTACATCACACCAGAATGTTAATGACAAAACAATGAACTGCTTTAATAAAGGCAGTGATCGGTTTTAATATATATGATCCTTAAAACATTGAAACGAAATCCACTCTTTTGGGAGAACATTTACCGGTAGTCCGTAAAGATTCCAAATCTAATTATGTAAGAGGCACTTCTGCTTTGTATTTTCTAAAGTTTCTCCTTAGGCTTTTTCTTCCTTCCTTTTTTCCTCCTGAGTGATATGCCTCTCAGAATTTTTACAGAGTTGTCTTACTTATGTCTTACTATGAAGTGCAGTTAACTCTGTCAAACACATTTGCTGCTGTTCATGGGAAAGGCAGACCAGTTAATGTGTGAGTAGTAGGAAGCAGCTGTTGAAATTTAAAGAGATAAACCTCTTTGTGAATGGTTTCTGTAAATAAATGTTACTCTAGAGCAGTACACGTTTCTTGAGAAATGAAGCCAAGTCAGATTCATCTACCACATAGTGGTGGCTCACACAAAATAGAGCTCAGTAAATGTTTGTTGAATTCAGTCTTGCATCATATGACAAAAATGTTGATGATGATAACAAAACCCACAAAAATATCATCTGTAATTTGTATGCTTACTAGGTGCTAGGCACTATACTAAGCATTTACATGCGTCGTTTCATTTAATCCTCAAGAAAGCCCTGTGAGGTTGGCGTTATTATTCCCACGTTACAGATGAGGAACTAAGGTTTAAAAGGTCAGGTAACTTTGGCTCAGAAAGATTAAGTAACTTGCCCTAGGGATCACCAGGCTAGGAAAGGTAAAGCCTAGATATTAGATTAGATCTGATCTAACTAGCTTCACTTCCAGAAAGGCAGTGGTACAGTGACTGTTATTTTACAAGGTGTTGATGAGGATTAAAGGGAGTGGTCTCACTTATTCTGGACTCACTCCACATGATGTAAACTACCTACTTTGGAAGAAAGTTGTTCTATAATATTAAATGAGTGCCTCCCAGGTATTTGATTGACTTCCCAGTTCCTTCTGCTGATTCTGTAAGAATCCAGTAGCAGATATTTCACAGGTAGAAAGACAAATAGCATTTGAACTTTCGATACTAAGCAACTTAAAAAAGTATAACCTGCATTTCAGGGGCTTTTTTCTCAAAAGTTTTTGTTTATTTTATTCAAGGAAGACTTCCATAAAGGATCCTTGGCAGATAGGCAGGCAGGAATTTGTGATGTTGTCAGTGGTCCTCCAAGCTCCTTTTCAGTTACCCTTCAAGTCCTTGACTATTCTGCCATATTACGACCAACATACTAGCTAAACCAATTGGCATTTGGAAAAGAAAATCTAAATTCAGTGTGAGTGGAAGCCAGGGGAGAATGTTTAATCTGGTTAGTGGGTGGGCTTTGGTTGTCATGGAAACTCAGCTCTGTCATCCTGTGTTGTTACTAGGCAGGAGCAGCCAGGTCATTCCATAAATCATTTCTGTCATAGCTGATGGTGATGCATTCCGTCTGCTCCATCACTGCATGCCATAGTCTGCACACTTCAGATCCCTTCCTTCAATCCATCTCCTGCCCCACTCTGCACCAGACACCTCCCCCAAACACATTCTTTCTCTAACTTCCATTACAAACTCACATTCACTTTAGTGCTCTTAGAATGTCCTGAAAAACAGACAAAAAATTACATTGGGGATAGGAAGGATTAGAAGAGATGAGGAGAAGGAATTTTATGAGGATTACATTTGAGAGTCTGACATGCGTCTCAGAATTTGATGTTAGGTATTACAGATCTTTGGAAATGGTGACCATGAGTATTTGAAATTTTAAGTTCTATAGAATGTGACATTTTAAATACAGCATCTAGGTTTAGATGGAGAAATGCCATGCTATTGTCATTAGAAGTTATTTCTAATAGCTCCCCAAATGTCTGATATATGTCTTAGATGGTCTTTCATGTGTGAAACAGAGGTTACAACCTTTGTTCTTCAGTTTATGTATTAAAAAGCACACAGAATACTGGGTGATTAAACATGTAAGGCCAGATAATACATTCGCAAAGGTTCCTTTATTTTAGGTTTAAGCCTGGATAATTGTGGTCTTAATCTCAGGATAGCTAGAAAGAGAATTGTACATGAAAGTATTTACACAAAGTTCCCAAAGCCCTATGGATTATGCATTAGTTTAGATAATAAACTGGGGTAGATAGAGGGAAAGGAGAATCTGGATATTCGTGCCATTTCTGTGTTTCCCTGAACGTCTGCCAGACAATAACCCTTTAAGATTGTGCCCGTGGAGAGTTATATAGAGAAGAAACATCTGGTTTATTTCAGTGCCTAATACCATATCAAAACACTTGGTCTTTAATTTAGAGGAGATCAAACAAGAAGACTGTTGAACTTTGTTGATTATATCAGACTTCTTTGTGATAATTTATGTTTTGATTTCTACCTCAGAGCAAAGGAAAGGGAGAGAGTATGTGTATGTGTGTGTATTGTGTATGTGTGTGTATGTTTTAATCTAGATAGTTAAATGGTCAGTAGTCTCTAACAAAAGAAAAGAAAATTCAGGGAAGTTGATGTTTAAAAGTAATTCATGAAATAAGTTTCTTTGTTCCTTAGACTCAATAACATTAGCATAATAAAGATTAACTGAAATGTGCACTGTAGTGTTTAAAAAATTGGGCTTGCAGTTCCAAGGTTGGGCTTGGGAGCACTCCATTGTTTCTTTTTTGTCTGAAGCCCTTTTCATTAGCTTCTGGCTTATTGGCACCCTGCTGATTGGAATAGACCATGACTGATAGGAGGAGGAGCCTCATTTGTTGCAGTAAAATGAGGCATATTACCGTTTAAGCCTGGCAGAAGGTATTGGGAGTTATTCATCATTGGTCACTTAACAGTATGAGGACCATGGACTGCATGTAGAATGAGTTCTTACTTTGTGTTTAGGCTCTAGATTCTAAATCACTCCCATCCCCATTTTTTAAGTAACTGATTTTTTTTCCTTCTCTTTTTTTTCTTTGAAACATCTATGTTAGGAGTTCTTTAAGGTCAGAAAGTACAAAAAGTAATGTATTCCTGATTTAGAATGCTCTTTGTCAAATAAAGCCTTATGTTTAGAATTTCTTAAAGTAGCACAACAGTTTCTATAGAATAAGTATAGTTTGTATGTCATTTGGTAATAGAATAAATATGCAGAAGTGAAGTTTAATGACATGATCTGTGATCTAAAAGGCTGTATTATTCTGCTCTTTTAATGTTGTTGCTCCCTTCCCACATACATGTTCTTTTTATGAAAGTAAAAGGGACAAGAAAAAGTCCTGTGATTTGCCAGGCTATCTGTCAGTTCAGGAAAGGTATTAGTAACAATTCTGTCTGTCATCACTTTAATTTAGGGCAAAATAGAACCAGGGAATGTGATGAGTGAGTGGAGAAAGTACCTTTTATTATACAAATGGAGAAGGTGCTTTTGATAAAAACACCAGAAATTATATGTTGATATGCTTTTGGTACTGCTTCTCCTGTTTTCACAGTGATTTTTAAGAGCCCACACCCACTTTATATATAACATCATTTTGCTTAGTCATTGCAAGGTAGTCATTGCAAAATGACTCTAAAGTATAAACTTCCTCTTTAAGATAAAGAAGTTGTCACCAGTCCTTCACGTGCTTAGGGATTATTTAGCTGTAATGGCAGAGTTATCAGGGAAAATAAGGGTTGATAGCCTGCTTATATCCTCAAAAGCCCATACCTGCCTAATGTTGTGGTATGGACAGCTTAGTACATCAACACTAATTCTCAGAAATATTGGAACCTTACCATATTGTTGTTCTCAAAGCTTATACCGTAAAATTGATTTGTAAATGAATTCATATTTATAATAGTATCTTTTTCTCCCCTTGGTATTACTGTTACTGAACCCCACTGTATAAATGCTGAGATAAACTGCTATTTACTGAATTCTGCTTTTTTATCAAAAAGTATTGTAGCGAATTTCAAGTGCAATTTAATCGCTCAAGTTTTTTTTTTTTTTTAATATTCAGCACCTACTTGTGCAAAACAGTGACAATGATGAATTCAGTGTTGAACAGTATAAGGTCCCTGCTTTCAAAGAGCTTACAGTCAAGGAGAGAAGATAGAAAAATGGTAACATAGAGCATAGTGTGAAGTAAAATACCAAAGAGAAGTAACAGGTTACACTAAGAATATAAGGGAAGTGAAAATGAGTGTAAGTGGGGAGGTTACATTTGAGTTGGGCTTTGATGTGTTACAGAATTCCATCAGGGAGAAGTTAAGAAACAAGCCTTCTGCAAGGGCAAACTGTGTTCAGAAAATGAAAAAAATATTTTGTTTGATATAATGCTTTATGTAGGTTATAAGGTAGAAAGATATTTTTGTAACCAGATAATGGAATACGTCAAATGTCATTCTGTTTTATTTAGTAGACAACAGGAAGTGCTATATGGCATTTGTTCAAAACTGGTTGAGGACAATAGCTCAGTCAATTATGTATGGGATGAAAGGAGTGGGGAGTAACTAAAAATATAAAGACTTAAATAGTCCAGCCATAAGTTCTAGTAAAAGTTTAAGGTAGTGTAATGGCAGTGAGAATGATGTATGCCCATCCCAGAAACATTATAGAGAATTGTGAGCTTTGGTGTCTATGGTGGGAAGAGTGGAGGAGCAGGAGAAAGGAGGGGAGAGTGAGAGTGGTTTTGGTGACCAGGAGAATACTGGTGCTAACTGAGATAGAGGAAACGGAACAGTAGAGATGGGAAGGGTGGGAAGCTTGGGGCAGTGATGCAAAGTTTGGGTTTGGACATACTGAGCTTGAGATGAAAGAAAGATATGCTCAGGTGGAGAGGTCCAGCAACCAGTAGGAGGATAGAGATGTCAACTTAGGAGTCATTCACATGGATGTCATAGTTGATACTTTATAAAGAATGGTATTACAAAGAGAGGAAACACAGGTAAATAGAAAAGAAAACTGAGACTGGAGTTCTCGGAAAACGTACATTAAGTGAACTGTATAAGAGAGTAAAAGAGAGAAGGAGCCTGGGTAAAAATTATACATCCAGGGATTTAAAAGGGATACTCAAATGCTAACTTCTTTCAAGGAAGATATCATTCATTCTTTCAGCAAGTATTTATTTACCAGCACTGTTGTAGAATCGGAAGCTACTGCAGATGCTGTGTAATTCACATTGGTCTGAATAAGACCAAGTCCTTGCTCTTCTGGAATATGCATTTCATTAGGGAAAAGGGTGAAAGAGACATATGATAAACAAGTAAACAAATTTAGGCAATTAGGGATTAATGTAAGCAGTATGAAGAAAACAAAGCAGGAGGTATGATACACAGGGAATGCTGTTTCTCCAGTGCTTTCATGCGATTAATTCATATGGTCAAGGAAATTGAAAGTCAGCAAGTTAGTCTAGTTTATGATAATTAGAGTTTTCCATGGAAATGGAACTTCTTTCACTCCTCAGCCACCCACCGTCAGTGTTATCAACCCTTCCCTCCCTTACCGGTATTATAGTCAAGACATATTTCATATGTTAGCATCAGTTGTTCATAAAAGTTATAATTATTTGAATCATAAACATGAGAAATAGTGATTTACAAAAGTAAAAGGGTATGTTGAGATATGTTTTTGTTGAAGTTCGGTGACGTTATCTAACTTACTTATGGTTGAAATAAATCACTGTATGTATGCAAGCCATTAGGAACCAAAATGTGACCTTTAGCTAATTTTCACAGGTGTGAAAAGTAACAACTTTTAAAAGGTAACAACTTTGACAACTTTAAGACCAACAACATTGATCTTATAGCATACTACTTCCCTATTACTAAGTCTTCCCATAAAGTTTTTTGAAGTCTTCTTGATAACTGTGCTTTTCTAAAATGACTCTCCAACCTGGGAATTCCCTGGCGGTCCAGTGGTTGGGACTCAGCACTTCCACTGCTGGGGGCCTGGGCTCAGTCCCTGGTCGGAGAAGTATGATCCCGCAAGCTGCCTCGCGTGGCAAAAAAAAAATTTTTTAATAAAATGAAATGACTTTCCAACCTGAATATACAACTTTTAGATCTGGCTCTTTGGAAAGAGTTGGTGTGTAAAGGGATTTCCAGTTACAATTTAGTAACATCATACAAATTGGTATAGATATACTCATTTGTAGTCAATGCTTACAATTTAATTGGTGCTATCTTCTTTTTTAAAAAAAAAATGAAAGCTGTTAATGTTTGATGATTATGACCTGTGGAATTTTGTTTTACGTGAGCCTGTCCTAGTATCTGACTTTTTCAACGTATTATACTGTCTGTAAAACCAGTGCTGAGACCCCATATATGCCATAATTTGGGCCTCTTTAAATTTATTAGAGCTCTAAACTTACTCAGAGCAAGATTATTTCTATTGGATGACACTTTGCACCCACAAGTAGTTTTCCTATTTAAAATATTTGACCACAGTTTCTCCAAATAAGTTGATTTGTCTGCCCTGAGTGCTGAGATGTGAAGATGATTTATGATGCCTGTTATAGGAATGGGATTGTCCTAGAGAGGAGTTCCTAGGAACCGTTGGTGCGTGGATTAAGGAGACTTTTTAAATGTTTAATTATGTAAACTTGAATGAATTTCTGTCACTATTTTTTTTAGCAATATGAAATAAATATAAAGTGTTGCAACAAAACCTTTAGCCAAAATATCAAAATTTATGCATCCAGATGTTACTTACCTCTTAGGAGGTAAAGTCCACAGATTATTTGGGGAACATTTTTTTAAGACTTTCAGGGTTTTTTCACTTTCTCCAAGGGTGATGAAATATCCTTTGAAAACAAGTTTGATTTTTTTACAACACTCACACAACATTAGGAGCTAAATTTGGCAAAAATGTAGTTACTCAAACAACTTTCTAAAAGAAATAAGGGGTAACTATTTTTAAAAATCACTTTCTTTGACTTTTAAAACTATTTTTAGGACTATTCTCTTCAAAAGGTAGCAGTTTCCTAAGATTATTTTTAATGAATAAAATTTATTTAGATGGTATATTCTAGAAAGATTGTTTATCAGACTTGACTTTATAGTCACTTCTCTTTTTTTTATCACATCTCTTTTTTGTTCTAGCAATTAGAAATTTAAATTACTTTCAACTAGGATCATAAAGAAATAGGTATGATCTATTTATTCCTCTCATATTAGAATATATATGATACTTTTTAATCCGAGTTTTAAAACTGGGGCTTCTATAGCCTTTATGCAATGGAATAGTTCTAAAATGGATTAAACAGTTTTTCACTCTGAGCCTTAAGGGTTGCAGCTTAGATTATAGAAATAACTCCATGCAAATGGATTTATATTTTTGCTTTTGTCACACTGATATGTGCATATCTTTTGTTTTCTGGTTAGATTTATTCTCCTGACCATACCAGCAGTAGTTTTCCATCAAATCCGTCAACACCAGTTGGATCACCCTCACCTCTCACAGGTAGGCTTTTGTTTTATCTAATTACTTGATAACATGCATAGGGCTACTTGGAAATATTTGAAGTTTATTTTTCAATAAAATATAGTAAAAACTCACACCAAAAAAATCATTTCTATCCTGTAAAAACATGTAAACAGAGCCTTCTCCTGAGTTCATTTTGGAGAATATTAAAGTATTTCCTGTTTGAATTATTTGTTCATATCTTCTCTGATTCTTAAAATAATTTGTGATAATTTCTAAGAACAATTATTATAACAGGATAAAAAATAAGGCTAAGCAATTGGGATGAAGGTAAAATATAGAGAAGGAGATGAATCAAAAATTTTGATAAGCTAACATAGAAAATAAAATAACCTATTTAGAAGTACATATAACTTCTTTCTTCCTTATTCTCTGCATTTTCCACGTACCATGTATAAGACTCAAATGAAAAACTCTGCACTAGTTTGTCTTTATTTTTTAAGTCCACTGAGTAATTATTTCATATATATATATAAATTCTTGGGGATAATGTAGGGTTTTTTTGCTAAAGAAAAGAACTCTTTGTGAATGTGTATGAATATTGTTAGTGGAGTTAAATAAGTGTTCAGATTTGCATTGCTTTTTTCCTGTTTTTCTTTACAGTAGTTTTAACAAGTTCCAGATACTATCCTACACTATAAATTTGTTGAGATACAACTGTTATTATTGTAAATAGGAATTTTTCGATTTATTAGGAATAAATCAAATTACAAGAAGATGCTTGGATCTGATCTGTTAAGCTATAAAACTTGGAATGTGTTTCCTGAGCAGTGTTTGGAGAAAAACCATGCTAAAGAAGAAATGTATTAGTTCTAAGGAAAAGACATCAGACAACTGTGTAAAAATTGCCATTTTCCTGCAACAGTTGACCTCAGAAATGATTCTCTATTCCTGATCAAAGTCACTAGTTCAGTCCATGTGGCGTTGTTGTTGTTGCTGTGAAGCCTTTTTGCATTGTTCAGGGTTTCTGAAAATCAAGGCTCTGGTGTATCAGGGCCCTGGCTATCACCTGTGCTCTGTGATTTAGCCTTGTGACTCTGCTAAGAAGCATTCCAATGTGGAAATGATGAACTGCTGGCAGCTGCTTTCAGCTATTAGCGGGTTCTGCCACTTTCTCAGACACCATGGCTTCAGCTGTCTAGTAAAAGTTGAACAGCTGTTCCCCACATAGACAGGACTATGAAAGACCCATTGACTTAAAGTTGTTGTTTAACAGAGGGATGAAATTACAGGAAGAATGATGTAACTTTAACCATACTCACCCTCTTGGCAGAGTTTTACTAAAATTATCAGTGTCATTTTTGCCACAGCCTGTTTCACTTTCTCATCTCAGGTAGCTATATTGGCCCTTACTGTATGTTCCCACTGCCTCTTCTCCTCTGCCCAGCCCAGTAAGATAAAAGTGTCCTTTGGTTTCCATTAACACTGGTTGGGAAGGCAGGCAGCAGAGGAGCTCAGCATCTATGCAAGGACATCAGTAAAATGAAGAATCAGAAACTTAAGACGTTTTTCAAAAAATAATGGTCCAAAGTAAAATCTCACATTTCCTCCTCCTTTTTTTTTTTTGAATTTGTTTTTTTATTTATTTTTTTAACATCTTTGAGTATAATTGCTTTACAATGATGTGTTAGTTTCTGCTTTATAACGAAGTGAATCAGCTATACGTATACATATATCCCCATATCCCCTCCCTATTGTGTCTCCCTCCCACCCTCCCTATCCCACCCCTCTAGGTGGTCACAAAGCACCGAGCTGATCTCCCTATGCAATGCAGCTGCTTCCCATTAGCTATCGGTTTTACATTTGGTAGGGTATATATGTCAATGCCACTCTCTCACTTTGTCCCAGCTTACCCTTCCCTTCTCCATTTTTATTTGATGTTTAGTGGATGATATCCTCTTTCCACCTTTAATTCAGCTGACTAATGAAGATCTTTGAAAGGTTAAATTGTGTAATGAAGGTATTAATAAGCTTTTTTCAGTTCTGCAATCATACTCAAAGAAAAATATTTTCATATACTCCTGTTGAAATGGCATCAAAGACTGATTTTATACAGGTGCATCTCTGTGTCTCATCTCCTGTATCTAGTGTTTTCTTCTTATAGCCACCCCCACATACACACACACCCTAGGCTGGCAGAGCAGACATGGAAAGGGAGGAGGAAAAAAGGAAAGCAATGGGCGATAAAGTATTCACAGTTGAAGGAAAAATGAAAAAGAGCAAACCAGAGCTCCTATATAATATGTACAAATTATTTTGTACCTTGTGTGGCAGGAGCCTATCATCTAGAGTAAAAATTCCTACCCCCTATATGTGCTCTACACTTGCCCTCTTCCTTATGCCTGAGCATCAGTCAGACTCAGGACAGACCTTGTAAGAATAGTTGCACAGGTGCAAAGCAACATAGGCAGTTTCTAAGGCATTCATCGTTCTTGTTTAAATCCTGCTCATTTTCCTTGGGAACTTTTCAGGCTAAGAACATAACGTTCCTGCCTAGAAAATGCTTACAAGAAAGAAGCTTCTGAGATGATGATATTGTTTTAGTTAGGATACTTTAGGCTAAAAGGAAGAGAAACTCTTGTCTGGACTGGATTAAATAATAAGGGGATTTTGGATATCTTGTATAAAGCCCATAGCAGGGCAAGTTCCTGGACCAGTCAGGGCTCCTGCTCTATTTCTTTGCAATTCTTTACCTCCTTCTAGAATATCAGTGAATAAAAGTTTAATAATTGCAGTACTCAATAGCAATCTTCAGAACATCCACAATAAAAATAAAGAGGGAGTGGGGGGAGATAGGGGAGAAAGGATTCCTCAGTTTAGGCTCATTTCATCAATGAGATATTTATTTTTATCATCTGTCAGTATGCCTGGTGTTAAAGCAGTTACCTGACTTCAGCAAGTTTTCAGTTTAGTTGAGAAAATAGAGATAAACACATGAAAATAGAACCGTCAGAATTTACTCTAAACTACAGTTCCTCGGATGTACTTCATGAAGAGAGTATAAAGGAGAAAGAACTTTGAGTATAAAAGAAGAGAGTGTGACAAAGATCAAGATGTAAGAAAGTGCATGAGCTGTTCATCCAGAGTCATTGAGATGACTGATTATGAACTCTTTTCACATATTGGAAGTGGAAAGGTTGGCTGGGGCCAGATTGTGGAAAGCAAAGCATTCAATGCTACATTTAGGATTATTCAACCTTTTCCAAGTGTGGAGTATCTCATGAAAGTTTGAGTTTAGGGTGAGATTACAAAGGGAAACAGCTAACAAAATAAGAAAATGCATGGTAAATAGTCCTAAGAATTTCTCTCAGCCATGCAAAATGATGTTATCTATTCTCTAAATTTATTAACCAGTTTTATTAGGTGGCATATTACTGAATCCCACTCAGAGTGAGAACAGATCAGAAACACTGGGTGAATTTTAGATTTAGTGATCAAAGAAAGCCTTCCCAGATTTTCTAGCCAAATAATTTGATTCTCTTGTCAGCTAACTTGTTCTCTGGAAATAGTCAATAAATTTTGATATCAAGTACATTTATTATAATCCTTGAATAACAGCTAGCTTTTGGGGGTGGTCACTAAAAAGCTCAGGGCAATTACAAAAATTGTTAACTATATAAAGAGTTGGAAGCTTGCCCTTATCTAACAGAAGGAAGTAGTATAAGCCCAAAACCTCTGTGCATGTCTACCACCAGATAGCAGGTGACAGGGAAGGAAGGGGGGAAATAACCTATTCTCTGGGAAACCTCTTAGGTTTTTAGCGTTTGTACTTTTGTTTTTCCTTATTTGTGTAATAATGCTGCAGTTGGTGATTACAAGCTAGAGATAAAGATACCAGTACGATTCTAAATAAATCTGTATATTTTACTCATGTACTAGCTTTATAAAAAGACAAAGATGCAGATCTGTCTAGTGTCAGAGGTATTCTATAGCATTATGGTCTCTGTCTAGAATTTGAATTCCATTCACAACCCCAGAGTTCTCATCCATAGCTAATAAGCCGTCAGTGGGCCAGAATTACAAAAAGTCTATGTATCTTTTTTCTTCATTGATTACATGATAGATCTATCATCAGGAAGAAATAATAATAATATCTCATGGTCAAAAAGACCTTTAGGGGCTTCCCTGGTGGCACAGTGGTTGAGAGTCCGCCTGCCGATGCAGGGGACACAGGTTCGTGCCCGGGTCCAGGAAGATCCCACATGCTGCGGAGCGGCTGGGCCCATGAGCCGTGGCTGCTGAGCCTGCGCGTCCAGAGCCTGTGCTCCACAACAGGAGAGGCCACAGCAGTGAGAGGCCCGCGTACGGCAAAAAAAAAAAAAAAAAAAAAAGACTTTTAGGTTCACAGAGTGAGTGCATTCATATCTTTTACCTCATTCGCTTCATAAAGGCAGAATAAAAACAAAAACAAAAAACTGTGAGTGCCTATTTTTTGTACAGTTACTAGCAATACAATTATTCCTACAATTACTAGGTTACTCAGCTAAAGTGAACTATAATAGTTCCAATTTACCATAAGTTTTTAGTTTCCTAAATATGGCAAATTAACCTGCAACAACAAGCTCTGGTGGAACATAGTTTAAAATTTCATTTAGCAATAAACAAGACACATTAAGTAAACCTTCTCCAACTTCAGATTTCTAATATATTGATAATTCAGTTTGTCAGTGAAGATTTGTTAAGAACAAAACCATATATTTAATTGAACGGTCTTCATTATTTTCTATACATAACTTACTTTCAAATGCACAGTCATGAAATAGTAAAGATTTTCAATCATTTGTTTTGTCTTTTTCTTTTTAAAGCTATTTTGGTTATTTTAAAGCTATTTTTTTAAAATATTTATTTTATTTATTTATTTTGGCTGTGCCAGGTCTTAGTTGTGGCACGTGGGATCTTTAGTTGCGGCATGCGGACTCTTAGTTTAGGCATGTGAACTCTTAGTTGCAGCATGCATGTGGGATATAGTTCCCTGACCAGTTGAACCCGGGCCCCCTGCATTGGGAGCGTGGAGTCTTACCCACTGGACCACTAAGGAAGTCCCTAAAGCTATTTTAAAACACTGCATTCTCCCCAATACATGAATGAATTAACCCTTTTATTTTTTCTTGTTTTTTTTTTCCTTTTTATTCTTTCTGTTCTGAACTTGTATCCTTGCTTTTTCTGTCTCCTTTTTTTTTATTATATTGCCACTTTTCTAAAGTTGAAGAGTAAACAACATTTAACAAAATTTTCATGATGATATTTTCCAAATTAAATAATATGTTTTGGTGTAAATTATGTTGGGAAAATTTTTAGCAGATAACCCTAAATGTATTTGCAATCATTTGAAATTGGTGCATTTGTGCATTACTGGAGGCACAAGTTAACATGACCCTTTAGAAAGCAGTTTTGGCCTTATGAATTAAGGATCATAAATATGTTCATACCTTTTAACTTAGAAGTGCTATTTATCCTTAGACATACTCCCCAAAAGAAAAAACACAGTATTACCATTCATAATATAGTGATATTCAGTTACTATTCATAATAGCCAAATGAAAGCAACCAAAACGTCTAGCAGTGAGGTAGCGGTGGTTAAGCAAATTATGATATAGAGAATCAGGTGAATATTAATGTAAGTCATTAATAGCATGATCATAAAGAATAAAAATATGGGGGAGGGACAGAATTTTAAATTATGCACATTTTAAGTACATTTTCTCAAGATATGTGTGCATTTGGACAGAGTGTGAAGAACATGCAAACATAAATGTAGTTATGTTTCAAAGTATAGTTTTTTTCTCAACTCCCTACACAGTTATATTAATAATGAAAAAAAATTTTAATATGTTGGGTTTATCAGTAGCCAGTAACATGCTGAAGACTGAACAAAAATTTTCACATAAATTTTTGCACACTTACAATATATCTTTACCCCTTCCTTTAGAACATTATCAAGATCACTGAGTTAACCAAGGTGTGTGTGTGCTTTTGGGTTTTGTTTTAACAGGTACCAGTCAGTGGCCCAGACCTGGAGGACAAGCGCCTTCATCCCCAAGCTATGAAAACTCACTCCACTCCCTGGTAAGAGCCTCTGAGAAACATACAAGGTCTCTTTTATCTAATAGTGTGGAGTTCTTTTTTTTTTTTTTTTTTCCAGAAAATCTTGAGTAACAATGAAAAAACAGTAGGATAGCATTACACACGAATTCTTTGCTAACAAATGGCCTGATTTAGTTGAACTATATAAGACACATTGGGTGTGCCTTTTACCATCTGTTCTTTGGGACATCAGGCTTCTGGTCTCAGGACAGCTGGTATTAAAATAGTGTTATGGGATTTTTGTTTCTTTGACAGATCTAGGTTTTAATTTTACTATAATTTTATGTTTACATGTAAAGGAAATTTAAAGAAGAGAAAAAAAACACACAGACCAAGTAAGAAAAAATTAGTCCAGCATTGCAAAATGGTTGTATTTTACTCTTTCTCATATGATGATATTGTGTATAATTTATTACATTTCTGTTAAAATTTTTAAATGTAGCATCAATTATTTTTGTCAGGAAGAGTATTGTTTCCCATGTTTTCTTTTTTAAAAAAGAATGTATTATGTAAATTGTACAAGCAAAACCGTTGAGAAACAAAGCAGTAGAATAAAGGAGCCTGTCTAGGTATTGAGAGTGAAGAATTTGTGGTAGGGTGTTAACTACTGTTGCCTTTCTGTGCTTACCACAGAATTACGAAGCATTATAAAAACAAAATAAGGATGACTTAATGGAATGTTAAGTCATGCTATCATTCAGTAATTCCAGGTTGCAAATAGAAAAGTTCTTTTTCTGTGACTAACAGAACATTTTAAATTAAAGGAAAGTTTTCTTCTCACATATAAGCAAATATAAGCAATGTGTGCTACTTAGATGCTAACCTTATAACTTTGCTGTTAAATCCCAGCCTTCTCATACCTTAATACAAGTAGATCTTGCAGGTCTCCGCGTTAACTTTACTAACATGTTATGCTGACATGCACATCAGCTATTTCCTCATCTCTTTTGGAGTTAATCTTAACCTGTGCTTTGCCTCCTGTTCTGTCTTGACTTTGCCAGAAAAATCGAGTTGAGCAGCAACTTCACGAGCATTTGCAAGATGCAATGTCCTTCTTAAAGGATGTCTGTGAGGTACTATTTCTTTTAGATGGTGCCTTTTTTGTGTTTCAATTAATTATACTTCCTATTATCCGTTTAAAATCATCAAGCCTGTACAAACTCCAGAGTCTTTTAAAATCAAACAATGACTATTTTCGTTTTTGTAACAATATGTAAAAATAGGCTTTTGTTGAGTGTGATTCTTTTTAAAAGAGCTCTACTGGCATGTGCTTTTATTTTCTTTAATTCTAATATGTTTGTGTATGGGGCATGTGTATATTCACAGACAGATAATATCATTTCATCAGTTTTGTGAAAGAGCACATTTGGATGTGGTCACCATTTCAGATAGGTATTATAAATATTCACTTAAAACAAAACTACAACTTAAATTTGTTGGATTTGAAGATCCTCCCCCAAATTGCCCTCATTTCAAAGATCAGTGTTAAAGTACAGGGTATCTTTTTTATCAATGATAATTGAGTATCAGACACAGTAGAGTAGCCTTCAGCTTTTGTAGAAGCTAAAAGAAATAACCTCATTTTAGATTGGTAAATAGATTTTATGAAGCAGTGATTTGCTTCTGAAGCTTTGTTAATTTAGCATAGTCTACAAATATCCTTTCTTTAATTGTTGATTCGTAGTACAGGTAGTTTCTTTTGAAGCCACTTGATATTGCATATTCACTTGCTGCCTTCCCTATATCCCAAAGTAGGAAACATAGCAGTTTAATGAATTTAATAGATAACATCAGTAACCTCCATGTCTTTTTTCAATCCCTACAGCAATCTCGAATGGAGGATCGTTTGGACAGACTGGATGATGCTATCCATGTGCTGCGGAACCATGCCGTGGGACCTTCCACCAGTTTGCCTGCTGGTCACAGTGATATACACAGTTTATTGGGACCATCCCATAATGCACCAATTGGAAGCCTCAATTCAAACTATGGTGGATCAAGCCTTGTTACAAGCAGTCGACCTGCTTCAATGGTAAAACAGTGCTCATCCTTTTGGAAATAACTTCTAAAGCATATTGTCCTACATGTTTTTCATGAAATCTTTCAGGGAGAGAGGTTCCTTCTTTCTGTAAGGAAGGAAGGTAGAGTGGCTTTTAAGAATTTCTTTTACTGTCTTGGGCAGGGTCATTGGCTGAGCATTGGCCCTTAAAATCCTACTATGACCATGTGCAAAAAGCAGAAACTTTCTACAGAGATCATTTTAGCTTAAACTTGGATTTTTTTTCCAAGTATGTAATAATTAGCAGAACAGTTTTTGCCTTGAAACAGTTGTAGAAAGTCTTAATATCAAAAGCAGTAAAGCAAGACTGAATTTCAAGGGCTCTGGTCTAGAAAAGCTATTTATTATAATTTGGAACCAGCCTTCAATAGTAGAACGAATGTAATATTATTTGTACAGGTCCAAATTTAAGCTTTATTCCCAAATGAAGGAAAAATGTGGGGTAGTTTTAAGAATGACTGTAATTTAAGTGACAATGAAAGGAAACAATTTTAGATTAATCCCTGAAGAGAGTAAAATCGTTCAATCCCTTTTTTTTTTTAACGTGGTAGTTCTTTAAAGGAGGAAAAAAGTAAAATTCTGCAGCCATGCACATCAAAAATTCTGTGTCGAATGTCTTACATTGTTTTTTATACAAATTATGTTTTAAAGGAATGAAGCTCGTTTTGAATCTGCTATTTAACTGAAACCATGTGTTTGCATGTTTATGGCATGGTTTTTAAGATTCATTGCATGCCGTGAAATATTCTCCTATGAAACAGATTTCTAGCTGTAAGCCGTGTGATCAAGGCTAAAACTCACCTATCATCGCAATAATTAGGTGCCCCAAATGCTGAAGTCTTGTGTTCTGTAAAATAGGATTGGTTCCAGATTTTCACATTCACATTCATATATCAGACAGCCATTTATATTCATTCTGGAGTTGCTGAAGTAAACATCAAACAAGGCTGCCTGGTTTCCTAAGAACAGTGTTTTCAGCAACATAGGTGACAATGCCCACATGTCTTTACAAGCAGTTTTTTGTTTTTGTTTTTTAATATCAGAAGATCTTGAAATTAAGACTCCTTTTAAATTAGCTTTTGTTGCTATTGATAAACTAATAAATGTGAAAGCATCTTTAAATTACTGAATTCCTAGAAATAAAAGGGAATATTGTAATCACTATTAGTGGTAGTAATAAAATAATTTTAACAGAATAATAAGATAGCATTTGTTGCAAGTATAAATTATTACTTTGCTGAAATACTGTTTATCCTTATTTAGAAGAATGACTTGAAAATCAGTATGTTTGAATCCTAAGCTTGTCTCAGCCTTCAGTATTTGCAATTCTTAGTCCTCACCTCTTAATCGTTTCTTAATTCTTCATTGTTAATAGCCCACTGCTCCTTTTTCCAGTTTATCTGCTACAATATATGATATATCTCTGGCTCCTCCCACATAAATATAGAATTTATATGAAATGGATCTTCTATCTTTGGGAGGTTTTTTTTACCAACTTTGGATATAAGTTGGAAAATAGATTTTTCAAAATCCAGTCCTCCAAAGCCATGTAAAAAACCTAGTGCATTTTAAAAGAACTTGTTGAGGGAAAAATTGTTTCTAATATTAGATACTGCCCTGAAGCTTTTAGTTAAGGAAGTGGCTTCCATTATATTCACTAGGAATATGCTGCCTACTTCAGAGCTGCCAGAGATATTCTTTAAAAAGGAAAAGGGCTTCCCTGGTGGCGCAGTGGTTGAGAGTCCGCCTGCCGATGCAGGGGACGCAGGTTCGTGCCCCGGTCCGGGAGGATCCCACATGCTGGGGAGCGGCTGGGCCCATGAGCCATGGCCGCTGGGCCTGCAAGTCCGGAGCCTGTGCTCCGTGGCAGGAGAGGCCACAGCAGTGAGAGGCCCGCGTACCGCAAAAATAAAAGGAAAATAATTCAAGGTAATCAAGAAAAAGAGAGTTCTGAAACATGAGGTGAGTCTGGCTTAGTCTGAGAAGCAGCGTCAGTGCTGCAGCAACTAAGCCCAGGCTACTGCTGAGTTTGTCAATCAGGGTCTTCCTTCAGTTTTTATAACCTTCTTAGAGGACACAGCTGAGAAAAGTCTGCCAGACATCATCTATTATATCCACCCCTTCCCCAGTCACTAATGGAGGTGGAGATGCAGATGTTTCTGCCAGGCTTACCCTCAAAAGTTATTAACTGACAAAATCTAAGAATGTCAGGTGAGTTAGTATTCAGCTCCCATCCTTCTGAAATGACCTTCTTAGCTGTGAGTACTCAGTTCTCAGTTTCAGCAGAAAGACCAAAGAATGGAATGAAATGAAGATCACAGTCAGCCAGTGACTGTCCCAGCTAAGTCTTAGGCATATTGTTGAGGAAAACTCTTATCCTGGTGGCTGTTATTCATGTCTGAGGGCTTGCATCAGTACTGCCAGGAGCCTTGCTTACATGCTTTGTACCTACTTATGTGGAATCAACTCTTTTCATACTCTGGGAGGGTGTGTGATTTGGGGGACATCTTGTAACTATTGCCAGCCATCTTTAAGAGTTAATCTGCTTTTATTATCTCACCCCCATGTTTTCTAACTGATCATGACTAAGAAATAACACAATTTTACATTCTGGAATCACTTTTCTTTTTTTGTC
The DNA here is from genome assembly GCF_005190385.1 of Monodon monoceros. Lineage (NCBI taxonomy): Eukaryota > Metazoa > Chordata > Mammalia > Artiodactyla > Monodontidae > Monodon > Monodon monoceros. The sequence continues at coordinate 60,766,584 of NW_021703778.1, forward strand.
TTGTTTAACTTTCTGGTAGTTTATATACTTTTCCTCTGCATTAACATAAATTAGTATTTTTTAGGCCCCTAAAAATGGAGGTTACATGGCCATTATTACAAAGTAACCACAGAAATATCAGTTTATCAGCAATTCTATATCGCCATTTAGAATTCGTAAGGTCAGTTTCCTCTCAAAAATATTTAAATTTCATCATTTCATTTATTTTTCTGCAGAGAGTAAAACTGGTCTAGTAAACATAAATACCATTCCAGGAAGTCCACAGAACATTCAAATAAAATTTTTGATGTAATGGATTTTTGTGGGCATTTACTAGAGGTCACCATCCTAATTCCAAGTTTTAAATATGATGTTACTTTCTCTCCTGGCATTTAAAGGAGAAGAATCAGCATACTTTTTTGTAAAAGGCCAGACAGTAAATATTTTCAGCTTTGCAGGCTATATGGTCTCTGGCACAACTACTTACCTCTGATTTGGTAACATGAAAGCAGCCATAGCTGTTATGAAAACAAATTGGTGTGGCTGTGTTTTAATAAAACTTTATTTGCAAAAAAGAGCCTCCTTTACTAGTAAAACAAAATAAATAAATAAATAAATAACAGGACCAGATTTGGCTCACAGGCATACTTTGCCAATCCCTGATTTAGAACAAAATTAGCTTCCCAGTGCAGGAAATGAGAGTTAGCAAGTTTTGTTTTTTGGGGTTTTTTTGTTTGTTTGTTTTTTGGGTTTTTTTTCTTTTATTTTTCTTGGAGCCTATAACTTTTTGCTTATTTTGTTTTAATGAGTAGTTTGGGAGTTCTGTTGAAGTAGTTGGAATATTTGAGGTGAGCCAGAATGCACTGGGAGTAGAAGAATAAGAGTTGATGGCAGGATAAAAGTAATACAGAGAGCTCTGCTCTCAGCCTTCAGTGCTATCAAGGTAACTTGTGGTGTGAAGTCTACATGGGCAGGTTAACCAAAATAGTCTCCTTGATCAAGGAAATAGCTTTGTTGCTGAAAACATTTCTCTACATTATTTTCAGTTATAACAAGGCTATGCTAGTAAGATCATCTACAGCTTATCTACTGATTTGTAGATCCATCTTCTTATAGATGAAATAATTACTATTTTTCGTTATTCCAGAAAACAATTTTTATATTTCACACAAAGGTAATAAGACTACCACCTGCCAAAAATATTAATAGGAGTCAATATCAAAAGACTTATTTGACTGTTGTTTCTTTTAACTGAACAAACTTGACTAGCATCAAAGGTTAGGATTAAATGAGGTTTCAACCACAGAAAGCTTTTAACATATTTTAGCTATCTAATATACACAAAAATTAAATTTCCTGGGCTTCACTGCTGGCGCAGTGGTTGAGAGTCCGCCTGCTGATGCAGGGGACATGGGTTTGTGCCCTGGTCCGGGAGGATCCCCCATGCCGTAGAGTGGCTAGGCCCGTGAGCCATGGCCACTGAGCCTGCGCATCCAGAGCCTGTGCTCCGCAACGGGAGAGGCCACAACAGTGAGAGAGGCCCGCGTACCGCAAAAAAAAAAAAAAAAAATTAGATTTCCTGAAGATTATTATATCAGAAAAAGAGACTAGGAAGTGGGTAATTACTACTCCTTCTCATATAATTAGTGTAGCCAGCCTGCCCTAGTTTTAACATTTGCTCTTACTTTTGAATAGGGTTAACATTTTCATTTACTTAATTTCCTACTCCTTTTCAATATTTTGGATAGTTTCCCCATATTTTCTTAATGCAAATTAAAACTTAAGGCTTTATCAGACACTATTATTAGGATGTGATTGATGTATCGTTTAAATTTTAAAACACAAAATCAGGATTTTTAGAACTATTGAAATGTCAGCATTGGACAGACTATAGTTTTGCTCCCATTTATTTAATGTAAGAACAAACTCAGAATAAACTGCTGACAGCAAAAAAATAATGTTAAGTGGGAAACTGAAAAGGAATGAGACTCATTAATTTCATTTAGGCATTACAAAGAGGTTTCAGCAATATAAAGTTATTGTACATCACATCAGTTTATGGCTGTAATATCTAAAATACCGAGGCCTGATGAGATAGCTCTGTAATAGCACTTTTATCTTTAACACAAAGTGCTCAGTTATTGTTCAGACAGTGATTTCAACTTCAAACTAAGTTAGATTAGAAGCTTTTGTGTTAATGGAAGACTGATGCAAATCTTTAAAAGTTTCTCATTTATGATACAGGATAAAATTACATCCAGGAGGCCTTTTGATTTCTTTGTTACAAGTCCTGAGGAAATTTAACTCAGGCATGTCTTTTGCGGGGGGGGGGGGGGGGGGGGGGGGGGGGGTTGGGTTTGGGGGATTGCTCGGGTTTTTTGTTGTTTAAGTTATGGTTGGAGATGTGTGTCTTGTTTGAGAGCAAATAATGTTCAGTTGTAGAACTTAAAGCAACCTTATATAATGATTTGAAATATAAATCATGTCTGTTTTCTAAATCCTAAAGCAGTTAGAGAAACTATATTTTTCCTAGTTCTAAAAGATTTAAGATTCAGTTATTAAAGACTAACAGGCAAATAGAGTAATATTTTATTCAAAATTTTAGCACTTTTTGTCACTTTATCAGAGTAAATTTGGAATCATTTTAACCTTATATTTAGACAGTAATTTTGTTAGTATAGGTTTGTATACAGTAGAAATGGTATGTGTAGGTTTCTGCTAAACTGAAGTTTATTTTTTAACTGTATTTTACTTTTTCTAACCAATTTTTTTCCCAAATGGGCAACTTAAATTTTTTAAAATTTTGTTAAAACCACATTATAGTGCTTTTAAAGGGTTTTGATACAATTTTTTTAACTCAAAATTGTTTAACTGTCAAGCTTTTTAAGCCTGAAATCCATACAGATTATATATTTATGGAAGTATTATTCAAAAGGAATCATAACAACTGGAATTCTTCCAAGTTTTAGCATAAAACCCTCTTTGGGTAAAACAAAATATTTACAGTACATAAAGATCCTTTATTCAGTCTGTAGATTAATAGTGATTAATTTAAATCAGTACTCAGTGAATAGTACAAATTGAACAAATTATTAGAATAGAATTCAAAATCAGCGAGGAGTTCATACTGAGTAGTTTTCAGTCTGTCCCTTAATTCACAAGACCTCTTATTCATCAACTAATTAGATTTAACATTTTTCCATTGTGGGTGTTGAAGCCATTGGCCAAGTTAAATGAAAACAAGTCCCTTGTTGGATGCTCCTACAAAAATAAGGCCATAGGTAGATTGTAAAGATTCAGAATGCAAGATGATGTCATTTAATGGAATGGGCCGTTTATTCTGAAACGGAGCTCTTCATAATTGAAATTTAGAGCATAGCAGGCCTAGGGGTTTTCCTTCCCCTGCTAGTCCCCCAATAGAAGCATTCTGTCAGCTGTATGCTAACGAGATGAACAATTAAACAAGGTCCTATCTGGCTGGCCTCACAGGCTCTGAGCTCAGACAAAGAACTGTTTATACACCTGTTACGTGTGTGGACAGAGCCATTTTAATGGGTAGCTTCAGATTAAAGGAAGGACATGGGAGCCAGGGTGAGCAAGGGTTAAAGAAAACTATAAGAACTGTGAATGTCAAATTCTCCAGAAAATATGAGGGCCATTTGCAAGGGGAATCAAGTTACAAAGAAAAAGTTCCTGCTAACTTCATTAACATGAAAAACTCCAGACTTGAAACTTTTTGCTAGTCTGATGCCATTTTTAAAAGGCTTAATTTTGTTCACGGTTGGTGTGAGAAAACAGTTTGCAGTATTCTATAAAGACAAAGATATTCACTGACATTTTATATCGCAAAACAAATTGAGCAACCTTTCTGATTTTCCTTCAGGGAAAAGCAAAATCCTTAAGATCTATTGTTTAGATAATGATCCTTTGTCTTCCAAGCCTTTCATCAGAGAAGAGGTGATAGAACATTTTTATTAGTTGAGATTCAGAAAAATCAAAGAATTATTTATACTCATGAAATAAAAGAATAAGAATTTCACAGATGCATCATCACTTATCAATCAAATGAGTGAAATTCAGTTTGTTACTGTTCAACGGTATTATCTGACAGAGCTATAAAATGGGTTTCACAGGTACAATATGTAGTAAATAAACGTATGTTTAAAAGTTTAAATTTTAGGGCTTCCCTGGTGGTGCAGTGGTTAAGAACCTGCCTGCCAATGCAGGGGACACAGGTTCGAGCCCTGGCCCAGGAGGATCCCACATGCCACGGAGCAACTAAGCCCGTGTGCCACAACTGCTGAGCCTGCGCTCTAGAGCCCGCAGTCCACAACTACTGAGCCCACGTGCCACAGCTACTGAAGCCTACGTGCCTAGAGCCCGTGCTCCACAGCAAGAGAAGCCACGACAATGAGAAGCCCGCGCACCGCAGCAAAGAGTAGCTCCCGCTCACCCCAACTAGAGAAAGCCCGCACACAGCAACGAAGACCCAACGCAGCCAATAAATAAATAAATAAATTTTATTTAAAAAAGAAAAAAAATGTTTAAATTTTAAAAGGCTATTTATTTTTCATTTACTTGGTGTGATAGCTCAAAATACTAGATAAGAGCAAAACTGGCTTATATTACCAAACATCGTGGGAAGTTTTAAGTCCACATTATAAACACAGGCATAAAAACCTTAGCTTTGGGGCTTCCCTGGTGGCGCAGTGGTTGAGAATCTGCCTGCTAATGCAGGGGACACGGGTTCGAGCCCTGGTCTGGGAGGATCCCACATGCTGCGGAGCAACTAGGCCCACGAGCCACAACTACTGAGCCTGTGTGTCTGGATCCTGTGCTCCGCAAAAAGAGAGGCCACGATAGTGAGAGGCCTGCGCACCGTGATGAAGAGTGGCCCCCGCTTGCCACAACTGGAGAAAGCCCTCGCACAGAAACGAAGACCCAACACAGCAAAAATAAATTAATTAATAAACTCCTACCCCCAACATCTTCTTACCAAAAAAAAAAAAACTCTTACCTTTTACTTTATCCTGCAGTGATTTCCTCAGCCAGTCAAAATTATTCTAGTAATATATTATCTTTAAAATAGGCCTAGACTCCTAAGGTCCCAAAGAATTTGTAACTATTTGTTGTATTTTACCCTATTTTTATAAAATGCAATTTTTGAACTGACCTTCCTCTCAGATCATTAGATCATTGAGTAGTTCATAGCTAGCAAGAAAGCACCCTATGTGTTATGAATAAACATGACCAGGATTCCCTAGAGATAGGATATCATAAACTATTTTAAAAACAATTTCCTCTCTCGGGCTTCCCTGGTGGCGCAGTGGTTGAGAGTCCGCCTGCCGATGCAGGGGACACGGGTTCGTGCCCCGGTCCGGGAAGATCCCACATGCCACGGAGCGGCTAGGCCCGTGAGCCATGGCCGCTGAGACTGCGCGTCCGGAGCCTGTGCTCCGCAACGGGAGAGGCCACAACGGTGAGAGGCCCACATACTGCAAAAAATAAAAATAAAAAAATAATTTCCTCTCTCGGGCTTCCCTGGTGGCACAGTGGTTGAGAGTCCGCTTGCCGATGCAGGGGACATGGGTTCGTGCCCCGGTCTGGGAAGATCCCACATGCCGCAGAGCGGCTGGGCCCGTGAGCCATGGCCGCTGAGCCTGCGCGTCCGGAGCCTGTGCTCCGCAACAGGAGAGGCCACAACAGTGAGAGGCCCGCGTACCACAAAAAAATAAATAATAATTTCCTCTCTCGAATGTAATTTTCATAGTCCACTTCTTCACTTGGTGTTAGATTTAGTTCTTCAGGTTTTTCTCAAGATTTTTTACTGGGGGCGGGTTGCGGTTCAGGGCAGAAGTAAAGGTTAAGGGTCTAAGGGAAAATTTCCAAAATGGTAATGGAATAGAAGGCTGTCTTGATTTCTGTGGTCCCTTCCCAGCTTTAAGATTTTATGATTCTAATGCATGATGAAATTATGTGGTTTAGAAAACGGGGTATGGTCAATGCTGGATCATCCAGGGGAGTAGTGACACAGCTAATTCTCAGCAATGACTAATCCTCAAATAATTTAAAAAGTAGCTATGGAATACATTGAATGGGTTTTTCAAAACTACATTAAAGATAAGAATAAAGATAGAGGACAGACATTTCTTAAAAAGTTGGGTGGAAGACCTGGTATGTTCTAATCAGATCCACTACCAATAGCCTGCATTGCCTGAAACTTTGCTTTGGTTTCTTTTGTTTGGCTCACAGGAAACCAAAGGATAAACTTGCATAGGGGTATTTATACCTCTTAGGGTAAAATCCATACAAAGTCATGAAAGATAAAAGCTATATTAATTACTCAAGAGGGATTCAAAGCATGGCATTTTACTGGGATTGAAGGATTTGTTGAAAAACAGTGGTTCTCATGTATAACTCCAGGCAATAAACCTATTTAATTAAAGGATTAATCTTCTAATTGCCACATCTGCTGTTGTTCTAATAAAAAAAAAACTGGTTCATTTGTAACCAGTTTTTCTAAAAATACTGCAGTAGCTAAAAACACTTGGTAGTGTTTGCATGCCTTCTCAGTTCAAGTTAACTGTGACTTGTCTAAATCTGATTAAAACTGAGAATAAAAATGTATGGCTTTTTGTTGCCTGGCAATGTAGAACTTTTATTTTAAGTTATTTTAATTTTGTATTGCTTTTGCTGCTCTTAAAATTTTTGAGGAGAAGCAATTAGAGGAAGAAAAAACAAGACACTGTGTGTAAGAAAAGGATATGCTAAAGTATAGATAAGTAATATTATTACTTGGAACAAAGCAGTATTTTGCTAAATGCAAATTCATGGATACTTTAACATTTTTAGGTAGTATATGGAATAGGTTTTCAGATTGATTGATACACAATAGAGGCTATAATATGTAGTGCTGTATAGATTATAGAATGCTTTTTGTCTATTAGCTCATTTGCTTCTCACAGCAACCCTCTGTGGGATATAAAATTTGAAAGCTGGAATTTTTAAAAATATTTTTATTCAGAAATAGTACTACTGTCGAGTCTTTTACAATCCAAAAACCAGAAAAGTGGCATCCAAAAAATGTTGCTAAATTTAGATGAGTGATAGCTGTTTTGTCTATTAAACCCAGTGAAAGAATTTGAACAATTACTGCACCATGAACATTTTTTTTTTTTTTTTAACTTTAGGTCGGAACTCATCGAGAAGACTCTGTCAGTCTCAATGGCAATCATTCAGTCCTGTCTAGTACGGTCACTGCTTCAAGCACAGACTTGAACCATAAAACACAAGAAAATTATAGAGGTAACTGTATAGTTCGTTTACAGCAGTAGTGCATACAGAGGTATCATTTTGGAGTACTGTCACCTTCTTCACAGTCAGATTGACATCTGTGAATCAAAAGTCATCTTAGGGGCTTCCCTGGTGGCGCAGTGGTTGGGGTCTGCCTGCCGATGCGGGGGACGCGGGTTCGTGCCCCGGTCTGGGAGGATCCCACGTGCCACGGAGCGGCTGGGCCCGTGGGCTATGGCCCCTGAGCCTGCGCATCCGGAGCCTGTGCTCCGCGGCGGGAGAGGCCACAACAGTGAGAGGCCCGCGTACAGAAAAAAAAAAAAAAAATCATCTTAAGTGGTAGAATTCCAAACAGTAGTAGTACTACTGCGTGAATATACAGGGTCAGTATTTAGGGTTCCAGTTGGTCCATTTAGCTGGGCCAATTACAGATATTTATTGATGGATGGAACCCTGTGCAAACCGTTGTTCAGTGTTTACTGGTCATCTTCTTACCAGCTCCTGCATCTGTCCTCTTTCTTTTTTTTTTTTTTTCTTTTTTGGCTGCACCGTGTGGCATGTGGGATCTTAGTTCCCTGACCAGGGATTGAACCCGCACCCCCTTCAGTAGAAGTGCAGAGTCTTAACCACTGGACTGCCAGGGAAGTCCCTGTCCTGTCTCTTTCTAAATCACTTCCCCTCATGGCTGAGTCTTCATTGTCCCTAGAGGAATTGAGAAAGACATTTCTGAGTATGTTTAGAGCTCTGAGTGATAGTAGCTGTTGTTTAGAAGATTATAATTTAATTGGAGAGACAGACAATTCTTATAAAAAGCAAATTGTTGTCAATGTTATAACAGACCTTATAAATAAGTACAAATATATAGGTGGTATTAAGACCACCAAGATAAAGTTTCCCCAGTTGTATTTAACCATGATGCCTGTTTTATTCTGTTTGTCCAGGAAAATGTCAAAGCTTATTTCGTTTAACTTGACAGCATCTTAGAAGTTTTTAAAATGCATCATGTTTCTCCTACCTTGTTTGATTGTTAAATGTGCCTGAAAATGAGCATTGGACTCACCATCAGGGTCAGGCTTGTTTTTTTTAAATACAGGTGCTTTAAAAAGCAATTTTTTCTAAGGTTTGTGGACATGCTGTTTCCAGCTCTGAATAGTTTACTTTTTTACATCTTCAGATTTCTATAGTAGCTCTATAACAACTAAGGATATTTACCAGCAAGAAAGCTTTTTACTGTCTTAATTCTAATTCATAAATGAGTCTGGACATTTATTCTGTTTCTTTGCCTCTTTGTTAGGTGGCTTGCAAAGTCAGTCTGGAACTGTTGTTCCAACAGAAATCAAGACTGAAAACAAAGAGAAAGATGAAAACCTTCATGAACCTCCTTCATCAGATGACATGAAATCAGATGATGAATCCTCCCAAAAAGATATCAAAGTTTCATCTAGAGGCAGAACAAGGTATTTGTTAGCATCCAGGTATTAAATTTCACTCATTTGCCATGGGTGAAGATACTTGGAAAATTGAAGTGTATCATGCATTTAAGTGTCAGCTGTGTTCTAGATACTATGTTGGGACTTTTATGTATTATCTCATTTAATCCTCATAGCATCCATAAAAGGGAGGCGTATGAAGCTGACTCTAAGTTTATGTTTTCCATGTTTCCCACAATATTTTAGGGTCTACATATAAAAAACAATTACTTCTCTCCCATCAATGCTTATAGTCTGTAAGACAGCTAGAGAACAAAATAGCTAAAACAAGTTAAATTGTACAAGTATAGGTATTTAGATATAACCCATCAGTAAATATTCAAATACATTATTTTAAGGCTAAGTATATGGTAAGACTCTTGTATGATTTAAACCAGGGGCTGGCAAACTATGGCCCATGGGCCATATCTAGTTCATTGCCTGTTTTTATAAATAAAGTTTTTTTGGAACACCACTACACACCATTCATCTACATATTGTCTGTGGCTGCTCTCACAGTGCAGTGGCAGATTTGTGCAGTTGCAACATAGGTTGGATGACCCACAAAGCCGAAAATATTTACTTTCTGGCTCTTTATAGAAGATATTTGCAACTTACGTTTTAAACAGTACTTTGAAAAGAGTATGGAAAAGGAAGTACTCCACATGCGTTGATGTTGTCGGGGAAGGTTTTCTAGAAACTGGACTTGACTTTGCTTTGAAATATGGATATTGACACATAATACATTAGTTTCAAATTATTTCCAGATTTTTCCATCAGATTTTTCTTCTAGTTCTACATTAAAAGTAGGTAATTTGATATATTCGTGGTACGTCCTATTTCTTTGTATATATCCATTTATCAGTAGTATGTATATATCACGTATAGATATTTATATTTAAAACATTGTTCTTTGTATTAAATTATGGTACAAAGGAAATTACAAACTAAAAGAACCAGGATAGTCCTTTCTGTCAGTCCCATACTTAAAAGTTGTCCTTTTGCATTTGACATTCTCACTATTTTCAGTAGTTGACATTTCTCTTGAGGAAAATTAAATCTTAAGGTCCTAATACTATCATTTTAATATGCATTGTACTCAGTTGTGCAAGGGCATGAAGAAATAAAAATTGAGTCAGGGAATCCAGAGTCCACTCCTTTGAGGAATCTTAATGCTTTCATAGTTTCATTATTCAAATAGAACTTTAAGGGAAATAATTTGCATCTGTCCTGATCATTCATCCTTTCATTATATAGGTCAGCAAACTTCGTGTGAAAGGGCCAGATAGTAAATATTTTAGTCTTTGTGGGTTATACAGTCTCTGTTGCAACTGTTGAACATTGCCACTGTATCATGAAAGCAGCCAAAGACAGTACATAAACAGGTGGGTGTGGCCTTTCCAATAAAATTTTATTTACAAAAACAGGTAGCTGGCTTATGGGCCAGTTTGCTGAGCACTGTTATAGGTCATCAGAAATTGAGAAGGCAGTATAATGGGTTAATAATAACAATACTTAGTAGTTAATAATAGTACATTTAAAACACAGCCTTTGGACAAAATAAGGCTAACCTTGGTTTGAATCATGGCTTCATCACATTTTGCCAAGTAACCTTGGCAAGTTATTAAGCTCTCTGAGGTTTGGTTCTATCTTAACAGGAGACTTTCTGTTTAGGATTCTTGTGGGAATAAACTGAAAATTATGCATATAAAGCCCTTTTCACACTGTCTCACATGCAGTAAACATCAGTAAAGGTACTGTGGTAACTTATGATGATAATAATTTTAGATATGTGCTCTTGATTTCTTCCATGAAGCACTAACCTGGATTCTTGTCACTACCCTGCTACTCATTAGCCTTGTAATCCTAGGGAGGTCACTGATCTTACAGTGGTTCTCAACCCTGCTGCACAGACTCCTGAAACATTTTAGAAATACAGGTGCCTGGCCCCTGAACCCGAGCTCACTGTATCAGCATCTCTGGCAGTGGGACCTTTGAAAGCTATATTTTATAAGTGCTCCTGAAGATTCTAGTGAGTGGCCACCTTTGGAAACCTTTGGGCTAGATGATCTGTAAAGGTTTCTTTGAAGTCAAAGAGCTAGTGATTATTATCAAAAGAATACTTTTATGAAATTCTTGACAATTGGCTAGTAAAAATCTGTTGTCCACTTGTGGTTTTTTTAAGATTTATTATTTATTTTATTTATTTTTGGGTGCATCCTGTCTTAGTTGCGGCATGCGGGATCTTTTGTTGCGGCACACAGGCATCTCTCTACTCGTGGTGTGCGGGTTTTCTCTCTCTAGTTGTGGTCAGAGCAGGCTTCAGAGCGTGTGGGCTCTGTAGTTGTGGCGTGTGGGCTTAGTTGCCCTGTGGCATGTGGAAATCTTAGTTCCCTGACCAGGGATCGAACCCACATCCCTTGCATTGTAAGGCGGATTCTTTACCACTGGACAGGGAAGTCCCTCTACTTGTTTTTTTTTTTCTTTGTTTGTTTGTTTTGCGGTACGCGGGCCTCTCACTGTTGTGGGCTCTCCCGGTGCGGAGCACAGCCTCCAGAAGCGCAGGCTCAGCGGCCATGGCTCACAGGCCTAGCCACTCCACAACATGTGGGATCTTCCCGGACCGGGGCACGAACCCGTGTCCTCTGCATCGGCAGGCGGACTCTCAACCACTGCGCCACCAGGGAAGCCCCCTCTACTTGTTCTTTATTAGAGTACTCAAGGTATTAGAGGTGAAGCACCAATTCTTTGTGCACATTTTTTTCCAGGTTTCTAAGAGGCCCTGCTCAGTAATTTATTTCTGAAATATAAATAGAATTTTCTAGAAGTTATTCCAAAGCATTTTTCTCACATATTCTTTTCTGATTAATTAGTCTGTTTTCATTACAGAAATTTGAAAATTACAGAAAAGCACACACAAAAATCACAAGAAACTCTGCTACCCAGAATTAACTACAGTTTACTTTTCAAGGAATATCTTTTTCCATAAATACAGTTTAAATTGGAGATAAACTGGATAAAAGTTTTATAATTTCAACTTTTTTAATTTAACAGTATATTTTTAACCTTTTCATCTATCTGTGTTTTCTCCAACATGTTTTTTTCTTGTTGTTTCTGTTTTTAGGCAGCTTTATTGAGGTTTAATTCAAATATAATAAAATACGCCAATTTTAAGCGTACAGTTTTGGTCCTTTGACGTATGTATACAGTTATATACATTAATAATGTAGAATATTTCTGCCACCCTAAAAAGTTTCCTCATGCCAATTTATAACCAGTCCTCTTCTCCCATCTTCTGGCAAACGTTGATCTGCTTTCTGTTACCATACTTTTGTCTTTTCTAGAAGTTCCTGTAAATGGAATCATACAATATGTAGACTTTTGTGTTTGGCATCTTTTACCTAGCATAATCTACAGCTTGATTTTTAGAGGGTACATAGTAGACCATTATCTGGATGTACTGTGATTTATTTAACCCATCTCCTAATATTGGACTCCCATTTGTTCTGAAGTAAATAATTCTGTGATCAACTTCTTTACCTAAATTTCTATGAACATCTCTAATTATATCCTTTGGATGAATTTCTAAAGTTGGAATTGCTGATCAAGAGATAATGAACATTTTAAGGCTTTGGATTCATTTTGCCAATTTGTCCTTCAAAAAAGTTGTTCCAGTTCACCCACGTTTTAAAATCATCACCACTGATGATGATATTTCTTCCAGAACAAAAAGTATAGTCATTTTCTGAGATACTTCTCTCATTCCACATCTTAAGCTTTTCTTCCTCCTCCTCACCAGGGGACTGCCAGAATATATTTAAGAACATAAGCAAACTGTAATACATTACTATAATAGTACAGTGTTTCTCAAACCTTAATGTACATATGAATCTTGTTAAAATGCAGCTTCTGATTCAGTAGGTTTGTAGCAGAACCTGAGATTCTGTTTCTAACGGTAATGTAACACTGTTTTTACAGTAATGTAAAAAGTAAAGTTTTTAAGCAGTAATGCTGATGCTGCTGATCACATCTAAAAGAGCAGGGTGCTATAATATGGGGTCATTCAAATTATGTTTATGAAGAGTTTCACTAGTAGTGTGGAGAAGTCTTTATGCTGTAATGTGCAATGAAAATGCATTTAGAAATGTATGTGGGGGACTTCCCTGGTGGCGCAGTGGTTAAGAATCTGCCTGCCAATGCAGAGGACATGTGTTCAAGCCCTGGTCTGGGAAGATCCCACATGCAGCAGAGCAGCTAAGCCTGTGTGCCACAACTACTGAGCCTGCACTCTAGAGCCCATGAGCCACAACTGCTGAGCCCATGTGCCACAACTACTGAAGCCCACACACCTAGAGCCCATGCTCCACAACAAGAGAAGCCACGACAATGAGAAGCCTGCACACCGCAACGAAGAGTAGCCCCCACTTGCCGCAACTAGAGAAAGCCCGCGCACAGCAGTGAATACCCAACACAGCCAAAAATAAATAAATAAATTTATTTTTTTTTAAATGTATGTGGTATAATTTCAACTATATAACTATATATTTGCATTGAGGAAGGACTGGAAAGAAATATACAGTAATGTTAAGTGTAGCTATTACTACCATTTGGTAAAATTTATAGTTTATTTTTATAATTTTTAATTTTGTACAATAAGCATATCTTACTTTACAGCGAACCTAACAGACATTGTTGTTACTTTGCCTTCCAGCAGTACTAATGAAGATGAGGATTTGAACCCAGAACAGAAGATAGAAAGGGAGAAGGAAAGGCGGATGGCCAACAATGCCAGAGAACGCTTGCGTGTGCGCGATATTAATGAGGCATTCAAAGAGCTTGGTCGAATGTGTCAGCTTCATTTAAAGAGTGAAAAACCCCAGACAAAACTCCTTATTCTTCATCAGGCCGTGGCAGTCATCCTTAGTCTAGAACAGCAAGTCAGAGGTAAGTAGGTTCAGCAGAGATACGTAACTGTTCTGCTTCCAGTGAGTAGACATTTCTGTGTCCACTTGCTTTTCTGCTTGGTCAGGTTGTTTGTAGGTGCTCCTAGTACTTCTGCCACCACATCATCCGTATCAGGTTTTTCTCTATAATTCTCTCACCTCTGTCTCATTATATAGGTCAATATCTGTAGGCTCAGTGCTTCCCAGAAACCAGTAGAGAGTAACCCTATGAAACAATGCAGTGAACAGCCAGCCTCCTACTCAGCATTAGTGCTTTGTGCCTCTCGTTGACTCTGGTCTCCCACGCTCTTGTATTTACCTGCCTACACCTGTCCCCCAACCTGCTCCTTCCTGTCTTCCCTACTTCTCCGTAGTCAGTTTCTTGCCTGCTTTACCCGGGTCATCTGTGAGGCCCTGATGGTTAATAGAATGCCTGGTCATGGCCCCTCCTGGCTTTGCCCCCTATGGATGTTGTTTATACCCATGTCAATAAGGTGTCAGAGTTTCTTCGTTGATTCCTGATAAGGAATGCCATGAGGTTCTTGGGTGAATATGCACTGGCATGCCTGTGTGTCCCTAAGGACAAAAGTGTGGTTCATACAGACTTATCCACTGCTGACTGAGACAGCTCTCCCAACTGTTTTATTTTGATGGAATCTTTTTTTTTGGCCACACAGTGCAGGTTGTGAGATCTCAGTTCCCCAGCCAGCGATTGAACCTGGGCCATGGCAGTGAAAGCCCGGAACCCTAACCCAGGGAACCCCCTTGATGGAACCTTGAAGAAGCTTTGAAACTTCATTTTTTGAACAAAGTGTTTATTGTATACCTCCTCTGTCCCAGTCAGCTATGTTCTAGACCCTGGGGTATCAATTAATACAGGCTTCTAGCCCTTGAGAGGTTCTATCATCAAGCTTGCTTTTTTGAATATACTTATATATCTTCTTATTCAAAGTTACGAATGCCTCATCCTAAGCCTTTTTGCAAAGAATTTATAGATGTGGCCTTTGATTCCAGACCCCATCTCTAACCTCCCTTCATTGAGAGCAACTTTGTCTTCCTTATTTATTGGGTATTTATATAATATTTTATTTAAAGAAAGTTGGAAAAGAAAAAAAGAGTATGAGTGGACAGATGCTTGACAACTGCGACAAGGACCCTTAGCACTAATCATAGAAAGAATAGTCTTTCTAAGGAAACCAGAGTTAGAGAACTTGAACACATTTTCTGAAAAACATAACACTAGTAATTAATTCATCTATTCATTTCCCTCCGGTGTTTTTAATGAATAAAAATGATGAATAGATAAAACACTTATCGCTAAAACCAGATACTGCTCCTGCTGTCTTAAATCCCTTGAAGTACCTGTAAAGCGTAAATGTTAATGAAACCTGATCAAGAAGTTACAGACTTGGGACTTCCCTGGCAGTCTAGTGGTTAAGACTCGGCGCTTCCACTGCAGATGGCACAGGTTCGATCCCTGATCAGGGAACTAAGATCCTGCATGCCATGTGGCGTGGCCAAAAAAAAATTTTTAATAATAATAAAATATATTTTTAAAAAAAGCTATAGACTCCCTTGTGATATTCATAAAGACAGTCTGATAGTTGCCACTCATCTGTGGCAGGAGCATTTGTCCCTTGAGCTTTCACTATCTCCTGTCACTTTACCAAATGTTTTTGTTCAGTTATGTCTGACATTCAGTGGCCAAGTATATTCATCCTGCTCCTCAGCAGCCCAATATATTTTCTACCCTGACGCTACCCAGCCTTTTGTTGTCAAGACTGTTGCCTCCATCAGCACTGTGAAAGTTTTACTGTTGGGACAGCAGTGGTGCAAGAACTTATTCTTGTACAGCACCTTTCCTTCCCACAGTTCATTAGAGCTAGAATAAAGTCATTTGTGTTCTTAAAAATCTTTTTTTTAAGATCAGAGGTACTACTCTCAGATCCAAGCCATCAAAAATGAGAAATACCTCTGTTTGAAAAAAAGTTATAAACTGCATCATGCCTGGGTGGATCTTATTCATTCATTTGTAAGATTTCACCTTGTCATGATTCCATGCAAGCACCTAGAATAGAAAAGCTGAGTCTGAAAGAGGATCTAACATCTAGGCTTATCCAGCTGCCTACTAACTTTCTGGTCATTGTTATGGGTACTGACTTTTTCACACTATTCTGGAAAGCTCTATATAAGGAGCCATTGACTGATTAGAATGAACAAAACTTAAATACACTGAACTGTAACTTCATTAGGGACTGCTTTAATATTCATAAAAGCCTGCCTTCTTCGCACCCTCAAACTCTGGGCTTCAAAGCCCAGAGCCTTTATTTTACAGCTTAATGTAAAAGCCGTGGGATCCATGTAAGACTCCTTGAAAGGCTGGCTATCCAACAAAGTTTCGAGCCCTTCGTGTAGCCCATAATACCTGTGCCTTGTCTATAGCAGCACCTTCAGAGTTTGGTATAACCGCTCTCCTTCCCTGCACTTGATCTCCAGTAGTTTTGAGTTATTTTGGTAACCTGTCCACCTTTGAAAGCCTCTTCATCCCTGCAGGGGCCCTACGCAGCAGCCCCTGGGCCCAACAATTTCTATAAAGACATACATTTTGTTTACATGACCTACTTTGGACATCCTCTGGGCTCTCTGGCCACCCCCTTTGGTTTGGGGTAGTATTCCAAGACCATGTCTAGCTGTCCACAACCTGTCATCCCTAGACAAGTGGATATACCGGAGGGCAACCAGACCTGGGTCTAGCAGTGAGTCCTTGAGAAAAGCAAGAAGTGGCTTCCCTTCCAAGCCTCAGATTTTGCCAGAGCATTTTTGTGCCTTGGTGCTCCACATATCAAATCCCATATGGCCTCTGTCATTGCCAGTTTAAGCCTTTCTATTATCGTAACTATAATTTTACCATTACGGTTTTACTAATCCTCAGCAGATTTCACATATTATCTTCAAGTTTGTCCTCTCAGCTTTACTGAAGACTAAGTTAGTGATCAAACACTTCCTCCTCAAACTCTTTTCACAGGTCAATTTGATAAACTCATTTGTCTTCTGGTGATAATTTAGGGACAATAGAACTATTAGGATTTTAGTTTACTGGTCTCTTAGTTAGTTCAAAGATAAATAAGCTAGGACAGCGGTTCTCAAATCTGGCTGGTCTCAGAATCACCTGAGGCTTTTCCTTTTCCCAAACAAATCTCCAGACCCTACCCTCAGTACATTTAATTCAGTTGCAATGAGATGGTCAAACATAGTAGTCTTAGCATATTCATTGATAATACACCACTCCTTCCTAAATCTCCACTGAAATGAATAAAAATGGCATTAACCCACAAGGATAGAGGGGAGAGAAGATAATAACAAACAAGAGAGCAAAAGTAGATAGAGAAGTGGTAACTGACTTACTTAGAAGAAATTAAATGGAACAGAGAGGAATACCAGCAAGAAGCAGAACATTTTGCCTTACAGGACTTTGGAGGTACTAACTATTGGAAAAAGCAGAAGTCAGGCATCAGACCTGAAAACAGAAAGATTCATTGGAGGTTTGCTATGGAAAGTTGGATCCCTAAGTCTCCTCTGTACTTCATATTGCTTCTGCCCTCTTTTCCCTTCGACCATAGAAGCCAGGAGGATTATTTTTAGCAAAAAGTGAAATCTGAAAGGCTGAAAATCTGAAACACCAAGAGGAGCAGAGAATGAGTGAAGTATGAAGCTGAACAGTGAGACCTGCAGCCCTGTGTCCTGCTTTGCTTTCCTAATGCTGGCAACAAAATATATTAATTCTATCCTCAAGGAAATGGGATAATTCTTT
Organism: Monodon monoceros; assembly: GCF_005190385.1. Classification (NCBI taxonomy): domain Eukaryota; kingdom Metazoa; phylum Chordata; class Mammalia; order Artiodactyla; family Monodontidae; genus Monodon; species Monodon monoceros. Next base: position 60,784,079 of record NW_021703778.1, read on the forward strand.
TCTAAAGAAATTAAAATACTCTAGAGAAAAGACCTCCAGATTTAGGAATTCCTGAGTAATAATATCTCACTTTTGGATTACCATAGAGTAATAAAGCCCACCAGTTGATGTCTTACTTCTAATATTAAAGGACAGCCAAAGATTTAAGAAAAACCACCATGAAAAAAAGAAATTGAGATCAAACCAAACAAAAAAGAAAGAAGAAAACAGAGACATGCAAAAAGCATTGGGAAACTTTTTTTTTTAAATAAAACTAATGTCTTCTAATAAGAGAAAATATGTGCATAAAAGAGAAAGAAGCCATGAAAAAGAAATTCAGATGATATGATAGCAGAAAAAATATAGTAGAGGTTAGCTGATAAAGCTGAGAAAAGTCTCCTAGAAAGAGATGAAAAATAGGAGAGAAGAACTAAAATTAGGGGCGATCAATCTAGAAGTCCAACATCTGACCAATAGGATTAGTAGAGTAAGAGCAGAAGAGAGCAAAGGGGATTATCATGGCAATAATACAGGAAATTTACCATTACTAAAGAGTACATGTCTCAAGATTGGTAAACTCTAATCTTGTGTTAAGAATAATGATTTTAGGACTTCCCTGGTGGTGCAGTGGTTAAGAATCCGCCTGCCAATGCAGGGGACACGGGTTCGAGCCCTGGTCCGGGAAGATCCCACATGCCGTGGAGCAGCTAAGCCTGTGTGCCACAACTACTGAGCCTGCACTCTAGAGCCCACAAGCCACAACTACTGAGCCCACGTGCCACAACTACTGAAGCCCGCACGCCTAGAGCCTTGTGCTCCACAAGAGAAGCCACTGCAATGAGAAGCCAGCACACCGCAACAAAGAGTAGCCCCCGCTCAACGCAAGTAGAGAAAGCCCGCGCACAGCAATGAAGACCCAATGCAGCCAAAAAATAAATTAATTTTTTTTAAAAAAATAATGATTTTAATAATTACTTCAAGTTGAAGTGTATCATCATGAAATTTCAGAGCATCCAAGTTAAAAGGAATATCCTAAAGCTTTTAGAGACAAAATTTAAATAGCTCAGAGACAAAGGGACAACATTCAAAATGTCATCAGAGTTCTGAAGAAGTAGTGCTGGATTCCAGGAGACAGTGGAACAATACCTTCAAAATTCTGGGGAAAAATCACTTTCAACCTAGTATTCTGTATCTAGCCAGACTATTAATTAAAATGTAAAGATAGGATAAAAATAGTTCAGATATGCAAAGACTTTAAAATTCTACCTCCCATGTACACTTTCTGAGGAAGCATCTGGAACATAAGCTTAGGCCAAATGAGGACATAATCAACAAAGACAAAGGCATAGGATTTGGGAAAGAAAGGATCTAACGCATGGGAGCAGCAAAAGAAAATCCCATAACAAGAACTACTAGGCCTAGAAAAGAACCAGTTTACATTGAAAATAGAAGACTATTAGCTGTGGAAGAAAGGTTTACAGGGAAGGAAGATGGAATTAATAGATAATATGATGATGTGTTTGAGATTTTAGGAAGAAATATTGAGAGGCATTTGTTAGATCTATTAGAGCATTTCGGGGGGCGGGGGAATTGTCATTACTAACAAATGAAAAGCAAAGCAACTATTAACTACAGGAAAAACAGTCCTATGAGCAAGGAAACAATCAATACAAAATTCTTGACTTGCAAGTATGTCCACATAGATATAATAACAAATATTTACCTAATCATAATATTGAAGAAGTGACTGTTGCATTAGCCAAATATTGTGCTATAAACATGTTAAGAAGATGATACTATACAAGTATCCAAGGATACAAGTCCTCAGCCACATACCAGAGGGTAATAGACCCTTAATAGAAATGTAAGAAAGACAGTTGCTTCTTATGCTCCGCACATAATGTCTGACTTCTTCTTACCTCTGTATCAGGCCTTCTTGGCTACTTAACATGTTTGCCATGGCCTGCTCACACAGACCAGGAAGTATGAAGCAACAGCACTAGCTTTTGCTTTTTTGGATCAAAGCTCACTTACTTCACATTTCGTAGAGCTTACTGTAGTATTCTCTTGGTTCTTCCAGCCCTGAGTGTTGTCTGACTCATTGCAGGAGTCTACAAAATCTTGCCTAACTTCAGTTTTCGGTTCTGGTCCTTTCCAGCTATTCTGATCATGCCTCCTAGAGCCTTAGTAAGATAAGAGCAATGTTCCATTGTAAGAGAAATGTGAGAATGTTTCAATTAGAAAACGTTGAAATCTTTCTCCTCTTTGGGTTTCACATGTTAATTTGTGCCCTCTTTTCAGTCTCTCTGGTCATTGTTTGAGACTATTGCCTACACAGTAAAGGAGATATGACACCTAATGAAAGACAGACTTCTCTTATTTGTCAGAGGTACACAATTCCTTGTTAAGAAAGCAGCTCCTGGGACTTCCCTGGTGGTCCAGTGGTTAAGACTCTGCACTTCCAGGGCAGGGGGCGCAGGTTTGATCCCTGGTTGGAGAACTAAGATCCCACATGCCACACGTGGTGTAGCCAAAAAAAAATAAAAAATAAAAGCAGCTCCTAATATTTTTACATAATGATGGACATGCCGATTTCTACTACTAGTTATCCTGATAAGTTAAGTAAGAGTGTACCTTCCTTTCTTCATTGCCTCCTCAGAGTTGTATAGGCTTCATGTCTTTTCCTAAATACAGGGACTTTGATGACGAATGTTGTCATCGTGTATGAGTAAAAATAGAGTCAGTAAATTTACCATAATAAAGTCTTTTGTCTACTTTTTTTAAACTCAGAAGTGAACTATAAATGTGTTTTGAAATATGCACATTCAAATATGTTTTTACTTTCCCTGAAAAAGGAAATACATTAAAAAAAAAAAAAAAAAGCTCTGCTATGTTGCATTCAGCTTGGGCCATCATTTCAAGAAAATCTAACATGTAAAACAAATTACAACTTATACAAAATATTGTTTTCATTACAGGTTAAGTTTAAGTGGTCTTTTTATATTATATTCATTAACACATTTTTAATCAGTTTATAAAAATAAGTGTAACAACTTTTAACTGATACTGTATGTTATAAACTGAAACAAAAAACTATACCAGAAGCTGTCATGGGTTAGATATCTTGTACTTAAAACTCATTTAAAGAAGTTATAACAGGAACTGTAGTTCCTAAGTAGATTTTCATTCAGTGGGTTTTAAGTTCAGTGGATTTTCTTTATCTTTATTTCATATGGTAATATCCCACACTTTAAGCTCCTTTGAAAATGCCCACATCAGAAGTTCCATTCAGTCTTCTCTGCTGTCTCATATACAAAGCAGTAAAGATTTTTATAACCCTCTCAATCACACCCCCAACTGTAGAAAGAACATCTCAGTCATCTCGTTCTGCATGTAAATCAAAGGAGAAAAGCAGGATATACTCAGGCTACCTCTCTTCCTGGAGGGGTTGGCACATTTCCTATAGAGGAATGGCTGAGGGTGTCTCTTAGTTTATCATTTTCTGAACTGGTAGAATTCTAGATAAAGCACAGATGTCCCTCTCCAGCACATAGAGAATGTCAGCATTCATAACAGTTCAATGTATCATATCTTCACAGGACACTGAGGAGATTCGGTAGACTAATAACAGCATTTGCCACAGTGTTTGGATGAAGCAGTAAAAGAACTGCTTTAAGATATTGACGTAGATCAAGTTAAACCCTGGAAAACTAAATCATAAGAAGAAAACACAAAATGGTCAGAAAGAGGCATAAGTTTTAAGGCTCAGTTAATGCTGAGGTTTTATGTAAGCATATCATTGTTGCCTCTGAGGTTATTCATTATGGGAATGAAATTACACAGAGATTGGTAATCCCCACAGAAAGAAAAAATAACAGCCATTTGTTCAGTTTAAGACCCAGGAGTCCATGATTCATAACTTCTGTCTCTAATGATGAAATTATTTTTTCCCTATTTCAGAGAGGAACCTTAACCCCAAAGCAGCCTGCCTTAAGAGAAGGGAAGAAGAAAAAGTTTCTGCCGTATCGGCAGAGCCACCAACCACACTGCCAGGAACCCATCCTGGGCTTAGTGAAACTACCAACCCTATGGGTCATATGTAAACATCAGCCAGGTAAGTATGGGTATGAATAGAAAGTACAGGGAAGTCCCCTGATTCATCTTAAACTGAGTTAGAACCTTTGAACAGAATTCTCTGGTAGCACTGGTCATGGTAAAGGTCACGTGTAATTTGGAATCCAACAGCTTACCTTTCTGCTGTATAGTTAGAGAGCCCATGTCATTTTATACCAAATTACTGTTTTCTTCAAAATGTGATACTGTCCTTTGATTCATAAAGAACTTTGGGCTCTCATGTTCTGGATCATCATGTATACTCCCTCACATGAATATTATTCTGATCCAAGAAGAAAACAGTGCAATGACTCATCTATAAAACATACTTTTGCTACCACTCATGGTCCTCATTCCTCTACTCAGAAGTACTTGATGGCATCATCAACCAGTATTCTGTTAACCATCTACCTCTTCTCTATCATGAAATCTTCATGCACTAAACAGTTATTGCTTGCTTCCATTTGGATCATTAATGGAAGTCTGTAATACGCATGTTCCTTCCCCTGTAAGAATATTAGTTACACCTTGTGGAATCTATTAAAGAATGTAGAGGTATTGTATATGATAGAATCAGAACATCCTTCTCTTGGGAATTTTACTTGTTGAAAGACTGTTCTTTTTATCTTCCTCTTCATGAACTAAACAGTTTGCTTCTTTGTGATATTTTTTTTTAAAACAAAGTGACAACAGTAGTAGGAGGTTGTTGCCCAAGTAATTAGAAAATGTGAACCATCTTTTTCTTAACTATATACTTTCATATTATCTATAAGTTGTAAAGTTAATATTTGGGTGACAGAAATTAATACAGACCATAATAAAATATTTGAGTCAGTAACAAAATATAGCTCGCAGCATGGATTAGGAGTAGAACTGGTAACTTCATTTTTATAATCTGCCTTCAGCAGTGTATAGTTCTTTTCCTAGTTTCATCAGCAGAGTAAAAGCAGTAGTAAAAGTAAATGGATGGGAGGTTTGGAGCAGGAAAAAAATACTGAGTGCAGTTTCATTTCGTCAGCTTTGTGGCTATCTCATTTTGAGCTGAAAGTTTGGAATTTGATAGAATATTTTGTAAACTACAAAGATTAGTCAATAACTCACCTTTTCCTGAAGAAATTGATTTCCTACCACCTCTTCATCTATCCTTCTTAGGATCAAACTAGACCAAAATGGAAGATTTCATTTGGGGACAGAGGAGGAAGTATTGATGTAATTATTTAGGTGTCAGTTATAATTCTAACATTAGCACACTGGAAAAAACCCTGTCATCTTTCCCACCAAAAACAAACAAACAAAAAAAAAAAACAGCTATAACAGACTGTGCATGTCAAAGGGGCTTTAGGCAAGAGCTAGTTAAATTACAGATCCTCTAAAACCCATGCCATTGCTTCATGTTCTGTGGAAACTATAATCATGAAAAAATATTTTTATTCAAAAATAAATTTTGAAGTCTTTAAAATAAATACAGGCAAGTGTTTCTTGGTGCAAAAGTGACTTTCTAAGTTGGCAGATTATGTCGAGGTACCTTCCTGTGGTCGGGTATCAGGTAACCACCAGGCTGTGAGAAGAGCACTTCACATTCAGCTGTCACATTTACCTCAGAGCCTGGGTCTTCTTTTCTTGTCTCTCTAGTTTGTTGTACCCATTTCCTATTATTCTCTTCCCAGTCTCTCTCTAGCTCTTTCTCCGTCGACTTTCTCTCCCTACCTCACATCTCTCTTCTCCCCTACCGTTTACTTCCTGTTCTTTCATTGCTTCTGTATCTCCTACTCTTTCATAGCTCTATCCTTATCTCTATTATGAGGAAATTCCCCCACTTTAGGTTAAAATTAAACCTTGAGCATTCTCACCTATCAAAAAGAATTCTTTTTTAAAAGGAGTGGGGAGAGGTTTCAAGGTTATATAAGAAATGTAGTAAATGCACTTTGTTCCATAAGATTTCAAAGGCTAGTGTTTATTATATTAAAATAAGTCTTAAAGAGTGCTAATTTCATAAAGGTGGTTATCTGGTTTCATCTGATCCCTTCAATTCTTTATAGAACTGGATAGCAGCAGATTAAAACCAGCAAGAGATTGGGCAGCAGGAAAACGACTGCTAGAATCAGAATAGCTGATAAATGACCACAGAATGACTGACTATAAAAGCACAATAATATAAGGCCACGAGGCTTTGAATGTCTCAGTTATCCATCCCTAAGAGCATCACTCTAATATAGGACCATACTGTGGCCCTTGTTTAATAAGGAGGTGAAAAGTATGATTCTTCTTAAAGCTATTTCCATCCAAAATGGCTGAAATGGGAAATTTCAGAGCTACTACTATGTATATTATATTAAGAATATAAACATAAAATTTATACTAATAGAGTAAATTTTCTTAGTAAATTCATTGAACAAACACTTACTGAGGACCTACCATGGACCAATAACTGAAACCAATGTGAAAATGAATTCAAAATGGTCCCTGCCCTCAGAAACTTTCAGTTTAGAGGAGATAGATGTAAACAGTTAACACAGTACAGTGGACTGGATGTAGCAATAAATATATGCTTTAACGTCTCTCCACTGAGAACTGGATGAGTAGAACCTCAGAGCTCAGGTATTGCCAACCTGAATGTTGCCAAAATTAAGGTTTGCATAATTACCACAGCTGTTATATAATCCTTTTATCTTGTGATTCTATAATTACATGATCTCCTGTAAAAATCTTACCACATACATCAAGTAAAACCATTTCAGTTACACCTTAAAAGAAGAAATTAATACAGACCATAGATTATAATAATAATATAAAATATAATACAGACCAAGATTTAAAAATCTTACCACATACATCAAGTAAAACCATTTCAGTTACACCTTAAAAGAAGAAACCTCATTTATAAGTCATGTAGCCGACTGCTAATTTAGTGTAAACCTGGGTATAAATGAGGAATACCAACTTGTTTTGTTTTGTTTTGTTTCTGGGGAGGTGTTTATTTTTAACCGTGATGTCCTAATTGGTTCTATTCTCTCCCTTGGCTCTCCCTGCCACAGTTCCAGAGTTATCAGTAGGCTAGATAGAAGGTGACCTCTCCTCATAAGGACTTGGACAACTCAGATTATCTGAAGACACAAACCTGATAGGAGGGAGAAGAAAAAAACAAAACACTTGAAGCAAGAAATGCAAATGTAATCCTATGATCAAAGCAGCTGGTCAACACTTCCATCAGAAGTGAAGATAGGAAGCTCATCAGACAGAACATCAGCCCATGAGATGTTCGCAACATATCAATTTGTTGCAAGCAGTGTGTCGCTTCTGCACAATCAGAGACTGTCTCGATCTCTCCACTCACCGTGGAAGTTGCCTTGTGCCTAAACTGAATTGACAAATGCATTGTAACTACAAATTTTATTTATTGTTATGGAACTGTAAGGTCTACATATAAAGGGAAAAAGTTAATGTGGAAAGCTGATCTCCACTCAGCTGATGCCAGCATTAGTTAAAGCTGTTCGCGTGCAGAGAACAAAGCAGTGACAACCATTGGCCCTTAGCATTCCCGGCATACCTATTAGTGTCTTAAAAAGGAAGGGAAAAGTCTTTTGTTGCCCTCTCCTATCCTTTTGCCATATGAATAGTGTTTTCCAAGAAATAGGAAAATATTACTTGGTATAGCATTTCTCTCATGCTCATTTTTTCGTTCATTTTTATTTTTTCTTTTTGGGTGTTGTATTTGGTCTCTGAATCTGAATAGTTTATGGTCACAGTCCAGAATCCTCCATGTAGCCCTATGTGCTTTGCATATTTACTTTACAAAGATAAGCAGAGACCATCTGTGACCATAGCCTAGCTAAGATTTTTAAAAGGGGAAATTTTGTCCCCTATATTTTCCCCCAAATAAATATTGCTTTATTTCTAATAATAACAAGACTTTTCAAGCTTCTAGGTTTCATAGTAAAGCTTGTAATAGAAGTGTAAATTACAAGGGAAGAATTTACTTTTTAGAAATTGCTTTGTTTTCCAAGCAGTAAGTACTACATATAGTACTTATAAAGTGTTAGCTGTAAGTAAGCACAAAATGAATTTAAAATACAAAGAAGATTTTCAGGCTGTGATTATGTTGAATATAACAACCCAGTAGTCACCAAGGCAGGTAGTGTGATAAATGAACACACCACTCTGAGGCTAATTACCTAATGGAATACAAGAGCAATGGTCACCCATGTCCTTATTCTAGCCTTTATTTCTCTGTCATTTGGATGGCTGGTTAGTGGGGAGGAATTCAGTGGGTGATGTAATCACCTGCAAACCATCTGCCCTGTCCCAAGAAGATGAGCCAGATCAGCATTTAACCAGTCCTTGTCAGTCCATCTTAATACTGTGCATTAAGGCACCCCTCTGTCTCTAATCCTTAAGAGTTTTTTTTTAAGACATAATAATCACTTTGAACTTCCATGAAACCTGTCTTCCACCACAACAACCCTGGGAGAGAAAAACATGCTAAACAAGGTTGTCTTGGCTTAATAATTCCTTATAGCCAATATCAACAAGGGCAATCAGCACACAGAAGAAAGGACCCAAATCACTATGTAACTTAAAGATTTCTGTTAATTTGAAAGAACAAAAACAATTAAGACAGAACTTCAGATTCTCCAATCAGGATGATACCTAACAAATCAGTCTTTCGTGAACGTAATGGACTTTCTGGTAACTTTAATTTGCCTATATTCTCCAATTACGTCAGACTCTCTCTGTGGCCTTGTTCTTCATTTCAGTGTTAATCAGCTAAAACAGAAGTTGTTGCTTATGATGTGTGAGTGAACATATGCCACTGCCTGGCCTTTTTTCTTCAGAGCTTGTTGTCTTTTTCGCTATATTAGACTTTGCAGTATGCCCAGAAGCTTTCCTTCATAAAATAGAAAGAAAAAAACATTTGGCTTATTTTTCACTGTAGCTAGTCTTTTATACAATAATCTTGTAAGAAAATTTCTTGAATTCTAAATATTACTCTTTCTAGATTTTTGAAATCGAAAAGTTTTCAGTAAAAAGTTTCTTACTTTATTTTATTATATTAGGTAGTAAAAATGTAGGGTTATTTACCATAACCTGTTCATTAATATCAGAAATTTACAATAGCATTTTAAGACCATAGTAGAATTCTAGCATACCGTGTAGTACCTATGGAGTATTGTAAGAGCTAATTGTCCGAGATGAATTGCTTCTCATCTTGTTCTCCAGTTTCCATTGTTGGTTTATTGCAGATTTGTATCCTGTGTCAAATTCAAGGTATTATTGATAAACCTTTTGAACCAGCAGCAAGAAGTTCAAAATTTTTTCTGTCACTGTAACAGAAAACACAATATGTATATAACATTTATGTAGCAATAAATGTGCCATCTTTTTTTTTAACATAGTAAACTAGTGAGTTTTTTACATTCCTCTCTCAAACAGTAATGCATTTTGGTTTTTTTTCCTCCATCTCATTGCTCCCAGGAATGCTCACACTGCTTTTCTTTCTTTTCTCCCAGCTTTCTTGAGATATAGTTGACATATAATATTGTGTATGTTTAAGATGTAGAACATCATGATTTGATATATGTATATATTGCAAAATGATTACCACAGCAAGGTTAGTTAACACATCTATCACCTTACATAGTTCCTTTTTTGCGTGTGTGGCAAAAATGTTTAACGACCACGCTGCTTTTCTTATGTGCATTGCCTGTGACCTTATCTGGGAAACCCATCAGGACAGAATCAGACTTGTAGAACTAAGCTGCTAATCTAGTCTATAGCTTCTCTGGGTTATATGTTTCTCCTCTTGCCCTCTCTACTGATAGTGGCCTTTTTAGCCTTTTCCTGAAGGTTTACCAATGGTGATTAGTAGTTAAAATCTGCTTATTTGTACATCTAGAGAAAAACGAAGATGGAAAAGGACTCAAATGAAGCTTTCAAGTTAACATTATTTGAAGCACTTTCACATGTTTTATGTTCCTTTTCTCACAAAAAGCCTATCTCATAATTAGGAGATGGTATTATTTACTGTTCTCAGATTAAAAGTTCTGCTCTTATCCCAGTTTTCACATACAGCCCCACTCCACCCCCCTGCCAAAAATATGCATAGTGATTATCCACAAGGACTTCAGCCAAGCAAGAGCCTAAAACAAACAGTGGATGAACTTTTTTGGACAAACTTTCGTAGGGCCTATACGTGAGACACCCAAGATCATCGTCACACCCTCTTGGGATCCTGGCAAATTGCTTCTCTTGGTGAATTATGAAATCCACTGTTCACATTGGAGGCCCAACAGATCATTTTACTCGTAGGAGTTGATGAAAACAAACATTTTAGTTCGATTTTTCTTTATACAGATTGATGAATAAAATATAGATTGTTATAGTTAAATGAAATCTAGAAACCATCTCATCAACCACCTCATTAATAGCTTTATAAAAACTGAGGCCCAGAGAGGTTGTATGTCTCCAAAAGCACATAACTAGTAACAGATTAGGACACTTAAAACTTGTCCTACAAAATCTTCTTGCCTTTACTTTTTGTCCTTTGTCTTTATAGATTTTTAGGCCAATTCTCTTTAGTGGCTTCACTTTCTTCTCTCCTCTACTACATTTTTTTCTTTCATTTTTCTCTCCTCCAGTTCATATATTTTTTCTTCCATGGAAACTCAGAATTTAAATGTACATCACGTCATGTGTGCATGCATGTGTGTGTGTATCAAAGGTTAAAGAGTATTAGCTTTGGCATCAAACAGTCCTCGATTCAGTCCAGGCTCAACATCTAGTTGGCTCCATTTCCCTATCTGAAAAATGGAGATACATATTAGAATTGTGTAAGTATTGAATGAAACAATGTATGGAAAGCTCTTACCTTGGTTCCTGTCACATAAGTACTCAATAAATGATAAATATTTTTTAAATAAATAGTAGCTTTCCTTTTAACCAGCTCCCAGGAAGATTCTTCTTCAGCCATCCTGTGAGAGAGGTAAATGGTGGTAAAAACAACCCCAAGAAGATGTCAACCCATCTTTGCAGGAGTCTACATTCTTCGGGGGCAAGCCAATGAAACATATTCAGTGCCCTCCAGTTGGGTACGTTTTATGAGGACTTTTTTTTTAAACCTTCACATTTCAAAAGAGTGAGCCAGTAGGCTTTACTCAGTCACACTTTATGGGTTGGCAGCTAAGTCAGTTTGGGTCCTCAGGAAGCAGATACCAAGATAGAAGTGCAAGGGATTTATTGGAGGTAGCACCTGTGGGAAACAAAAGGGAAAGGAATCAGGAGTAATTAGGGATGGGCTTCAGACCATGATGCAGGTCTGACATCTGTGAAAGAAGGGGAGAGGAAGGCAGATTAGGTAAGGAGAACCTCAGACTGCCTGTAGCTCTGGACAAAGTCCTGAGGTCCAAGAAGATTGCCCATTGAGGAGTCTTGTGTTGGACAGAAGTGGTAAGGTGCCAGTGTCCCTGTGGTGGGCAGTCACCTGGGAGTTACCTGAGAAGACAGGCCTCAGTTTGAATACTCCAAAGTTCTGCACTTGGAGGCTGAGAGCTAACTGCACTCCCCTGACTTGTTATCCCTTGAAGGGAGATCTCAGAGGTGCACCTCCATGGCTTTCACAGCACCTCATTGCTACTTCCTACAGAACTGGCAGAACAAAACCAAAGGGTCTTCTGCAGTCACTGGGACCACAGCTGACCTCAACAGGCTCATCAGAATTTCAAAAACTGCAATTCTTTCTCCTCTGGCATTGTGCTGTCAAGGAAATGTCAAGGAAACCTACATGTGTTATCAAGAAGGACAATTCCATTCCTCCTCCATTTTCATGGGCCATTATGTAGGCTGGTATAATCTGGGTCTGAGTCCCTAAACTTGCTGTGTTATTCTGGTGTTCTTCACAGGACATTGTGATAGTCCCTGTCTTTTGGGTCAGTGGATGGTCCACAGGCTCTTTGTGGCAACCTGGCTTTGGAAGGCCACAATGTCCTCATTGTTTTGAGGTGTTTCCCTATGCTGCCCCCAGTCCCCGGAGCTCTTACCTCTGCCCTGTACTTGGGGCATGTTTGTGTAAGTAGAAATATCTTTCTTGTCTTCTTTTTCTTTCCCTCTTTAATCATTTATTCCAGAAGACATCTTTAAAGGGCTTTTCTGTTCCCTTTGGCCTAGACCGCTAGTCCCCCAGAACTGATGTGGGGCACTGCTGCATGTGGCCAGGTTCTCCTTTCTCACTCATGAGGGTGGGTGCCCCCCTAGACAGGGTGCCTGGTTGTGTGGTCTCTCAGGCTCTCCGGGCCATTTTATCCTTGGAAACTGCAAGCACAATGCCCAAAGCTTCCAAGCCTGTTAAAGCCTGTGAAAATGCAACCTGAAAAATATTGTGCCAAAAGATTAAAAAACTGCAAAAATGAAATTAATTTTAATTACAAATATTTCAAAATTTTATAGCAAAATAAAATTACTATTTAATGTGGGATTTGAGCTCATTTCGTATATTTTTATACATACATACATATATATATGTATATATACACACACACACACACATGATGGAAAGGCCTTAAATACCTTCCAAAGGTTTAACACCTTGGGTTCCTTCAATTCCAGTCTCTTTCATTTAATACATTTGTCTTTGGTTTCTTAATAACCTTGGGCAGACAACCGCGTCTTCCCCTCTGGAGGTGAGGACCACTGGTGTATCTCTGAAGATCTAACCTGCCTAGGCCGTGAGAACCCCCCGAGACAGCACGAGTTTTTTAGAAGCGCTAAACAGACCACTCTTCCCCTGCTTCCAGGGTGAGTTCTTCCTCAGTCCCTTGCAGCCCTATGAGATTTTTTGCTTTCTCCCATTTCTCTGGCCTTCAGCCCCTTCCTACAAGCCTGAGTTTTCTCCTGGAGAGCTGGTCCTTGTTGAACTGAGGTGGTAGCCCAGTGTTGGGAGCAGGCCCGGGGCAGGGCCTCTGGTCTGCAAGCTGGAGGGATCACCTTGTCCTGAAATACACCCAGCCATCAGCTGTGATAGATTTTCTCCATCCAAGTACTCCCAGTGGCCACCCTCGCAACTCAGGGAAACTGGATGACGTTCCAAAGCAGCACCGTGATGAAGCTCTGGCCCCTGCCTTGCAGGGCTGTGGGCATTGGGAAGTCCTACTTATGGGGCCACCTCACACTCAGGCTCCAGCCCCAGGAGCCTCTCCTGAGGCCTCCATCCTGTCGGGCTGAGCCACCACACCCCACTCATGCCAGGCCACCCCCAGGTCATCCTGCCTCACGCCCAATAAAGCCTGTGCTGAAAGGCCCGGGGTTGTTTTTCAGACTCTTTCAGCAGGGAGGTATTGATCAACCCTGATAGTGCAGGGAGCTTTATCTCACCCCGGACTGGCAGAGATTAATTAGCTTGATTCCCAAGCATAATCCCTAATTAGGCACAGGAAGAAAGGAAAGAAAACACAAAGGAACTATTCTTCTTCTGTTCCAGAGGGGGAGGAACGGGAAACGGAGGAAGAAGCAGGTAAACATATTCCAGCACCTGAGTGCCTACTCCCAACCAACCCAAGAGCACAAACATTGCTGAGGAGGGGGTGTCTTCCTGCGAGGATCTCCTTTGAAAATGTGCCTTTAGTTTCTTTGCTTTGCTCCGTGCCTAACGATGCACAGGAAGGTTCGATTAAGCGCTACGCTTTGAAGTACCTGCTCTAGGCTTGCTCAGCCTCCAGAGGCTGAGGTTGCCGCAGGGGAGAAATCAGCTCCGTTGGGCTGGGAGAAAAAGGTTGGATGGGGAGGGGGTAATCGCCCTGAGACCCGAGTACAGATAGTGAAAGGAAACATTTCCCGCAGCTGAGAAGGAGGGGGCACCCCTTCCAGAGCCCAAGAGTGCAGTGGGCTCTTGTCTAACTCTCGGAAATGAATTGTCCGAGGAGACACACGTGCTGACAAAGCAAGAGCTATTGGGAAGGGGCGCCCAGGTGGAGAGCAGCAGCGTAAGGGAACCCGTGAGAACTGCTCTGCCACAGGGCTCGCAGCCTTGGGTTTTATGGTGATGGGGTTAGTTTCCGAGTTTTCTCCGGCCAGTCATCTTGCTTGGCCCATACCTGGTGACTCAGGGTCCTTCCTGGTTGCGCACGCATCTCTCAGCCAAGAGGATTGGCTGGATTCCAGCGTGAAGGATTCTGGGAGGTTGGTCGTCTCCTCCTTCTTTGGGCCCGTCCTGAATTCTCCTGGGTAGTTTTCCGAGGCAGCGCTTCGTTTCTTATGGGAACCTCCTGTGGTGAGACAACTCAGGTAAGCGGGTTATCATCGTGTCTGGCCAAGGCGGGCGGTTTTGGCCAAGGGTTCCCTAAGATTATTACTAGCATTTTCTAGAACTTTCCAGCCAGGACTGACGGGTGGTGGGGAGGGCAATGGGAGGAAGGAGGGACCTCACTTAGGCGTGAGATTTGGCCAATCAAAACTTCACCCCGGGGAACTTCAGTTTCCTCTTCTGTAAAATGGGGGTAATTTACAATCATACTAGCTCGTGTGATGGTTCTGAGAATGAATTGAGTTCAGAGGTGCATGGCACACAGTGGGCACTTTCTAACCCACCTAACGAAAGCAAACCAAGGGAGCAGCAAATCAAAAAATGATGTAGCCATTAAGAAAATAATGGTTTATATTTTTAGGTGTGATTGTTTTTCTGCAAGTCCTTGTCTTGTAGAGATGCGTGTGCTGTAGTATTTACAGAGGGAATGATGCGGTGTCTGGAATTAGCTTCGGTATAGGGCAGGCAACGGGGGTGGGGTGGGATGACAGGGTTTAGATGAAACAAGATTGGCTGTGAGTCTATCATTGTTAAACCTGGGTGACAGATACATAAGGGTTCATTATGCTCTTTATTTTGTAGATGTTTGACATTTTTCATGACAAGTTGAAAGAGAGGAGAAAGGAAGGAAGGAAGGGAGGAAGAGCGGGAGGAGGGGGCCGGGGGGGTGGCGGCAAGAAGGAGGAAAGAAGATTCTGCCTAAGTGTCCCTTCTGAAACCTTCCCCGAGCGCCACATTGTCAGGGGACAGAGGGTGTTTTCTGCTCATCCTGAGCAATGAGACCCATGAGGAGACAAGAGGGTCATCCAGGGAGCAGCCCCAAGCGGCAAAGTCCCTCCGGGGACCATGGAGAGAGACAGCAGGACAGGGTGACAGCGGACAGTGGATCCTAGCACAGGTCTTGCCCGTGACATTGGGTGGCGTAGGGCCATGGGACCAGAAGGGATACTTAGAGGGGAGAACAGAAAGAGCTGTGGAGGAGGAAGCAATGTGAGCCCACTTCCCTACCTAAAGAAAGGGTGGCAGGGCCGGCAAGGTTGAAGGTGGGGTGCTCCAGGATTAGAGTGGGCTTTTTGAAGGAGAAGGAGAGCCTGCGGTACCCCCAGGTACCAAGCAGCTGGTATCTGGAGAGACACAGGCCACTCCGGGTAGTCTGTGGTCTGGAAATTGGAGTGTCTGCTCCCCTCACCAGCTGGCGGGTGGCCTCCTGGGCCTCCACCAAGGGCAAAGTTCCCCCAGGTGCCTGCGTGGGGAAGACAGGCACCCCAATCCCTCACGTGACCAACCGGAGCATCCCCATTTCCCTGAGGCTTCTCCAGGGGTCCCCACAGGACTGAGAACCGTACCGCGGTGACCCTTTCCCCAAGGAAGTGCTGTGTGCTAGAGCAGCCTTCATGGGGGTGACATGTCCAGATCTGCCCAAGAAGGCTGGTGATGGAGAGAGCAGAATCTGCCAATCAGTGTGGGGAAAAGTGGATTCTGCAACAACCTTGATGAGGTTAAGAGCTTGCGGGGGCCTGGGAAGACCAAATGTTTAATATTTGGAAAAGAGACTGTCTAAACAAAGCAATGAGGAGGCCGCTTTGTAGTGATATGAAAGAGATGAATTAGGTTTATCCGACATCAAAGGACAGGAGATACAATGGGGACTGAGGCCCACAGGCAGCGTGGGCAGGGCTGGAGCAGAGACTTCGCAGACTCCGGTGTGGTGGAGAAGAGCTCCAATGGTGTGTGTCTGAGCATTGCTTTGAAGCCCCCTTCCATCGTTTAACACACTTCCTAAAACCTCCCCCAAAGTGGCCTTTTCAAAAGCAACATTTGCTACCAACCAGGAGAAACACAGGAGCCTGCCCTCCCCTGTTGACCGTTGAGAAGAGGGTGCTTGCCGACTGTTTCTTCTTGAGGATAAACTGAGGATGGGGGCCTGCCCGGCAGGCGGTGCCAACGGTGGAACCCTCTGAGGCTCTGGGGCTCAGAACTGAGTGAGAACCTGCTTCTGCTTCCACTGACTGGGTAACCCTAGGCAAGTCACTTGGCCTCTCTGAGCATTAACTGTTTTGCCTATAAAATGGAAACAGTAATCCCTAAATCACCAGGGTATGGTGTCCGGCAGAGGGAAGTTGGAGAAAAGGAAAAGACCCCTTTGGATGGATTCTGATGGGCGCAGAAAGAACTAAACCAGTCACCCCAGGGGGCCTTTCTCCAAACTCCTGGCAGAGAGCTGATCACAGTCTCCACTAAGTACCCGACATCTTCCTGGGCCAGGGGCGTCCCAGGGGCTGGGTATCTACTGCACAGCCTGCCAGCCCCGGCTGGCTTGTTAGAACACAGGATGACTTTTGTGGTTCATTCGACCCCCAAATTCGGTGATGCTACATCTTGATCACACATTTTGAAATGTTTGGGGGTGAAATGCTGTGATACCTGGGATTTATTTTAAGATATTTTAGCAAAAAAAAAAAAAAAATGTAGAGTAGATGAAACAAGAATGTCAGAATATTGACCATTCTTAAAACTGGATGGGCTTCCCTGGTGGCGCAGTGGTTGAGAGTCCGCCTGCCGATGCAGGGGACACGGGTTCATGCCCCGGTCCGGAAGGATCCCACATGCCGCGGAGCGGCTGGGACCGTGAGCCATGGCCGCTGAGCCTGCGCATCCGGAGCCTGTGCTCCGCAACAGGAGAGGCCACAACAGTGAGAGGCCTGCGTACCGCAAAAAATAAAAAATAAAAATAAACTGGATGAAGATTTATTATTTTATTCTCCCCTCCTTTTGTGTATGTTTGACATTTTTCATAAGAAGAAGTTAAAGTTATAAAAATACGTGTCAGGTTCTTGTAGCTCCAGTTCCCTGCCGGGTGGGGCTAAAGCTGGCCTGATGGGACTCCCTGTGCCTCCCTCCCTCTCTGAAGTGGTGGGCACTGCACCTGGTGCTGTGGGAAACCTAACGATGACCACAATGCAGGCCAGCAGGAGAGGCCAAGACATTAATGAGAAATAACAAGGCAGCACAGCAAGGGCTCCCCAGGGTGCGGACCCAGGGCTCTGTACCTGAGAAGGGAGCAGTTAACTCAGACAACAGAGGGTGTCAGGGAGGACTGACCATGGTGACAAACTAATAGTAGCAGCAGGATCAAGCATTAGCTGGGGTCCTAGGGAACTGTGGGCCTCACATGATGGGGGGTTTAGAGCAGAGGTCCATTCACTGCGTCGTGTGGATTCTTATGCTTGCTAAACTGAGCTGAATTCTAACTTAATGCATTTGGAGTGACACAAGACAGGAGGAGTTAGACATGCCATTGAACCAGCAGGACGTTTTTAAAGCTCAGTCCAGCCATTGACCTCAGGTCCTCTTGGTAGAAATGAATCAGGTTTCCTGGGCAAACCTGAGTTCCATTCCCTCATTCATTCAATCATTCAGTTACAAATTCTTTTTTATTTCTTACAACTCTGTGGGTCAGGGATTCAGGCAGGGATCAGCTGGGCAGTTCTTCTGCTCCAAATGGCGTTGGCTGGGGTCACCCTACCCTCAGGGAGCTCCCTCTCTAGTTGGGGTGGCAGGTAGGTTCCTACACTGCTAGGATGGGGAGCACACAGAGTTCCTACACAACTTCAGGAGAAGACTTCACACCTTCAGTCTCCACAGGTAGGAGTCCTTCCTAGTGCATGAGAGGGTTCTGTGTTAGCCAGCCAAGCACACACAGAGTCTGGAGAATTACAGTATGGTACTTTACTCCCAGTTCAAGTCATATCCTCTACAACATACATACTGCACAGGGCAGGGCGAGGTGTGTGTGTGGAGGTAACCCCTGTACCCTACTGCACCCGTCCCCTCCCCCAGCTCTGCAATGCCAGCGGTCCTGGCACCTCCACCTTCAGGGCTGACTCAATGACTCCTCTGCTAGCAGGCCGGGTAATAGGCACCCGGCCCCTTCCCCCTCGTGACTCTCTTCCCTGCTTCCTCTTCCTCCCCTGCACCGTCCTGTTCTTATCCGACCAGGACTGGGCCAGTCACTCAGCACCATTGTGGATGGACAGAGGGGAAGAGCCAGCAGATCCTGGAGACAGGCATCTGTGAGATGACCAGAGCTGTCCACGGCCACGACAAGCCTCCTGCAGCGTAGTCTCCTGGGTGTGGTCGCACGCGCCAAGACTTCACAGGGCGTGACCACAGGCCCCTGTGCTGTCCCAGCTTTGGGGTGTGCACGGACCCAGGAAGGACTCAGTATTTGGGGCGAGAAGGGGACTTCTGGGAGTTCACACCCCAGCCCCTCCACTGTTTGTAAAAAGTGGGAGGCAGCCAAGCAAGGCATAGCTCTGGGCCAGCTCCCCATCCCAGGTGCTCCGTGAGACACAGGGGAGGTGGAAGAAGGGAAGCCAAGATCCTTTGGGAATCAGGTGACTCAGCAAGGGACCCCAAGCAGTTAAAAGTGAAATTTTGTTTCTTGTGATTCAGGAATTCTTATCCCACCCTGTCTCTCCACACCTGGGCAGGGGAGGGAGTCCCAAGGCCCCAGCAGACACTCTCAGGTCTTCCTTTAATGCCGGGCAGCACGGCTGGGACGGGCTGGCCTCTCTAAGCCAGCTCAGGGATATCTCGATGGAAGGAACCACAGGGGAACCTGCAACCAGGTTCGTGGTGGGCTTTATTCGTTTGCCCTGTGGGGTTTTCTACAGGGATGCTGTCATGCCCTGGTCTCAGCCTCCTATCTGTTGCCTGGCACCCTGATCCCACTTATCCTGGAGGGAGAAATACCATTTTCCCTCTCCCACCCCCATGCTCCTTTCTAGAGCAACCAGGATGAACGACTCAGTCCCTTCCCTAGAGTCTGGCGGCAGCGTGTCAGTTGGAGGGGGATGTGGATTGGGGCCATAAAATTTTCTCAATCATTGAGTAAAGGATTTAGTTATTTAGACAAACTAAATATGTTAGGCTATCTATATTAACTACATGAATTAGATTCATTTTTCAAAATTTTAACTGTCTCAACTTTATCCAGAGACTGAAAGGCCTATAGCAAGCCAGGGGAGGGTGGGATCTTTGAACGTGCTCGGGGAAAACCACTGGCTGTTTGATTCCCCAAGAAAAGGGACACAGTCACCGAGAACTCTGCCTTTTCTGCCAACACCGGGGTCCAGAGAAGGTAAGTGCTCTTCCATTGAGGGTGAACAAAGTCAGATAAGATGAGGGAGCTCAAAGCAATGGAGGGGCTGGCATGGGGGATGGGTGTTTTATTTACCTTTCTCAGTGGGGAGCTCCCCAGAAATATCCAGGGTCCACAGAGAGCTCTCTATTCCAAATCGCAGGTCTCCTCTCCTCTCTCCTGCTGAGAGAGCGAATCCCGGCCTTAGACTTGATCTGCTCTCCAGCCAGCGACCTCGGTTGTTCCTCCTGTTGGATCTGATAACAACAAATGCAGAACTTCCAACAACCAGTTGGTTTGAACAAGAGGTGGGTCATCTATTTAACGAAAAGTTCACTAGAAGCCCCCCACAAAGAAAAGGTCCCATCTGGGGACTGGGGGCAACATGACGGGCTATTGGAGGACCCTTCAATTAACAGGCCAGTCAGGTCGCTATTGGCTGGAGTGATACCCAGAGTTGGGATTATTTGTTTCCAAGGAACTGAAATCTCTGGGGGGGAAGTATGTCCCTATTTGTATCTTTGATTGGGAAGCAAGACTGTCCCCCACTCACTAGAAACAAGAGAAGGAAGATACGCCATCCTAGGTGCACATGGGTTAGTGCTAGGCTGTGTGAGTGTAAGTGAGTGTGGGTGAGGCGTGTCTATGTGCCTGTGAACTTGTTAACCTTTGAATCTGGATTTGAGGACCACTACTCTGAATGAAAAGGCTCCGTCCTTTGAAGAGTATACTACCCATGGGAGGAGAAAAACAGAGAAAATGCCTGTGAAACAAGGAATGATGTATTGGGGGGATAACATATGTAAAAGTGCCTAGAACACAACACTCAATGAACAGCAGGTGACATTATTTGCAGACATAACCAAGGGTGTTATTTAAGATCAAAAGCTTCAGAGAATCAGGGGTCTGGATCTGAATCCTGGCTTGGTTTGTGACCTTGGGCTTAATCTTTTTTTGTTTAACTTTTTCTTTTCAATAATTTTAGGTTTACAGAAGAGTTCCAAATACAGTATAGAAAGCTCCCTTGTATCCTTTACCCCACTTCCTCTAATATCTTATATAATGATGTACACGTATTAAAACTAAGAAATTAACAGTGGTACATTACTAGGAACTAAAAGTAGACTTTATTCAGGTTTCACCGTGTTTCCCACTAATGTCCTTTTTCTGTTCTAGGATCCAATCCATGATACCATGTTGCATTTAGCTGTGTCCAGTCTGTGACCATTTCTCAATTTTTCCTTGTTTTCTCTTTGAAGAGTACAGGGCAGGGACTGTAGCTCGATTTATAACTTTTTCTGGCCTTTCTTCTTGCCAGGTTATGGATTTGGGGGAAGAACACCACAGGGGTGAAGTGCCCTTATCATATCATGTGGGGGGTATCTGCTATCGACATGACTTATCACTGGTGATGTTGCCTGTATCACTTGTGTAAGGTGGTGTCTGCCAGTTTCCTCCACTGGAAAGTTACTATTTTCCCTTTCCATGTTTTATTCCTTAGAAGCCAGTCACCAAATCCAGCCCGCACTCAAGGACAGAGGAATTAAGCCACACCTCTTGGAGGGAGGGGTAGTCACATTACATTTGGAATTCTGTAAGGCAGATTTGACCCTTCTCCTTCATTCTACTTAATCTTTTTCAAGCCTCAGTTTCTCGTCTGCAAAATGGGCTATTCAATGGAGAGGCTTGTTGGAAGGTTTAAATAATATAATGTGTGAACTATCCTTAGCACTAACAAAGGTTAAATATTATGATCAGAAACGATCCAAGACACATCAAACTATTTGCAGGAGTCATTTAACTTGGCCCATTGTGCAGCTGTCAATGTTGGTCTCCTCTAGACACGGAGAGTGAAGGCCCCTGAGAGGGGCAGTTTGGGGCCAGGCTAATGTTGGGCTGCTTTCTGCCCCTCCCGAGAGCCCCACACATGAGAGGGGAGGTCTGGAGACAGGATGCCCAGAGCCCACTGAAGGCACGGCCTAACCACAGATGTGGTGTGTGGACTGGATGTTGGTGAAAGATGATAAAAATGTGATAAGAACCAAACACCTGAGAAACCACTCAGGAGGCCAAGACCAGAGTAGAGCCTAACACATAGTGAGCTCTCAGTAATTAGTCATCGACTGAATGGCCCAGTGAGAACTAAACAAAGAACACTGGACTGGGAATCCTGTTACTTGGGTCTTTCAATCCAGATTTTTTTTTTTTTTTTTTTTGCCAATTTGCCATGTGACACTGAGCAAGTTACTTAACTTGTCTGGGCTTCATATTCTGGCTATGTGAACTGTGAGGAAGTTGGGGAAAGACAGGTCTAGGCCCAGGCTGTAGAGGCAAGGCGCTCACCCGCACTTCTCCCTCATCACCCCACCTTCTGTGACCCATACTAACTGTGGGACTCTCTACTGTGCTTTCAAAAACAGATGCCGATATCTTAGCACTTATTGAAGGCCCAGGGCATCGTTAGAAGCTTGTCAGCATGTACAGTATGGTAAAGGCTGTTGCAGTACATGTTCTGCCTGTTTTTGCTCTGTGCTTCCTACATGTGCTCCTTTGGTTTCTCTTCATCTGCCCCTGACTGGTCTCATCTCCTGTTTGTCCTCAGCTGCTGAAAGGGCCGCGTTTGTTTTCATTACAATAGCATCCTTGGGGAAACTTCCCTGGTGGTCCAGCGTGTAAGACTCTGCCCTCCCAATGCAGGGGACCTGGGTTCGATCCCCCGTTTGGGGAACTAGATCTCGCATGCGTGCCGCAACTAAGAGTCCTCATGCTGCAACAAAGATCCCGTGTGTCACAACTAAGACCCAGCGCAGCCTAAATAAATAAATAAATATTTTTTTTTAAAATGGGGGTGGGATGGCCTTGTGCTGTCCTCAGAGGGGCCCCACTGGCACTCTCTGAAAGACAATCATATCCTTCCATTTCCTCCATGTTTGTTTTTAGACAAAGATGTGATCAGAGGGGCTCTGTGGACTCATGGCCTTCAGAGGGGAGGTTAGCTTGGGTCTTCACCCCAGTCGCTCATAACCTGAACATGTATATTCCTACACCGAAGCAGAGCTGTTCTCCTTGCCCTTCAGGGAAGAAGCCTGGAGTCTGGGGAGGGAGATCATGAGACAGGAAAGGGCTTTTCAGAGGTGGAGGTGGGGCGGGTTTGATGAATTATTCTTCACATTTGATTTACTTTTCGAACTGGACTTCTCCTTCCCACAGGGGCTCTTTCTAGACCTAAGCTGCCTCTGTCGGGGCTGCCTTAGTGCCAGGGTATGTCCCAGCTTCCCAGCCCTCTGGCCTTTTCCTCCCCTACCAGTGTTCCCAGAGCTCCTGCCCTTCTCTGGTCACCAAGCCCGAGGCTCGAGCACCTGGCCCGGCCGACCTTTCACGACCAGCGCTGGAGCGCCCCCTGCCGCTAGAAATTGCTGTGACCATTGGGCAGAGGGTTCAGTTAGGGGGATGATTAGGTTCACCTCACACGGGCTGCAAACAGTGGCAAACAATCAAAAAGAACTTCAGGCAACCACAGGCCAGCACTCTGCTGGGGATTGTGGAGGAAGCTGGATAAGATGCAGGGCATGCCTGCCAGGCTACAACCATGGGGCGTCCCCCACACCCCACCCCAGGCCACCTGACCCAGCTTTCAGCCAGACTCCAGGCTCCGTGCCAGCTCTGGCCCCTGGTGAAGGGAGATCTGAGACCCCTGGGTGAGGAGGGCAAGCAAGGCAGCATCAAGACGCCATCCCTGGGCTTCCCTGGTGGCTCAGTGGTTAAGAATCCGCCTGCCAATGCAGGGGACACGGGTTCGAGCCCTGGTCCGGGAAGATCCTACATGCCAGGGAACAACTAAGCCTGCGAGCCACAACTACTGAGCCCTCATGCCACAACTACTGAAGGCCACGTGCCTAGAGCCCACACTCCACAGCAAGAGAAGCCACAGCAACAAGAAGCCCGCGCACCGCAACAAGGAGTAGCCCCCGCTCACCGCAACTAGAGAAAGCTGGCACAGCAACAAAGACCCAGTGCAGCCAAAAATAGATAAATAAGATAAAATAAATTAATTAATTTTTTTTAAAAAAAGGTGCCATCCCTGCAGGTCCTACCCCCTCTCCTTCCCTGGGGGCCAAGCTGGGGCCAATGACTTGCTGGCCTTGCTCCCTGCCCCCATTCTGCTCAGAACCAAGTCTGCTTTTCCATCTCCCAGGGACCCCCACTCTCCTGCCCAGCCTGTGTGGCCTCTGGGCTGTAGGACGGCTCACACCAGGAGCAGGGCCCACTCCCCCGTGAGGCCCAGGAGGCCCCCTGTACCATAGGGGCCCATGGGAATATTTCCATTTCTTGTAGAATCAGAAGGCAGAAATAAACTTTTAGGCTGAAGAAAACATTTTAGTATACAATGTTAACATCTTCATCTTTATACCAACACAGTCGTAAAATATAACTTTGAATGTTATTTAGAGAGTGAAAAGGGCCCTCACCCAAGTCCTAATGCAGCCCCTGGACATGGCCGTCTGTCTGGGCAACCGTCTGACGGTCAGCGGGGCTAAGATGCCGGTGAAGGCCAGATTCCTTGGTTGTGGCAGTGACGAGATTCTCTCTAGAGAGCCTTGTGTGGATTCTTAGCTTTTTATTTTCTCTCTTAATAAAAATGTGTGATGTTTACATTGTCAGAGAACAAACAGAACCTTGGCTTGTGTTTCACGTCTTAGGAAATGGGTCTCGTGTACTTTTGGCTGTTCCCTCATGTTCCTGTAGTCATAGATCCAGCCCCTTTGGAACGGAGGGACAGTACATCAAGATGTTGGTGGGTGGAAAGGTCAGGCATGTCCCTCCATCGGCCTTCCCCTCTACTTATGGCCCTGGAATCCCTGTTTTGCCTTCCAGGTTGGTCCTCCTCCCGTTCCCACATCTGCCCTCGGGTGTCAGATGACCCCCACTTCTACCCCCCAGTGGCCTGTCTTCTTCCTACAGGCCAACCCGTCCTACGTGTCCTCAGCCTCAGCCTTCTCAGGGGTTCTGGAAACCTCTTCTGTATCTATTTCATTACTTCCCCCACTGTGTTAGTTTGCCAAGGCTGCCAGAACGAAGTATCCCAGGCTGCAACGCTGAAAAACAGAAGTGTATTCTTCCACAACTCTGGAGGCTGGAAGTCTGAAAGCCAGGTGTAGTGGGTTGTTTCTTCTGAGGCTCTGCTCCTTGGCTTGTAGATGGCCAAGCTGCCCCAGTGTTCTCACCTGGTCTTCCCTGGATTGTGTCTTCCTCTCTTCTTACAGGGACCCCAGTCGTTAATTAGGACCTGTCCTAATGACCTCATTTTAGCTTCATTACCTCTTTAAAGGCCCAATCTCCAAACAGGCACACTCTGAGGGACTGGCAGTTAGGGCTCCAACATAGGAACTTACGGGGGACACAATTCAGCCCGTAACACCGACCACCATCTCTACTTCCACGCACAGAACTGGTTGCCAGAGCTACAGAACATGAGCTTGTGAAGGGGGACAGTCTGAGAAGTCACAGGCAAGACAGAGAGTTTTGAGGGCTGTGGGCCAAGGTGATGGGAACCATGTCTGTGAACAGGCAAAGCGCTACTGAGGCCCGCCTGGCATCAAGGCCAAAAGGGGACACTGCCTAGGGGAGAAGCGGGCTTTCCATGGGAGGGTCTGCTCAGCCAACCGTTGAGAAGACTGCCTCTCGATGCTTGTACGATAATTATCATCACTTGGAAGGATTTAGTGCCTCTTGGTCTAAATTTATGGATACTCTTCTTCTGCCAGGCTTATCATAAAGACCAGCATCACCCCGTCCCCTTGGCCTTCCTAGTCCACGGTGCCTCGGCCCAGACATGACCTGTCTTTTTTTTTTTTTTCAGTACGCGGGCCTCTCACTGTTGTGGCCTCTCCAGTTGCGGAGCACAGGCTCCGGACGCGCAGGCTCAGCGGCCATGGCTCACGGGCCCAGCCGCTCCGCGGCATGTGGGATCTTCCCGGACCGGTGCACTAACCCGTGTCCCCTGCATCGGCAGGCGGACTCCCAACCACTGCGCCACCAGGGAAGCCCCAATGACCTGTCTTTTTAACCAAAGAGTCTGATCCTTGTTCCAGTAATTCAAAGGCGACAGCTCCAAATTCATGAATTGAGTTTATGAAGAACCTCCTAGGGGATTCTTTTTGATAGGGGGGACCTTGCACAGACCCAGTCTACACCTATCCTGTGCTTGGGTAGAACATTCTTGGAAAGATGCTAACGTCCAACCGATCTCCCCCATGACCCCCACCCTCACGCCCATTTTCCTGACTCCACCCATCTGGCTGGGGCACACTCAAGGAGTCAAGTTCATTCAGAAAGCTAAAGAGGAGCAAAGTGGGGAAGATTAATCTTTTCAGAAGAGAATTATTCCCTGTATTCCAAAGCCAAATGCAAATTAAACCGATTTTTTCTGAGATAAAATGCTGCTCTTCCTTATTACAGTTCCAGGTCTCTGTTCCGAGCCCAGCAATTCTCCTGCTAGCAAAATAAGAAAGAGCTGGAGGATCACCTTTTAATTTTACCCATTTTGGCAGTGATCCTCTCTGGCCTCCCTTCACCAGCCCACATTTTTGCTGGCACCGCGAGACAGGGTGACGAGGGAGGGAGACGTTATTACAGCTGTGTCATCGCCTTCAAAGGAGACCTCTCTGATTAGGTCCCCAGATGCTGACCAGGCTTTGGAGGAACATTAAATCCCATCCTGATTGCCACTCAGCCCAGAGTCACTTGTGCAGAATAACAATATCCCCCGAACTACCCTGCACGTAGGGTTTGAATCCAGAGGGAGCCACCCTCTACTTGTGCTCTACGCCCCACAGAGACCCTTGTGAAAATCTCAGACTTAGTTCCGAGGGACAGGAACTGTTCTTACACTGTTCTTTCACTCGCTGCTTCTCCCATCTCTGCTCCCAGGCACCTTCACCCAAATACACGTCTTCTTGCTTCCTTGCTAACCTCACACAAATGGTAAATGCTATGGGTCCCAGGGGCTGCCAGCCCACAAATTCATCAGACGTAGCTATGCCCAGAACCCAGGGTTAGGCTCAGCTGGGGCTCCTCCCAACTGTGGTTCTGCTGGAGACTCTTGCCATCTCTGGAGGTCCTGATGTCCAGTGCTCTTACCATGGCACCTACTGGTAACCTGACACCAGCCTGGGTTCTTCTTGGTCTCGACAGCAGGAGTGGGGCAGGGATCAATTATGGAGATTCCCCACAGATGCCCTCCATTATACTAGCATGCAAACCCTTACGATTTCAATGAGTCATGAAATCTTGAAGTAGGAAGAAAAAAGTTGCTAGTCCAGCTCTGACTCAGGGTTTGAAGGGCACAGACAGCGGACTATGCTAATCAGGGGGTCTAGGGAAACAAAGCACCAGAGAGTGGCTTCAGTGTCCCTAGAGCTGGAGAGGGTGATAGAGTAGAGCAAGAGGCACCTAGTCCAAGCCAAGCCCCAGGGCCATGGATGCTTACGAAGGCCTGGCCTATGAGGGTTGGGGGCCTGCAGAAGATGCAAGGAGCTGCAGGTTTGCTGAGGCCAACGTGGCATCGTGACTCACCTTTGGGGCCAGTTCTCTGTTGTACCAGAGGCAGGAAAAGAAGCAGATTTGAGCTGGAAGTGTAACAGAGATACCATTAACCCAGCTAGAAAAGGAACCGCAGAGGACAGACTTGGTGAGTTTACTGCTTAATGTAGGGGGAGCCACAGAAGGTTTTGTTCAAATTTCAGTGTATCCTGTGGCTGCCCAAAGGACCGAGAAAGTCATGCCCTCCTCAAAATGACTAAGTTCCTTAGGAACTATGCCCGGAACTTTTCTAGGACCTGAACCAGGTCTCACTGCTCTATATCCTCGCTACAAAGTGTGGTCCACAAACCACGGCATCAGCAGCCCCTGGGAGCTTCTTGGAAAGGCAGAATCTTGGGCCTCGCCCCAGAGAATGACTCAGAACCTGTATCTTCTGATCCCAGGAGACTTGTATCCATTAAAGTTCCTGAAACACTGCTCAGTTGGCCAGGTAATTTACAAGGCCCAGTGCAAAACAAAAATGTAGGACCCCTTGTTAAAAAAATAACAATTTCAAGGCAGCAGCAGCAGAATTCTATTTTGTTTTTCCCGTGGTAACATCTGTATAACATAAAATTTGCCATTATAACCCTTTTTGAGTATACAATTCAGTGGCATTAAGTACATTCACACTGCCATGCAACTATCACCATCATCCATCTTCAGAACTCTTCCATCTTTCCAAATGGAAACTGTTTCCCTTAAACAATAGCTCCCCATCACCTGTCCTCCCAGCGCCTGACAGCCACCACTCTATTTTCTGTCTCTATGAATTTGACTCCTCTATGCGCCTCATATAAGTGGAATCATGCAGTATTTGACCTTTTGTGACTGGCTTCTTCCACTCAGCATAATGTCCTCAAGGTTTGTCCAGGTGACAGCTGAGTATTAAACCAAGTGTAGGGCCCTTCTGGGCACCGGGCCCCGTGTGGCTGCACAGGTCACATGTTCTGACACTACTCTCTAGCAGTGGAAGAGCCTATTTTTCTCAAAAGTCACCAAGAAAACTTCTCAGGTTTTCCTCAAATCAGAGGCCTTCTGATTTTTTAAAGCACTTTTCAAAGCCAAGGAGAAACCTGAGTACACATCCCTAATTAGAACTATAGGACAATGGGAAAGTCATTTTCAAGGTGTGAAAATGTCAGCTCAGCCTGGATGCTTCCAGTAGGAACCATGAAAAGAGGAAGAATAAGGCTACCTCCAAATCACAAGTCCAGGAAATATATCCCCAGTGGCCTGCAAAAAGGAGCAAAAAAGTTTTTTTTGCATGTAAAATATGTTTTATTGTTCTTTAAAAGGGCTCAAGGTTTGGTTTTAAATCAGGCTGCACACCTTCCCGATCCCCCCCAGAAGCGAATCAGGTCCAAACCCCCAGAGGGATGGTGCTGGGGAGGCAAACAGCATGTTTGGTCTCCACCATCCTCCTGGCAGACACTACAGTTCATCCTTGACAAGGAGCTGGGCACAATATCCCTGTGTGCTAGTAGTGACTTGGGCAACATCCCATAGTGTGAGCCTCCAAATCCATGGCCATGGGCAAAGGGCCTGGTGCTGGAATTGCATTTCATGCACAAAACTGACCCAACCACTTATCCAAATTAACATCACATGTTATTCTACATTATTTTCAAAATCACCAATGTATTAATATTTTAAATAATTGGTATAGTGCTTTACCAACTACTTAACTATCTCACTTAAGTGGGGGAGGTCTCAGCAAATTAGTAAAATGAAATCTGAATTACACCTTTTAAACTAAACGGTTTTATTGCCCCAGGGGGCTTATAGAAGTTTAGGCAAGTTAAATCTCAGGCAGGAAAACTCCTTTGGGATCGTTAATGAAGAAGGGGAAATGGTTTATCGCTAGCTTATCAGTTACTGCATGGAAATGGAAGACTTTTTCGTTCTGGAAAAGCCTGCTTGGTCTCCGCTGTGGTGATATCTTTTATACAACCATCATTCGCTCAGCCCACTCCACCCTCATCATTTCCACCAAAGTAAACATCAGCCCCGATTCTGCAAAATATCACACATTTCAAGTTGCCGCATTTAAGTAAATTCTTGATATGTTATCCTGCTTTATTCCAGGCTCTTAAAATACTTGTTAAAGAAAACTGCTTGGACCTGGTGAAATAGGCAGTTCTGATATTTTCTTTTTGAAGATAAGTGGCAGAAATTTTAAGGATGTGACTTCATGACCTGCCTGAGTTCCCAGACTCCCCATCTCCCATCTCCACCTCCTTTACTGGGCAAGAATCCCTTATGCTCACAGCCCAGGGTTCGAAGGAGAGGCCAGGGTGGCGGAAGGCTGCTCTGGCACCTCCACCGCCCTGAGTGATTACAGGGCAGGCTCGGCTTGCCCGGTGACCGCTGCCCCATCGGGCCTCGTGGCCTGGCACCCGACGACGTTCCAAGTGTGCCTGCGCCACCTGAGTCACAGGCAGGGGAACAGGGACTTGTTCCTGCATCCCAAGGCTGCGTTCCAACAGGACCGTGGCCGCAGAAGCGCAGAACCCCAAGGCTTCTTGGCAATTACGTGGTTTTCACACTTCTATTTTTAAAAGCCTTGGAAACAAGTAACCTGGGGGATCAGGATGGTTGGGTGAATGTCTTTCCAAAGTTCTCCCAGTCAGGGACCCTGTCCTGGCAGGGGTCCCAAAGCAACTGTGAAACCAAAATGCCAAGACAGGCCCGCTCTGCAATCCTGCTCCTCAGATGATAGAAACAGAAACACCGGGCTTCCCTGGTGGCGCAGTGGTTGAGAGTCCGCCTGCCGATGCAGGGGACACGGGTTCGTGCCCCGGTCTGGGAAGATCCCACATGCCGCGGAGCGGCTGGGCCCGTGAGCCATGGCCGCTGAGCCTGCGCGTCCGGGGCCTGTGCTCCGCAACGGGAGAGGCCACAACAGTGAGAGGCCCGCGTACCACAAAAAAACAACAACAACGACAACAAAGAAAACAAAACAGAAACACCAGCGGCACCTAGACTCACACAGTCTTGTCCTACATGACCACAAAGGGTATGGTGTGGCCTCGGGTCACCGAGTGGTCCAGACTCTCACCCTGCTGATTTGCGTGGCTAGGTAACGCTTTCCCATACAGGAGTCTCCTGCAGTGGGTCCCCAGGAAGCCAACCCAGAGAGGAGGTTGGCTCTGGAGGGGGAGGGCTGGCGGGGGGCGGGGAAATGTTAGCGGGAATTCTTGGGATGTGCATCTGGGAAGGGGGCAGGCGTGGGCGGAGGGAGGAATCGAGCTGGGGTGTGTCTCAGCGGACCTTTGGGCACCCTGAAGCTGGGCACTCAGAGGAGTAAAGGGGCAGAGAGGGTCAGAACTTTATACCCCCGTGCAAGTTAGGCATTGGTGGGGCCCCTGGAAGGGGGGGGGTGTAACGGGAGGCGTGCCCTGCGGGGGGCTGACAACCCAGGCCTGTCTGTGGCAGCATCCCAGCAGGCAGGGAGGGGAGTAAGTCAGATGTCACTCCCTGAGGTGGGCCCTGACAGCATCAGAGCATCCATGACAACACTTCATTTCTCTTCTTTCATCTGCAATTTTTTAAAAAATGGAGGCAAATTTCACATAACATAAAATCACAAAATGAACCACTTTAAAGTGTACAGTCCAGTGGCATTTGTTACATTCACAGAGTTGTACAACTACCACCCTTATCAAGTTTCAAAACGTTTTCATCCCCACGAATGAAAACCCCTACCCATTCAGCGGTCACTACCTTTCCCCCTCCCCCCAGCCCTGGGCAAGCACCAGTCTGCTTTCTGTCTCTATGGATTTACCTATCCTGGACATTTCCTATAAATGGAATCATATAGTATGTGAACTTTTGTGTCAGGTTTATTTCACTTAGCCTAAGATTTTCAAGGTTCATCCGTGTCACAGCATATATGTCAGTACTTCATTCCTTTTAATGGGTGAGTAACACACCATCGTATGGATATACCATATTTGATTTATCCATTCAGCCATTGATGGACATTTGAATTGTAGCATCTTTTTAAAAAGGAACTTAGGATCAATGTGGAAGTTCTTGATTGTCGAAGATATGACTTCATTTCATTTGGAAGCAGGAAAAGCCCTCCAGGCTCCCTGTGTGGAAGGGCATGAACTGTGTGGAAGGGCATGAACTGTGTGTGTGGAAGGGCATGAATTTACATCCCAGAAGAGGCTTCTGCTGAACAGCAAGTCCAAAGCCTGCCAGCCTTTCTGGGCCTGACAGCGCCCCTGCAAGCTTGTCCGCCGCTCTCTTGCCACGCCAGGGTGCTCTCAATCCAGTCTTGCCTTGTTCAGGCCACACTGAGATGTTTCTGGGCGTGCTGCCTGCTCTCACTCCTCTCTGCTCCAGGGAACCAGCTCCAGCCCTTTGCTCAGGTCCCCTTTCTATCTCCCAAGGCTAATGGGGAATCTTTTCCCTCTAAGTCTTTTCCCTCCTTGCCTTGAAGTCAGAGCCACCGTTCTGGCAGACACAGGGGCTGAGCCCACGTCCTCCGCATGGCCCTTCTGCCCCAACTCCGTCCCCACCAGAGGGCAGAAAAGATGCTGCTCTCCATGACTTCCTAGTGCCCGGGTCGCGAAAGATGCTGGCTGGGCGGCCACAACCCTGGCGGCTCATCTGGCCCCTCTGGATTCTGCCTGTCCAGCTTGTGCCCACCCATTTCAGCTCACCTCCTTCCCTGCCCCTCCGTCGTTGTTCCCCTGTTCTCAGGCACCCCTAGGTGCCCCAGCATCTAGCACAGAGTTGCTCAAAAGTCTGTTGACTGAAGAATCTCTTCCTTGGACATCTCTTCCTTTCAACTCCACACCTAAGAGCTTCTCTGGAAAAACCTTTACGGGAAGGATTTGTCAAATTGTCATTTGTTGTTCTAATTTTATATACACAGTCTGTGATCCTCAGAGCAATCTCTGAGGCGGGCAGTACTAGTCCTGTCCTACTGAGGAGGAAGTTCAGGGCGGAGCCTAGCCAGGTGGGAGGCAGGCAGGGCCGGGATCTGCCCCCACTAGTGCAGCTAGGACCAGCCCCGCTCCTCTCCCCAGGCTGCCTGGGCCCATCAGGTCGGTGCTAACCCCACTCTGCCAGGCATGGGGTTAATCGCTGGGGCCCCTAAGGCGCTGTGAAGGGGGGGTGGGGAGAGGGCCTTCAAACGACTTGTAGCGGGGGAGGGGCGTTCTACTGCCAGAGAGCTGTGCTCAGCCTGAGGGAAGAGTCCCGTCTCCATGGGATTTGGGGTGACATATGAACAACTATTTATATTGTAACCTGGGGCAAGCTTCACCCAAAGGACATTTACCAGTTGAAAACCTTTACTGTTAAATCCCCAACCCAGAAATAAAGGCAGCCTCAGCCAAAGGAAGAGGTGGTGTACATCACGTCTCATCTGGACACCCTGCCTGAGGGGTTTATCCTTTTCCCGGCAATAGTTGCTGGGACTTGAGGACAGGATCTCATCTTCTCAGTCTCTTTCCCGGCAACAAACACGGGCCTGCGGGGGAAACGTCAGATAACTGGAGGAGGAAGGGCAGCGACCTTAGAGCCTGAAGTGGAGGCAACGGTGAGTAAGGGTGTCTCGTGTCTCTTTTTCTTTAGGATGGTGAGCAGTGGGCCACGAGGAACAAACGCAGGAACAGACGCCAAAGCCCAAGCACACGTGATTCGCATTTAGAAGAACTGGAAAGAAGCCGAACCCACCTGCCCACCTTGCCCTGCGTGCCTGGGCAGGGCCGTCGACCCAGAGCGTCTAGGGTCTGCTGGCTGGGGGCTCCTGGCAGGAAAGAGGTAGAGGGAGCTGCTGGCTTTTATCCCTCTCTTGGGGATGGTCACGTTTCCCCCCCTCCTACTCCCGTTCCTCTCCTCCCCAGAGACCCCAGGACGGGCAAACCCAGCCCCCCAGGTAGACCACCTGGCCGTGGGTGAGGCTCTGTCCTGAGGGAGAGGGAAGCAGCTGGCACTGGCTAAGGTGGCAGGCGGTGGCCCCTCATGCTGTGACCGGGAAGCCTGCAGGAGGGGGCCAGGGAGGCCCATGTCCCAAACAGCCTATCACCAGGTCATTTTGTTTCACTGTTCCTAATGCGAAGTCGTAAAGCGAAGGCGGGTGACAGTTCCCAGGTGAGGAGAAAGTTCTGGAGTCCTGGACATGGTAAGTAGGGTGGGCCTGAATGGGACACTGAGGTGGGTGGTGTGAAGATTAAGGCTCTGAGCCAAACAGGAGAGAAAGAGACAGAAGCATCCCAGGGCTCAGGAGGCAGGAGAGGTCCCCTAGCCAATGGAGAAAGCACCGTGGTCTCCAGCTGGGTGAGACTCAGCCCTTCTGCTCCCCAGGCCTTTTGTCTCTCTGTGCCTTGGAGGTCCAGGGTGGGCCTGGGGCTGGGTGGAGGTGCTGACGGTCCCTGAGTCAGGAGGTGGACCCCACCTTGGCCACTTGCCCTCAGATTTTTTGAAGAGGCAAATGGAGGTGTCAGGCATGAGCGAGAACTCTGTGTGTAGAATGAGGCGCTGAGGGAGCTGCTGGTGAGCCCTGAGCCTACACAAGGATAGGGGCCCCGCAGAAGTCCCTGCAGCTGTAAATGGGTCCGAGTCATTCCAGCAGAATGCCCTGTGGGTATGGGAAAGAGAGAGACTACTCTGCAGAGAGCGGGACGCTTCCAGGCAGTCACCACTGCAGCGGGATCGCTCACACGCGCTCCACTCATCCCTGCTGGCCTGCAGAAGGGCACCGAGCCCCGCTTCTTCTCTGTAAGAGGAGTGTTACAGGCCAAGTCCGACCAGAGGTGGTTCTTTTCATTCTTTTCCCATTCTGTCGAGAGGGAAGGGGATTCTTTCTGGCACAGGAAAAAAAGGGGTGGGGTGTGGGGAGGAGGAAGGAGAAGGGAAGCCGGTCTCCCCAGCACAGCTTGGGAAGAGGCCAGGGCGGCAGCCCCCGCCCAGCCGCCCCCAGGATAGCAGATGGTCTGGGCTCTCCCCCTGAAGACTGCAGGACAGCACACCCTCCTCTGCGCTTTCCGCGTCTTCCTCAGATGCTTGTGGATCTGGGCGCTCGGTCTGATAGCCCTGCTTATTGTTTTCTTTCGGAGACTCCTCTTAGCTTCTACCTCAGCGGAAGGCTGAAGATTAGGCCAATTTCTTTGTCTCTCAGACTTATGTAAACGAGAAGCCGCAGATCCTAGGCAGAGGCAAAGAGCTCCCACTCTACTTCCTTCTTAGGGGTCCAATGACATAAAATCGTTGCCATGGGGATTCCTTCATTTGTAGAAGGAACTGTTTTTAGAAAAAAAGAATGATTCACCAGTTCTTTAAGGAGGAACAGAGTCAGTCCTTGGGGAGATATGATGTAATAGGGCTTAGAAGAGGAATGATGGCCAGCTGCAGTTTGTGTACTTTTCTCTTCCTTTTTAGATCCTTGTGTAGCCTCAGGGCTCACCAGCAGCTCCCTCAGAGCCTCATTCTACACACAGAGTTCTCACTCATGCCTGACACCTCCATTTGCCTCTTCAAAACATCTGAGGGCAGGTGTTAAAAATAATG
This sequence comes from Monodon monoceros, assembly GCF_005190385.1. Lineage (NCBI taxonomy): Eukaryota > Metazoa > Chordata > Mammalia > Artiodactyla > Monodontidae > Monodon > Monodon monoceros. Next base: position 60,818,713 of record NW_021703778.1, read on the forward strand.
TTAGAAAGGCCCAGCTAGGCTCACCAGGGAATTATTGTCAGGTCTTGGAAAGTGTCTTCATGGCCATTTCTGGGCCTAGCTGCTGGACAAAGTTATCAGCTTGAGGGTGCCACAGGGCCTTTGAACATTCATCTCCATTATGACTGGCCTAGCAGAGGACTTTCCCTATATTGACTCTCTCTGGGAAGTCTGTAGTTAACAGTGCAAGCTAGAAACTAAAGGTCCACAAGAGGGGAGGGAATGACCCAAGGCACCACTGTATGTAAGTGGCGGAGTTAGTCCCAGAAGCCAGGCCGTCTAAGCAGCTATGGCCAACAGAGCAGGAGCTAGGAGGAATACTTTTTTTAAAAAATAAATTTATTTATTTATTTATTTTTGGCTGTGTTGGGTCTTCGTTGCTGTGCTCAGGCTTTCTCTAGTTGTGGTGAGCGGCGGCTACTCTTCATTGCGGTGCGCAAGCTTCTCATTGCGGTGTCTTCTCTTGTTGCAAAGCACAGGCTCTAGGCGCATAGGCTTCAGTAGTTGTGGCTCGCGGGTTCTAGAGTGCAGGCTCAGGAGTTGTGGCTCGCGGGCTTAGTTGCTCCACAGCATGTGGGATCTTCCCAGACCAGGGATCGAACCCGTATCCCCTGCATTAGCAGGCATATTCTTAACCACTGCACCAACAGGGAAGTCCCTAGCCAGGAGGAATACTTTTATGAACAAATATATTGTGTAATAATTGGCAAAGAAAAGGAGGTTGATCGGTGGAAGCAATGTAAAAAATTAATAAGGGGCTGAAATTAGACTGATGTAATTGAGATGATCCTTCTTTTCCTTTTGAAAAAGCACTGCACTGGGAGTCAGCTGTGTGCCCTTGAGGAAATTACTTTCCCTCTCTGGGCCTCAACTTTCTCACCTCCTAAATGAAAGGGCTGGGCTTGAATGAGCTCAGATCCCTTCCCGCAATGACATGCTTGTATACCGCCCTCATACTGGAAATACTAGTGAAGGCCTCTCCGTGCTAAACTTAGTGTTCAAGGATTCCCCGTGGCCCACAGCATCAAGCCCACACCCCTTAGCCTGGAGCTCAAGGCTCTGTGTGATCTGGTCACAACTCATCTTTCCAGTCGTATCTCCCATTTGCTACTTCCTATGGATTACCTGTTCCACAGCCTTGTTCGCACCCGCTATGCAGAGCAGCCTCCTCCTGCCCCAGTGCTCTGGCCAGAAAAAGTCCAGTGAGTCCTTTATCTCTCAATAAGATGCCTCCTCCTTCAGTTTGGGGTTGTGATCTTCCCAGTTGTGTATCCACCATCACTGCCTTCACCTGAATGCGTGTTGTAATTATCTAGTCATTCAATCCACCGAATATTCCTGAATGATTAGCGTGTGCTGTGACAATGACAAATTCGGACATAGTTCTGCCTTCATAGTGGGGAAAGGGAGACATTAATCAAACAGTCATGCTTAGGAATGTATAACTGCAAACAGAGAAGTGTGAAGAAGGAAGAGAGAAGAGTTCCCCAAGAGCTTGTGAGAGTGGGATGCGGAAGGAGATGCTCCCAGGAGGGGAAGACCATGTGCTGATTCTGGCCAAAGGGAGTGTGGAGGATGAGAAGGGCTGGAGGAAGGCCAGGGTGAGGGGAGGATTTCCAGAGACATCGGGGGTGGCAGTGGTGAGCCTGGATGAGTGGGCTGTGGAAGGAGTGTTGTCTTGATCAGAGGAGCCACCTGGGAAGCCTGTGAGGGGCTGTAAAGAGGGGAGTGAGAGATCAAATAGGTGTTTCAGAGCAATTATCTTGGCTGCTATGCAGAGTGGCCTGGAGTGGTGATTTGTAGCCCCAGATGTGTAAGAAGCATGGAGAAGTTTGAGAAGGACCCATACCCTGGCCTCACCTCCAGACATCCCCATTCGGTTAGTCTGGAGGGAGGCAAAAAGGGAAGAAGGCGCCGAGTAGGAGACCCTGCAGTGGTCCAGCCAGGAGAGGAGAGCACGTTGGGCAGGGATGAGCTCCAGGGATGTTTAGGAGATGAAATGGACAGGATTCGGCAATTAGTTCCCCTGGAGATGAAGGAGAAGGAGGTGTTAAGGTGGAGCCCCGAGTTCCTGGCTTATGCAAGCAGACAGAAATGGTGACATTCTGAGATGAGAACATGGGCAACGATGGGGTGTTGGGGGGCAGGGATCGGATGCGGGCACAGGCCCCCACCCCAGACCAGGCCGGATTCTCCCGGCACTCCGCGCCTGCGTGGGCCTGGAGGCTATGCTTCCGCTGGGCCCCCGCAGCCCCTTGGAGTGCTCGCCCGCAGAGGCCAGGGTGGGCCGGAGGGCTGCTTGGAGGTGAGGATGCGAGGGGCCCAGAGGCAGGGAGCACCCAGGCCCGCAGAGCCTAGGCGCCGGCCCCAGGCGGCCCAGCATATGGTAAAGGCAGAAAACAGCACATTTGGCAAGAGTACGGGCACTAAAAGTGATCCCCAGGCCGACGGCGGGTGCCAGCGGGGCTTTTACCTGCCTCTGGATCAGGGGGCTCCTTCGGGCAGCAAAGTGAAGACTCGCTGACACAGTGAGCTGCCTGTAACCAGCTCCCCCGGGATGGTGGGAGCTGGTGGGCGCCTTCCCTTGTATCAGACAGACATACCCGGCCCTCAGCTCACTTGGATTCCCTGGGCAGGGATGTCAGAGCAGCCCAAAAATCTGTCCACATTCGTTTCCTCCAGCCACCTGATGCAGGAGAGAAAGAACACACTTGGAGTTGGGGGAACTGGGGGCTAGACCTGTTTTGGTGGGTGGCAGATTTTGTGACCTTGGGGAAGTCACTTATCTCATCAGATCCTGGGAGGGGTAGAAGCAGGAGGAAGACCCAGACCTGCCCTCTCTGGAGGCTCACCGGCTCTCTGGTGGTGTGACAGACCCTGGGCAAAGAGCAAGCCATACCACAGCCCGGCCAAGTTTCCTGGAGGAGGTGAGGGAGGGGAGGAAGAGCAGAAGGAAGGTTGGGGGGAGGGGAGAGGAGCAGGGGGAGGAGGGGAAAATCTGTCTCACCACCACCCGAGGGCTCTGCCCCAGCTTCTCTCTGTGTTCATCTATGTGCAGGAGGAATTGCAATGTGTGGTTGTACCACAGTGACTCTCTTTTGTCTTTTTTTTTTTTTTTTTTTTTGTGGTACGCAGGCCTCTCACTGTTGTGGCCTCTCCCGTTGTGGAGCACAGGCTCCGGACACGCAGGCTCAGCGGCCATGGCTCACGGGCCCAGCCGCTCTGCGGCACGTGGGATCCTCCTGGACCGGGGCACGAACCCGTGTCCCCCGCATCGGCAGGCGGACTCTCAACCACTGCGCCACCAGAGAAGCCCTCTCTTTTGTCTTTTTTACTTTTTTTAATTGAAGTAAAGTTGGATTTACCATGCTGTGTTAGTTTCTGGTGTGCAGCAGAGTGACTCAGTTATATACCTATATATGCACTCTTTTTCATATTCTTCTCCATTATGGTTTGTCACAGGATACTGACTATAGCTGCCCGTGCTCTACAGTGGGACCTTGTTGTTTATCTTATATAGAGTGGTTTGCATCTGCTAAAGTGAAACTCCAGGGTTGAACTCCAAGTTGTTTTTGTTTTTTGTTTTAACCCCTGTATGACCACCTGTAATGACTACCCTAATAAGTACATTTCTTGTCTTTGTTTATAAGCGCTTTCCCCCAAACGTGTTTTCTGACGTCCCTCGGTCCCTTTACCTATGCCTGTAACCCAAGGTAACAGTTATTAAAAACTTGCCCTTTTCTCCTTGTGCATCCAAACAAATTCACACGTAAAGGGTGTCACTCCTTTTCTGTCACTGTTTGTTTTACAAAAGTTGCCTCACACAGTGTACGATTCTCTGCCACTTGTTTTGCTCCCTGAACAATAAATACACCAAGAAAATCCCTCTGCATGAGCAGATAGAGATCTTATTCTTTTCAATGGTGTGTAACACCCCACGGTAGGGACTTACGAGAGCACTCCTACACAGCCAAGAGATTTTTTTCCCTATGGTAGACTAGAAAGAGATTTTTCATTTTTTTTAATGCTGGAGACTTTAGTGAGGTCCTTTTACCTGGCAGGAAGCTAAACTACCTGTATGGTTCGAGAGCCAAGTCTGGCACCCACTATGTGCGGGTTTGTTGGTAAAGACAAGGAATGGTCTTTGCTCTGAGGAGTTCACTCTGCTGCCAGAGAGACAAGAGCCCTGTCCCTTAGACAGCGGTCCCCGAAACTCATGCCTGCAGGGGTGAAGGCTTGAGTTAACCCCCTGGGAGAGGGCAACCTTGATGGAGAAAATTCTAGAGGGACAGTGCAGAGTCAAAAGTTATTTGATGTTGGGAATTCCCTGGCGATCCAGTGGTCAGGACTTGGTGCTTTCACTGCCGAGGGCCTGAGTTCAATCCCTGATCGGGGAACTAAGATCCACAAGACACGTGGCAAGGCCAAAAAAAAAAATTATCTGATGTGCCATGTGGCCAAGACATGAAGCTAAGGAGGAGGAAGTAGGATTACTCAGTGCGTTGGCTGAACAGCTCCCTCCTTCCCACTGACTTTGCCCCAAGAATTTCAACAGCTACAGGTTATTTCCAGATGGAGGTTGAGCCGTTCGTCTCTTCATTTTCTAACTGCAGAACGGATAAAAGTCTGAGATTTCAATCAAAAGCTTAAGAAAATAATAATCCTTAGTTGCCCTAATTCTTTTCTGAAAATACCTCACACTGACAGAAATTGTCTTTAAGCCCCCTTTCTCTTCTGTCGTGCTTTAAATTTCTTCCTTAATTAAAAAGAATCGTTTGCCTGATGTGGGCTCCAAAGGGCTTATTTATTTTAACTGACCTTCTTGTTTCTTTCTCTTATCCTAACCAGTGACTTGATAACTCTAAAACTCTCTATTCTCCTGTCTTAAAATGCCCATTGTCTCTGTCACCAGGGGAACATAATAATGAATTTTATAATCAGCCCATTTCTATTCCCACAGCATGGAAGCCGTGTCAGTAACAAGCAGAAAGCACAGCGCCCCTAAGTTCATCTGCCCTAAATTGGCTGCTCGTCCCTAGCAGAGATTTTAGAATGCTCTTCTCAGAATAATATTTCAGCATCACTCAACCTTACCAACATTTGATGACAACATTATCTGAAAATTAATGATGAATTAATGTCTGCATTCCAAAGTACCTGGCTGAATTCACTGTGTAAAAAAAAAAAAAAAAAAGGCAGGGGGCAAGGCAGCCAAACAGATATGTCATTGAAACCCAGCAACTGTTGAATGATAGAATTTTTTTCCCGTCCCTTAAGGCGATCAAGTGTAGTACCCAGCCTGAGAATGCCTCAGAAGCACGCCATCCAGCGACTTGGATCCTTGAGCTCAGAGGATTGTGATAGAATTAAGTCTGACTCAACAAATGAGGTCACTGGGAAGAAGCACTGGTGTTAAATTTCCCATTAACACTGGTGGCTAATTTACTAAACAGTCATCTGCTTGTGGTTCCAGAAGACCGCCCGGTAAATTCCAGACACCTCCTGGGTTGCAGATAGCTTGCGCATGAAGTCACCATACCCTGGTCAGTGTGACTTTTGGTGACCATCCCTCAGTACACCGGAAAGTATTTCCAGAGACTGGATGCCATTTTGGAGTGTAAAGCCTTGGAAATCTGTGGAAGGTGACTTCTTATGTTGAATCTAGAAATGGGATGGCAGGAAGGGGTACTCTGACTCTTGGTGCCAGGAGACTCAAGTTCGGGTGCTCGTTCTGCCACAGATGTTAACTGCAATGCAAGTCACTGAATGGCTCATCTTTGGGGTGTTTCTAGATTAGATATTGTACTGTATCAAGAAGTGTAGAAAAGTAATGAATTGTCATTCACCAGTTGTCAGGCATAAAGGACGCCTTTCCCCCTACTTCTCTGAGCCCTACTTTCCTTATCTGTCAAGTGGAAACACTAATAACTTGCTTATCCACCCCTCACCTCCCAGGACTGTTAACATGAGTAAAAAGAGAAAAGAGATTTGAAATTTCCATGCAAAGTTCAAAGTTCTACATAATTAGAAAGCACAAACGGAAATCATTTCTAGATTCTGATGAAGCTTTTCAGTCATTTCCAATCACAGGTTTAGGAATTCATCCACCACGCTCTTGCTGTTGAGCCTGTGCTGGTTCAAGCATCACAGCCCAGATGGCCAGTGGTCTCTTCTCTGGCCAGCTCCTTAGGGGTCAGCCTGGGTTTCTTGCTGGTTTGTCACTGCCTCACACTCTCTGCCCCTGACACTGCGGGGGTGGGGGCAAGAAACAGGGATGAACCTCTCGGCTTCCTCCTGAAACTGCCCTCCTCACAGTTTCTCAGCTGTGTCTTCCAGAGTCTTCTTTTTGAATTCTTGACTGGGCAATCACTTTCCTTAAACCAAGTCAGGTCTCCTGAATTCCTAGAGGCAGCAGAGCATAGGGGGAGCTTGTGGGACTTTGGGCTACAGATCATTAATTAATTATCCATGGATCTTCTGAGCCTTGGTTTTCTCATTTGTAAAATGGAGGTAATAAATCTACTTCACTGGGAATCTCTGGGGATGAGATAAAAGAACATGGGTGGAAGGACCCGGCATACTGTAGGAGCTAAAAGTGCATCCTTTTCCTTTTTCCTTCTCTCCCTCTTCCTTCCCCACTCAGCTGCCTGCAAGGCACTGTCTCCTCTCTCCTGATTAGGTGTTCCATTTACTCTCTTTGCAAAGGAGCTGCAGAAAGCAGATTTAGCCACATGTCTGTGCATTTTCCTGGAGAAGCCTTCACAAGACCACTTCTCCTTTTCCATACTGGCCTTCTCTGAGTTGTTCTAGAGTCTTCACATTTGGGAAAACATCTGGATGTCACCTCATTTTCATGTTGCATCTGGATGTGTCTCAGAGCCATACTGTAACTGCACACTGAGAATCATGTCATTTGTTCTGGAGCAAGCCTAGAGGCGGCTTTGTGTGGGTCTACACGTAGGTGCCGGAGGAAGGAAGAGGGAACTCGGAGGGCCTGCAGAGATGAGGAGTCAGGTAGGATCCTATTAAGTGGGTTTCACTGAAGGCTGTTGACACACTTCTCATAAACTCCCCGCTTCCTGCTGTTTTCACAGGAGAAAACACGATGAGGGCTGGAAGTCAAATTAAGCAATTAAGCAAAATTCCCCAAGTCACTTGAGCTATTCCTCTGAATCCAGGGTCCTGGGATAACACAGCCTGTCAGCGACCCCTGTTTCGTACCTGTCTTCCATCTCCATTCTGCAGAGGGACCAGAGAGATGATTCCAGAAGTGCTGCCATTGCTGGTATGTCCGTCCCTCCCGCTCTGGCGCTGGTGCCTCAGCTTCTACCCTCCACTGTCTCTTCATCCACCTTTCTCCTCTTTATTTTTGTCCACCTTTATGGCTGTCAGGGGGCTCTTGGATCATCTTTGTCATCATAAACTCATGGGTTCCAAAGTGTGCTCTGTGGAACACTTACTTGAGAACGTGCCTCAAAAAAAATGGATCCCTGACCAACTGCCAGGAATGGCGCACACTGTGTCCCTCGTGGAGATTCTCAGTTCGTGTCACCTATTGAGAGCTCTGAAAAATTCCATAATAAATGGTTTAACATTGTTTAACTAGTTTTTCCCAAAACCTTTTTGATCATGGACCCTTTCCTATGAACTCCCAAGGAACACCTATCAGCAGGGTTTGGTGAACCACACTTTGGGAAAAGCTGGCATGAACAATGTATTATTTGTAGAAATGCTGTGAAGTCAAATTCGCTTATGAGAAATCTGGCATCAAAGGCCTATGTGCTGTGCTTTAATGAAAGTATGACATTCGTGTAGATCAGAGGTCCCCACCCCTTTCACCACAAAAGATCCTTTTTAGTTCTTTCCTCAAGGGATTCCATGTTTCGCAAGCTTTTATCTACCCAACAAACTACATTTATTGAATAATAATTTGTCCTTTGAGTTTTATTCATCAAAGACACATTGCTGCCAATTAGTGCTTTGGATCAGTCAGGATAACCACTGTTACCACACAGAGTTGATATGACTCCAGCCCAAAGCAAATAAACTTAATATTTTATTTAGTCTGGGAACCTCACTGAGGTAAATGTATGATTTCCTTTGGGCTTTTTGAAATCTTGAAAACAGCTTACAGACCCCCTTGCTGCCTTCCCGGAGTGCAGGGTGGGTGGGAAGCAGGACTGTGTGTGGAAACCCAAGGAGGACACACATGGTTGGGAGGCAGGCAGGAAGGCAGAGGTTACTGGGGCTGCCCACGGACAGCGAGGACAGCCGCGGGGGTGGGGGGACGACGGGACAGCGTGAAGCGGCTACAGTCCCTGGGGAGGGTCCATGGATTATGGGGTCCAGATCTTGAAGAACAGAGGAGACGCCAAAGGCACGCACGTGGGGCTCCCCAAATGTGGGCAAGAACCTGGGCAAAGCGTATGTACCCATGTAGCCAGGTACCCGGAAGAGCTGGGGAGGAGGCCGGGGCCCAGGGGAGGGCAGGGTGGGGTGGGCGCTCTGCCGGCTGCTCTCCCCGGGCCTCCCCGATACCTGGTAGTTTTTATCATGAGCTACTAGGAGGTGAGTGAACTCAGTTTGGCCGCCCTCGTGGTTTTTTGTTTGTTTGTTTGTTTTTTCGGTACGCGGGCCTCTCACTGTTGTGGCCTCTCCCGCTGCGGAGCACAGGCTCCGGACGCGCAGGCTCAGCGGCCATGGCTCACGGGCCCAGCCGCTCCGCGGCATGTGGGATCTTCCCGGACCGGGGCACGAACCCGTGTCCCCTGCATCGGCAGGCGGACTCTCAACCACTGCGCCACCAGGGAAGCCCACCCTCGTGGTTTTTGATGGAGCCCTTGAGGGTTCGAGGCCCCTGAGGTACCGCCTTCTGTTCTGCGGCTGGCTCCCTCCTACCCCGGAAGAGCCTCGTGCGGACCTAGCGGCCGGCTCCCGCGGGAGACGGTGGGCATCCCGGAGCTCGGCCTCAGACGCCGAGGTCCGCGGGCTTCTGACATAGAGGCTCTCCTGGTGCGTTTGAAATGGGATCAGGTGCCCCGCGATCCGGTCTCCACTGGACGTTGCACAAGAGCTGTCGGGGCAGCTGTGGGTGCAACAGGGTGGCCCCATTCCCTGCAGTCAGAGGGGGCTCCTCTGTGGGAGGGAAGTGCTCAGGCCAAGCCCTGTGCAGCTCGAACCGGCCTCCATGGGCCGGGCGCCCAGTGCTGTCCAGACACGGCCGTGGACCTCAACACCAGCCTTGCTTCTCGGCTCTCTTCTCTCATCAGCCAGGACGTTTTCACAGAAGATATACAATCTGTGCCTGGCAGAAGCCCGATTGCAAAAATAAATCTTTCCCTGAACATTTTCCAGGCCCATTTTAGAAACAAATCTGGGCGATGCCTTTTACTCATTTCCAAAGACAAACAGCCGACGCCTGAGGTGTCTATTCGCGCAGAAATGTTTCGAGAATAGGGGATGGGACCTGCCCTCAGAAGAGCCCACCCCGCTTTGAGCGGGGAGGGTGAGCAGCCCTGCGGATTGTGCCCCCACCAAACCGCCGCCGGGGTCTGGGGACACAGGTGGGAGGGAGCTCACAGGCCTGGGCTCCAGAATGGTGCAGCCTCGCAATGGGGGCCTCGCCTCCCCTTCCCCCTCCCCCTCCCCTCCCCTCCCCCTCCCCTCCTCCTCCCCCTCCCCTTCTCCTCCCCTTCCCTCCCTTCTCCTCCCCT
>NW_021703778.1:60828843-60871638 GCF_005190385.1 Monodon monoceros
CCCTCCCCTTCCCCTCCCCTCCCCCACCCCTCCCGCTCCCACCTCCCCTGCCCAGGTTCTCCCACAGGTGGAGCCTTCCTGTGGCTTCCAGAAGCACTGACAGCTGCAGAGGCTACAACCTCCCCAGAGCCCACCCACCCATTCTCTCAGTAAACATTTACACTGAGCACCTGTTAAGTCAACATAGGCGCCACGGTAGGGGCTACGGATTCAGCGTGAAGTGTGCCCACGGGGCCAGCGCGCGATGGGCCCTCCGTCCACGAACAACCACTGAATGAGTGAGTGATGCGGCCGTCACACAGGGCTGTAGTTTTCTGTGCTCTATCACGGCATTGTCTCATTTGATTTTTACAACAGCCCTGTGAGCTGGGAAGGAAGGAAGGGCGGGAGGGAGGGAGAAAAGGAAGTTCCTATTTACCCGGCCAGTGTCCTATGCTTTTACGTGCACTTATCTATTTACGTGCATTTATCTATTTAATCCTCCCAACTAAACTATGTGGTAAGAAGGTACCTCGTCCTCACTTTCACAGAAAAAATAAAAACCAAGGCCCAAAGGAAGTGCCAGAGGAAGGATTGACCCAAGGTTGGTCTGATTCCAGAGACCCAAACTCTCTTGCACACAGGTATACTCACTCACACACACACATACACGCATCTGCTCCACCGGCCCCTGCTCCAAGGATACCCAGTGACGGACCCACGCACCGACATTTACTTTCCCGCATTGGTAGGGAAATGTACCTGCTCTGCATCCTGAGTGCTCCTTTCTGCGCTTGGGGACCCAGGGCAAGCAGGAGAGCCCAGGTCCCTACCTCTACGTGCGCCCCTGAGCATCGGAAGTGTGGCTAAATCTGAAATGAGATGCGCCGTGAGTGTAAAAAACACACGGAATTTCCGAGACTTAGTGAGAAAAAAGGAATGTAAAACATCCTGTACTTTAGATGGATCGCGTGTCATGATTATGTATCTTTTAGATATATTGGGTTAAAGAAAAAATGTTTTTAAAAATAGTATTTCCTATTTCTTCCTTTTTTAATGTGGCTATTGAAACATGTAAAATCACTTATGTGGCTCATGTTCGTAGCTTGTATTATATTTCTGAGGAACAGCTCTGCTCTAGATGGAAAGACAGACTCTAAACAAGTAAACAAATACAGAAGAGAGGTGATTGCAAATAGAGAAGAGTGCCAGAGAGCAAATAATGCAGGCGATGCGCTGAGAGGGGCTGGCAGGTGGACACAGGTGGCCAGGACCTGCTGGTCTCCCGTGGCAGATGGGGAGAGGCAGGAGGCCCTCATAACCATGAGGATAAGGCGTTTCCCACACTGGGGAGGTGCCGGGGCCTGTGTCCTAAAGAAAGGAGCCGCCGTGCAAAAATCCAGAGGGCTGTATAGACTCCCACTGTATTCTCACCCCACTGAGCCATGAGTCCTGGAGCTGCAAGGACCCTCAAGGTCACCACCTCCGCCTCTGGGTTTCAGAGGGTTGGTTTTTACCGAGGTCTGTTTACCGATGTAGGACTGGGTGACTCTCATGTGCCTGCCCCGGTATTGTTTACTCCACAGAGGTCCTCTGCGTGCCTGTGATGATCCAGTCAGCAATAAGCTCTGGGAAAGAAGTGGTGACAAAATCAAGTCCCTGTTCCCAGCAGCTCATAAACAAGGGTGAGGTGGCTGGAGCCAAACGGGCGAAGAAACATATATGTCAGGAGTGGTAGGTGAAAAAAAATCAAGAGGGAGAGAGGGTGCGTGGGAGCTGTGTTAGAGAGAAGGTGCTATTTTATCAGGGACCTAAATGAAGTCAGGGAGGGAGCCCTGAGGACACTGAGGGGAAGAGCATCCCAGGGATCTGGAACAGCAAGTACAAATGTCCTGAGGTAGGAACCTGCCTCTCAAGTTCAACAACAGCATCAGGCCAGGGCCCTGGGGAAGAGTGAACAAGGGAAGAGTGACCAAGGTGAGGTCAGGGTGAGGACCTGGATGGATTCAGAGTCACGTGGATATTCTCTGTAAGTGGCAGTTATGATTATCATTATTATTATCATTACCACAGGTTTCCTAGAAAGATGACGACTGCCACCATTCGCAGGATCTTCCAAGATGAGGAGGTCCTCTGGCCCCAAGGCTTGGCACAAAAAAAATGGGATGGCCCGTGGCTGGCTGGGCACACACTGTCTTATGCTCAGCAACTTGTCTGTGAGACAAACCATACAGCGAGGCATTTGGACTGGGGGGGAGGGGGTCTTGGGGTGGAAGTTTGGAGCTATCAGAGGGGCAGGTGGCCCAAGTGATGACAGGACTCAGCGATTTCCTGCAATTAGGGAGCCAAGGCCCTAGTGGCTTGCTGAGGTTCTGCTCTTCCACCCTCTCCCATCCACCCTCTAGCCCTGGGTTTACCAGGCCCCTCCCCTACTCAAGAACCCACCGTGGCTCCCTGTTGCCTGCTGTTTTGTTCTTCAGTTGACCCTTTGCCACAGTGATCACTCATGCCCCTCAGGTCTCCCTGTCCAGTGATGATTTGCCAAAAAATGTTGGCTAAGACTGCTAGAGGAAATTACTTGTTTGTTTGTTTGGGGGTTTTTTTGCTAAGAGGGAAAGACCTGCCTTAATGAATATTTTTTTCCGAAGAAAATGATCCTCCTGACATTCTCTGAACCACAAAGCCAGGGCTGCCTTGGCTCTCCCGGCACGTTGGGAGTGCTTCCCTGTCCCGCAGAGTGTGGCAGGCCCCAAGAGGCTGCGAGGCTGCACTTCTGCGGGCACAGCTGTGCTCACCAACCTGGCCTGGACTCGGGCCCTCCACAGGAGGCCGAGGGCTATTCTGACAGGCTTTTTAACATAGCAGGGTGCATTCAAAGACACTGGTCTCCCACCCCATCTGCATTCACTAAGCCAACATTCACTGAGGACCTACTGTGTGCCTGCCACTGTGCTGTGGCCTCACTGCTCAAAAGTGGTTTCTGTAGGGGCAGGCTTATTCCAGATAGGCTTCTAGTAAAGAATGGCCATCACCTGTTTTTTCGGATTCCTTGTAGAAACAGAAAATCATTTTTTATAATTAATTTTTATTGGAGTATAGTTGCTTTACAGTGTTGTGTTAGTTTCTCCTGTACAGCGGAGTGAATCAGCTCTACGTATACATACATCCCCTCTTTTTTGGATTTCCTTCCCCAGAAAACCATTCTTTTGAATCTAATAACCACAGTCCACCAAGCTTATAAAAATCTTTCCATATTCCATCACATCTCATGATGCCTGTTCTTTGGTCTCCAGGGGAGGTCCGGTGTCCTGAGCCTTCTGTTTGCTCTTAACCAGGAAGATAGGCATCATTCCATAGCAGTTTGCAAACGGGAGTCGGAAAGGTAAGTGACTTTCTTAAGATCACACAGCCACACAAGCTGGAGCTAGGGTGGAAGCCCCATGCCTGAATCTAGAGGGGTCTCCACTCCGGATGCACAGGGAATCACTAGGGGAACTTTTACAACTGCCAACCCCTCAAGCGGCTGCCCCCAGAGGGTCCAATTTAATTGATTTAATTGGCGGGGCCTGGGCAGTGGTAGGGGGCAGGTTAGAGCGCCCCAGGTGATTCTAATAGGCTGCAGGAGCTGAGAATCACTGTGCCAGAGCCTGTAGCACAAGCACACTGGCTCAGGCGCAGAGGAACCATCCCGGCTCTGCCACTAACTTGCTGTGTGCAAAGCCCATAACCTCTCTATTGTTCAGTTTCTTCATTTGTCAAAAGGGAGATCTCTTTCAGGGTCTCTTTCACATGTGGGATCTGTGAGTCATGGGGTAATGGGAAGACGCTTGAAGCCCTCAGCGGGGTGCGACTGCGGGAAGGGGCTTGATGTCCTGGCCCCCCTGCCTGAGGCAAGTGGGGAGAGCAGGGCTCCTCTCCTAACGTGATTCTCAGAACTCGTCTCTGTTCTCCGTTCCCGGTGGTGAAAAGCGTGTTGCAGAACAAACAGAACTATGCCTGTTTCCCAAATGATGAAGGTGAGTTCACCTCCTTGGGTGGTTTTTCAGTGTTTCTGAGACAGAGTTCACTTTTCTTCTGGGACACTTTGGGGCGCACTGGGACCTTAACGGGGGAGGTTAGGGGCTGGGGAGGTGTGAGAGGCCCCTCCTCACACCACAGCACACCTAGTACTGTGCTCAAAGAGGGGTTCAGAGAGCTCCAGAGTCGGGCGGCGGTATGGCCGAGGCGTTGAGAATAAGAGGGCGGGAGGGCTGGCCTGAGCCCCCAGAAACTGCCCGGAAGCCGCTCTCCTGGCAGGAGGGAGGCCACGCCCTTGAGCCCTGGAGGGGCAGGTGTCACTGCACCTTCGGACTGAAGTGAGGGGTAGGGGACTTCCCCGTAGAGGGACAGGCACCCCTGTCGTGAGCTGAGCCCCCGAAGGTGGTCCCGGCGTTCTCTGTCTGACTCAGAGGATGTTTTTCTCCTCGGCACCTGGTTCAGGGCCGCCCGGAGGATGCGTGTTGACCGGCCAACGTTCCCACTACAAATGTGGGCCCCGGAGCCAGAATTTCTTGATTATGAAAAAGTACTTCCTGCCGGCAGCGCCTCAGGAAGTGGATCGTAAAAGTTCTTTTCCCCGCGCTCCTCTTCGTTGCTGGGGCCTCTGCGTCCAGAGTCTGGAACGCGAACCCGGCGCGGCCAGGACAGAGCGGCGGGCCCTGAGCGGTACTGCGGGACAGCGGCTCCCCCCGGCAGCTGTCCCAGGTTGCCGCGTCAGGGCAGTGGGTGTGGAGCCGCGCCGCGACCTCAGGCGCAACAGTTAGCAGTTTCCTTCCGTTTCCTAGCTCCCAGGCTCAGAAGGAAACCCTTTCGGTTGTGTGCGAGGACCTTTTCTGCTCCCTGGGGTCCAAGGAAGTGGAGCTCTGGGCCTCAGGTCACCGTGGCACTGCCGAGACTGGCTCTTCACTCGTCTTGGTCCCTGGGGGGCAGCGGTGCCATCGAGTCCGGGTGCAGCCCCCTGGTCTTCATGCCCTGTCCCTGCGGGCAGTCGTGGCCAGCCCACCCCGACGCGACTCCTCCCCCTTTGCCGAGATCACCACCCCTGTGCCCCCGTCTCAGTCGACTCCCCTCTTCAACTCAAGCCGCCGCTCTCATCCCCCCTTCCCTCTGGAACCACACAGATGGCTCCCTCTCCCCCGCCCCAGGGGCCTAAAACTTAACAGCTCTTTACTTGCGGAGTTGGGGTGGGTAGGTGAGAGAGTGCACCCTTTCAGAAACCCCAAAATGACCTCTGCTTCCCAGGATGGGAAACGGGGAAGGGGAAGGAAGAAGCTCTATTCTTCCTTTGGGCATTCAGAACAAAAGCATTAGCGAATGCCACTTCTACCCACACCCACACGGCTGAAACCAAACCAAACCCCAAAGACCGATTTTTTGGTTTTACTAAATTGCTCACCTTGTTACATTAGCCTCATTTCACAGACAAAGAAACCAAGGCTTAGAGGGTTTAGTTACTTCAACTGCCACTTAGCCTTGGGTCAGAGTTTACAGAGATACCCACCTCACCATTTGCATACTCGGTGGGACCAGTGTCAGGTGGTGGGCACTGCCCCAAACTGTGTCCGCATGGCTCTAAGCAGTTACTCACCTGCTGGGACACACCCTCCATTACAACTTTAGCCACAGCCAGCAAACGGGTAGGACTTGACCAAGAGACAATTACATTCCAGCCACTGAAGACAGAACTAGCTAAGCCTCCTTCAGGAATGCAACACCATGGCTTAGGACTCTACAGCTTAGGTGTGCTTGATTTTGATCACCTCTCCTGGACCAGACACCGTGCTCACAGTTTTACTTATATTATCATATCATCCCCACAAAAATCCTACTATTATCTTTGCTGTCCAGATAAGGAAAAGGTTGCTAAGAGCGCTGAGTAACTTTCCCAAGTCCTGTAATAAGCAGGTTGGCTAAGTGGGATATGAGCCTGAATCTCCTAATTTTAATCCCCTGTTCTTCCCGTAATGTATCAGTGAAGGTAACTGGGCAGTTTCATTTTTCAGAGAAATGAAAGCAAGAGAGGGGAATGCCAATGTTCACTCCTTTCATTTGTGGTGACACACGGGTAGACAGTGGACCACAGGGAAAGCAATCAGACATTTCAGTCTCAGGAACTCAGTGATGGGAGAGCAGCCACTACAGTGGTTATTCCACAAAGGACCACCAGGTAGCACCATTGCACAACAGCTGCGTACCCAACAGCTCAACTCAGACCGGAATGGGAAGATGCAGCCCGGAGGAGTGGCCTGCTTTTCATTAAGTCACTCGAAAGACCTGGTAAGTCTAATGAGGCTGTGTCCATGCCCAGCCATTGCTCATGCTCTCCTGATGTCCAGAGCTGCTCTGTGAATAAGGAACTCAGTCAGCTCCTGTCCATTTACTAACCCATCTATTTAGCAAAGATATGCTTTGTACTTTGTAACTACTTAAAATATCTTGACTTTTTTTTTTAAGTTTCTTTTATTTATTTATACATATATTTCTGGCTGCCTTGGGTCTTCGTTGCTGCGCACGGGCTTTCTCTAGTTGTGGTGAGCGGGGGCTACTCTTCGTTGCGGTGCGCGGGCTTCTCATTGCAATGGCCTCTCTTGTTGCGGAGCACGGGCTCTAGGCACACGGGCTTCAGTAGTTGCAGCATGCGGGCTTCAGTAGTTGTGGCATGTGGGCTCAGTTGTTGCAGTGCGTGGGCTCAGTAGTTGTGGCTTGCGGGCTCTAGAGCGCAGGCTCAGTAGTTGTGGTGCACGGGCTTAGTTGCTCTGCGGCATGTGGGGTCTTCCCAGACCAGGGATCAAACCCATGTCCCCTGCATTGGCAGGCGGATTCTTGACCGCTGCACCACGAGGGAAGTCCCAGATCTTTTAATATAATTTGATCTGTTTCTGAAAAGGTTGTGTTCCTTGTCTAGAGGTGCAGGGGGCAAGGGTGAAGTTCTTTAATGGAGGTCCCTTTTGGCCTGAGGAGGTGGCAGGGAGAGGTGCTGGGTCTGGGTTGAAGGTGAAGGGGTCAGCAGTCATGCAAGGGCAGAGCCATGGTTTGACTGGATTGAGGGCCTGGCGGGCAGCTTTGTACAGTCTACCCATGGCCTCTGTACAGCGTCAGGAACTTGGAAAACTTTGGAACTGGAGAGAGGAGGGGAGCAAAGTGGGTAATAAACAGCATTTCTCACACTGTTGATGGACACAGTCCTCTCCGTTGCTAACCTGGTTCTTGGATTTGGGATGTTCCTAGGGTGGGCGTGGTGGGCAGGAGCCAGGAGCCCAGGAAGTCTCCAGGTTGTCTCCACCTTGGCTCCAAGGGTGTCTGTCACACACTCTGCAAATGAAGGCAGTGTCAGGACCCTGACACTGTGGAGAAACAGGAAGTCAAACCGAGGCCCCAGACTTTGAAATGTGAAGAGATGGGTCTTTCCTGACGGAGGGAAGTAATGGGGCAGGCAGAGCCTTGAGTGGTGATGTCCACACAGGGAACACACAATCCCAAGTGTGATGTGCCCAGGATTACCTTCAAAGAGCAGGTGAAGTAGGAGTCTGCTTAACAACCTCTGAGAAGTCAGAACTAGGCAATGGGTCGGGATAGGAGTCAGAGAAGCACAGGCTGTAGGGCAGTGCCTGCTGCCTGTAGCCCAAGGAAGCAGATCCAGGGGCAGGATGGAGACTGGCTTCCTACGGAGGGTCCAGGCAGGACCTCGGGCTGAGTGCTGAGTGCACCTCGGAGGGCTGATTGCTGAACTCTGACCTGTCGGCAAGGACCCACCTCAATGAGGGAGGGTCCAAAGCTCTCAGACAGCGTTTTTTAGTTTTTATTTTCTCTGAAACCTTAGCCCTTTGTACAATGAATAGTCAGTATTGGAGAATTTGCTGGAAGGAATGTGGGGTGCTGGGCAGAGATCCTAAGCTGTGCTGAAGAAAGTATACAGTGGTGTGACAAACTTTGTGGATTACAGCTTTTTTTTTTACCAACCTCTTGTCTTATGCTGACAGGTGTCCAGTTATTTTTATAACTATCGCACAAGATCTGTAAAGAATGAAAAATGAGTATTTTTAAATGTCGTATAAAAATAATTGCTATGACTTATTTAATTAAATATAGTTACAAAGGAAGTTCATAACAGAATTTGCATTCAAGTATCATTACTATACTATACTATACTATACCTCAGAAAATTTTTCCTTCTGCACAGCCCTCTTATGTGGAAGCATAACATGTCATAAACAGTTTTCTATAAGAAAACATAAAAGTAGATTATCAACAAATAAGATTAATAAACACAGCATAACCTCTATACACTGTAGAAATATTTATGTTTACTTAATGGGATTTAAAGGGCTTGGAATATTTTTATGTGTCTTGCATATCATTGACAACTCAAAGGGCCTTCACGGTATTAAATCTAAATTCTAGTCTGCGTACAGGTGATGCCAGCTCCCAAGTATTATGGGCTGACTTGTGACCCCCCCACCCCAAAATTCATATGTTGAAATCCCAATCCCCAGTACCTCGGAATGTGACTGTATTTGGAGACAGGTTCTGTACAGGGATAATTAAGGTAAAATGAGGTCATTAGTTGAGACCGCAATCTAATATGACTGTGTTCTTATGAGACGAGGGAGTTTGGAGACAAGATACACAGAGGGAAGACCCTATGAAGACATAGGGAGAACACAGCCATCTGCAAGCCAAGGAGAGAGGCCTCGGGAGAAACCAGCCCTGCTGACACCTCGATCTTGGACTTCTAGCCTTCAGAACGGTGAGAAAATAACTTTCTGTTGTTGAAGCCCGCCTTGTCTGTGGTCCTTTGATATGACAGTCCTGGCAAATGAATACACTGAGTTACACAGACTAACGGGGAAGACGCCGTAAGGATAGAAGAAGCTAAGATAGCTTCTTTCAGCGATAAGTCCCTTTTCCCAGAATAATTTGTGCCTGTCCTCTTTTTTTTTTTAATAAATTTATTTTACTTTTGGCTGCTTTGGGTCTTCATTGCTGCATGTGGGCTTTCTCTAGGTGCGGTGAGCGGGGGCCACTCTTTGTTACGGTGCGCGGGCTTCTCATTGCGGTGGCTTCTCTTGCTGCGGAGCACAGGCTCTAGGTGTGCAGGCTTCAGTAGTTTTGGCTCGCAGGTTCTAGAATGCAGGCTCAGTAGTTGTGGTGCACGAGCTTAGTTGCTCCCTGGCATGTGGGATTGTCCCAGACCAGGGCTCGAACCCGTGTCCCCTGCATTGGCAGGCGGATTCTTAACCACTGCGCCACCAGGGAAGCCCTGTACCTGTCTTCTTAAAGTAGCTATTTTCACCAAAGAGAAAATCATGAATTTTCAAATTTCAAACATGTTCATTTGTTTCTATGTGACTGTATATGGTTTGAAAGTGACAGTCACCCTTCTGAGCGAGTCCCCTGTCTCCTAAAGAGTCATGGCCTGTGCTGTGCCCAGGCTGGGGCTCCAGTCTGGGAAGATAAATGAGCAGACTCACCAGGTCCTGCGCCCTGTGGATCTCTGATGCATGCATCTGGGCCTGGCACAGGGAGCCCTGGGGGCTTGGGCAGGGCCAGCCAGACAGCGAGGTGAATTCCAGGCCCTGAGACCAGCTGCAGCAAGCTCTGCAAAGCCCCTGAGCAGGGCAGGGCCGGAACAAATGCCAAAGGTGGTCAGGGAGTACTAGCCGTGTAGGTGTTGCCTGGTCCCTGCGAGGGTCTCCCACCTAGAACTGGACACCTGGTCAGTGCTCTATTTTGAAGACAGTCACTAATTGTTTTTAAAATAAATAGCTGGTGGGCTGAGTAGTACTTTTCAAAAATTGGTTTTCTGTGGATGGGCTGGATTCTCCTAACACACAAAGAAGATTTTCTGGGGGAAAAACTCCAGAATCTATAGCTCTGGGCATATGAGGTTGACAGGCCAAGGAGAAAAATTAATTATTTTAGAGTTCTATTGTTTGGCAGTTGGCATCCTGCTGGCATCGCTGCATACAGGTACCTGAACTTCTTCTGCAATAAAACCGTATTAATTTGAAATCCAAAGAACAAAAAGAAAAGTTCTCCAACCCCCACTGGATTTTGCATTTACCAGGTTCGGCTTATCTCAGCACTTTTATTAAACAGTAAAAAAAGGCGTCTGGTTGGTTGGGGCCTAGCAGTGGCTTTGAAATAGTCGCTATTTTTAATTAACCAGGACTGAAGTAATGAGGTTTTACTGTAATTTGGTATGATTTAATTAACTCTAACTTCTCATGAGGCCTTAAACCTCCCTGCCCCAACCAAGACAGCCCTCAGCCAATTGCTTGGATTAGGTGTTTCCCAAGACAGTGGAGCCTCTGGGAAGGCTGGCCTTGCTCTGCCCCTCAGGGCAGTAGTGGGGACCCCACTTTTGCTCAGCAGCTTATGGAGTAACCTGTTTTTCTGGGTTTTTTACTTGCCATTGCTGCCAACTCAGCATGTCTGCAGGCTTGTCACCTTCCTCTCCCCCTGGGTCCCCTGCCACACGTGGTTCATCCACAGGCTCCGAGGCTCAGAACCACCCTTAACAAGGCTTCTCCTTTTCCCTCAAACTGTACCAAAGCCTGTGCCATCTTTCTTCTTAAAGCCTGTCCATCTCTGTGGTCGCCCCTCCATGGTCCTAGGCTCCCTGCCCTTCTTCTTAGCCTGCTCAATCCTTTCCCTTTTCAAATGACCCTCTCATTCTTCTGCAACAACACTCTCGTAGCTGCCCAGGGCCCATCGGAGGTTGTCCTTGTTCTGCAGAGCTCCAGGAATTGGTGGGGAGGCCTTGAGGTGAGGATGAAGCTTCTGGGTAATATTTGATGTGGCAACCAAAGGTGTCTGTTGCTAAAAATAAGTTAGAAAACCACTTATCTGTACAATAGGACCTCCAGTTTAACAATCATGACCCCAAACCATGTAACAAAGGCCGCCTCTCTGCTCTTTTCCACTTCTCCCTCTCTCCAAAACCACTCACCCATTGGGTCTTGAGAGCATCTTGTCATTTCGCACATTCGTACCTGGAATAAAAGGCCCCTCTTCTCCGTCCTTCTAATTCCTAGTTATTGAAGGCCTAGCAGAGACCTCACCTGCCCCTGATGTGGCTGTGTCTGCCCTGACCGCTGGGGCTGGAAGGCTCTCTCTCATCCCGCAGGCCCCTGCTCTTCTCCCTGGCCACAGCTGGATGGACCAGGGGACCCTTCACGGGCCTCTGGGGCCTGGCACAGAAACACATGCCTGCCGGAGAGTGTGGGATGGAGAACTGAGACTCAGCCATTAGGTGAGCGTGACTGATGCCTGGGCAGAGGGACCACATGGAGCCTGGAGCCACTTGTCAGTCAAAATTGGGAGATGGGGGTACAGAGGCTGTGGGTAAACTGAGAGAGGTAGTGAGCAGAGGCAGGAGAGTGAGGAGGATAGATGGGGTGGGAGGCAGAGAGAGAGAGAGAGAGACCCGATTCTTGTCCTCATTTGTGAGACCCCCAAGGAGGTCTTGCAGCAAACCTTCCCTTTAGTGGAGCCCACTTGCTGGGGCCTCTGTTCCTGCCAACAGAAGAGCTAGTTCACATCTCCTGGACTGGACCTTGAGCGCCTCGAGGGCAGATGTTGTGTCTCATTCAGCTTTTATTCCCCACAGCACATACCACAGGAGCGCGGCAGGAAGCGTGCACATGGGAACCAGCGCTACCTGCCTGCCTCGAAAACATGGCGTGTTTGAGCTTTAACGCTGAGTGTGTGCAACCCAAGCCTGGGTAAGGAGTTATTCAAAACCCATGGGCACTTCACACCCACCAGGAGGGCCATAATCAAAAAGATGACAGTAACAAGTGTTGTTAAGGATGTGGAGAGATATCAGAACCCTCATACGTGCACCAGCTGTGGGAAACAGTCTGGCAGTTACTCAAAATGTTAAACATAGAGTCATCGTATGACCCAGCAGTTGTACTCAAGAAAAATGAAAACATACATCCATCCAAAAATTTGTACATGGATATGCACAGCACCATTATTTATAATGGCCCAAAATTAGAAACAACCCAAATGTCCATCAGCTGACGAATGAATAAACAAAATGTGGTCTGTCCATATAATGGCTTATTATTTCAGAATAAAAAGGGATGAAGTACCGATACCTACTACAACATGGATGGACCTTGAAAACACTGAGCTAAGTGAATATGCCAGTCGCAAAAGACCACACTTGATTCCATTTATATGAAATGTCTAGAATAGAAAAATCCATAGAGATAGAAAGTAGATTAGTGGTTGCCAGGACCTGGGGTTAGGGGAGAATGGGGAGTGACTGCTAATGGGAATGGGCTTTCTTTTGCGGGGGATGAAAATGTTCTGGAATTAGTGATGATGGTTTCACAACCTTGTGAATATACTAGAAATGCACTGAACTGTACACTTTAAAATGGTGAATTTTATAGTGTGTGAATTATATCTCAATTAAGAAAAAAACATGGGCAGCCCTAACGATTGAATATCTAAGCAGTAAGCAGCAGGGATGGCTAATATGGTCAAAAGAGAGACAACCAAACATGCGCCTCCTTTGGAAGAAGGAGGCTCCACCACCTGTGAAGGGGCTTTGCCAAAAAAAAAAAAAAAAAAAAAAGGAACCTGAGTCCAGTCAAGCCCGTAGCTCCAACACAAACTTGCAGGAAATAGAGAGGCAGAGGAACATGTAAAATGACACCACGGGGAAGTAGTCCAGACTGCAGGAAACTGTATTGGACAAACAACTCAGTTACTTCAACAAATGAATTCCAAAGGAGAAAAGGAAAAGAGACCATGGGGGAACACACACATTAAAAGAGACAAATCAACCAATTGCTCTGTGTGGAAGTTACCTTATCCTGAGTCAAATAACCTGTTTAAAAGAATTAGGGCATTTGACACTTTGGGAATTTGAACACTGACTGGATATTTGATAATATTGAGGCATTATTATGATTCAGATTTTTTCCCAGCTTTATTGAGATATAATTGGCATATAACACTGTAAATTTAAGCTGTGCAGAGTTGATTTGATACACTTACATACTGCAATGTGATTACCACCATAGTGTTAGCTAACACCTCCATCATGTCTTATGATTGACATTGCTTGTTTGTCTTGAGAACATTTACGATCTACTCTCTTAGCAGCTTTCAAGTATATAGTACAGTATTGTTATCTATAGTCACGATGCGGTGTGTTAGATCCCCAGAACTTATCCATTTTCTAACCGGAAGTTTGTACACTTTGACCAGCAACTCCGCATCTCCGCTGCCCCCAGCACCTGGTAACCACCATTCAGCTCTCTGCTTCTACAAGTTTGGTCTTTTCAGATTCCACATATAAGTAAAATCTCACAGTATTTCTCTTTCTCTGTCTGACTTGTTTCACTCAGCATAATGCCCTCGAGGTCCATCCCTATTGTCCCAAATGGCAAGAGTTCCTTCTTCTTATGGCTGAATAATATTCCATTGTATAAATATACCAACTCTGGGGCTTCCCTGGTGGCACAGTGGTTAAGAATCCGCCTGCCAATGCAGGGGACACAGTTTCAAGGCCTGGTCTCGGAAGATCCCACATGCCGTGGAGCAACTAAGCCCGTGCACCACAACTACTGAGCCTGTGCTCTAGAGCCCGCCAGCCACAACTACTGAAGCCCGTGCGCCTAGAGCCCATGCTCTACAACAAGAGAAGCCACTGCAATGAGAACCCCGCGCACCACAACGAAGAGTAACCCCTCCTCACCGCAACTAGAGAAAGCCCGTGTGCAGCAATGAAGACCCAACGCAGCCAAAAATAAATAAATAAAATAAGTTTATAAAAATAAAATATACCACATCTTCTTTATTCATTCATCAACAGCTATTTAGGTTGTTTCCATGTCTTGGCTATTCTGAGTAATACTGTAATGAACATGGGAGTGCAGATATCTCTTTGAAATCCTAACTTCATTCCCTTTGGATATATAGCCAGAAGCGGGCTTGCTAGATCATATGGTAGTTCTATTTTTAATCTTTTGAGGAACCTCCATACTGTTTTCCATAGTGACTGCACCAATTTACATTCTCACCAACAGTGCACAAGGTCTTTTCTCCACATCCTTGCTAACACTTATCTCTTGTCTTTTTTTTTTTAATGTAGATTTTATAAATTAATTATTTTTCTTTTTTTAAAATTTATTTATTTATTTAATTTATTTTTTTTATACAGCAGGTTCTTATCAGTCATCCATTTTATACACATCAGTGTATACATGTCAATCCCAATCTCCCAATTCATCACACCATCACCCTCCCCCCTGCCACTTTCCCCCCTTGGTGTCCATATGTTTGTTCTCTACATCTGTGTCTCAATTTCTGCCCTGCAAACCGGTTCATCTGTACCATTTTTCTAGGTTCCACATGTATGTG
The DNA here is from genome assembly GCF_005190385.1 of Monodon monoceros. Taxonomy (NCBI): domain Eukaryota; kingdom Metazoa; phylum Chordata; class Mammalia; order Artiodactyla; family Monodontidae; genus Monodon; species Monodon monoceros. The sequence goes on from NW_021703778.1 coordinate 60,843,247, forward strand.
TTAATATACGATATTTGTTTTTCTCTTTCTGACTTACTTCGCTCTGTATGACAGTCTCTAGATCCATCCACGTCTCTACAGATGACTCAATTTTGCTCCTTTTTATGGCTGAGTAATATTCCATTGTATATATGTACCACAACTTCTTTATCCATTTATCTGTCGATGGGCATTTAGGTTGCTTCCATGACCTGGCTATTGTAAATAGTGCTGCAATGAACATTGGGGTGCATGTGTCTTTTTGAATTATGGTTTTCTCTGGGTATATGCCCAGTAGTGGGATTGATGGATCATATACGGTAATTCTATTTTTAGTTTTCTGAGGAACCTCCACAATGTTGGCCGCACCATGTGGCATGTGGTATCTTAGTTCCCCGACCAGGGATCAAACCTGGGCTCCCTGCAGTGGAAGCACAGAGTCTTAACCACTGGACCACCAGGGAAGTCCCATTATCTCCCGTATTTTTTGATAAAAGCCAGTCTGACAGGTGCGAAGTGATACCTCATTGTGGTTTTGATTTGCATTTCCCTGATGATTAGCGATGTTGAGCATCTTTTCATGTACCTGTTGGAATTTGCATGTCTTCTTTGGAAAAATGTCTATTTAGGTCCTCTGCCCATTTTTTAATCATATTGTTCTTTTGCTATTGAGCTGTATGAGTTATTTATATATTTTGGATATTAACCCCTTATCCAATAGATGGTTTATAAACATTTTCTCTCATTCCATAGGTTGCCTTTGATTTTGTTGATACATATTTTTTTGCTGGTTAGAAGCTTTTTAGTTTGATGGAGTCCCACTTACTGATGTTTGTTTTTTTGTTTGTACTTTCGGTGTTGTATCAAAAAAACTGTTGCTAAGACACATGTCAAGGAAATTTTTCCCTATGTTTTCTTCTAGGAGTTTCAAAGTTTCAGGTCTTACACTTAAGTCTGTAATCCATTTTGAGTTAATTTTTTTGTGAGTGGTATAAGATAGGGGTTCTGTGTGTGGCTATCCAGTTGTCCTGGATTTCAAAGAGATATCTCCAGTTGAAGAAACTCTTATTTCCCCATTGAGTATTCTTGGCTCCTTTGTCAAATATTAGTTGATTGTATGTGCGTGAGCTTATTTCCATGCTCCTGATTCTGTTCCATTGGTCTATGTGTCTGTTTTTATGCCAGTAGCATACTGCTTTGATTAATATAGCTTTGTAATATAGTTTGAAATCAGGAGGTTTGCTACCTCCAGCTTTGTTCTTCTTGATCAGGATTGTTTTGGCTATTCCGTCTTTTGTCAAATTTTAGGATTTTTAAAAAATGTCTGTGAAAAATGCCATTAGAATTTTGATATAGATTGCGCTGAATATTTTCAGATTTGTTAATAATATTTTGGGTTGTGTTGTTGTTTTTTGTTTGTTTTTGTATTTTTTAAAGAGTCCTTGTCTTTTAGAATTGCTGAGATATTTACAGGAAAAAAATATGATACTTGGGATTTATTTCCAAATAATTAAGAGGGAGGGATATGAGTGGAGGTATAGATAAAATGAGATTGGTCACAAGTAGACAATTGTTGAAGCTGGGTGACAGGTATATGGGGGTTCATTGTATGTTCCTACTTTTGTATGTTTGAAAATTTCCATATTTCCATATTTATTTTTTATTTAAAAATAAACAAGAAGAATTGAAAGAGAAAAATCATGTTTTGTTGTTTAGTTGTTGAGGCCTGACATCTGTCAATGGTTGACTGCCAGCCTGGCTTTGACTGGTCTGCTGGCTGAACCCGAGTGTCTCCACCCTTGTTCCCTCCCTCACTGCCCCACGGGCCCTTCCCAGGAGGGAGCACTCTCAGTGGCCTGTGGACTCCCGTGGACCGAGGTGGGAAGAGCAGGTGATCACATGAGACCACCACTGTTGTGGACCATATAATGATTCTACGCTATGGCCCTCCGGTAATCAGAACACTTGAGAAAGCAAAGAGCTGAGGTGTGTGAGAAGGAGGAAAGGGAGGAAACCTTGGATCAGAGGTTGGGGAAAATTCTGGTCAAAGGAGTGAGTTGAACTAGAGCGACAGGTAAATCAAGCAAACCGTCTTTGAAGGCATTTCTTTTTCTTTTTTTCTTTTTTTTTTTTTTGCTGTACGCGGGCCTCTCACTGTTGTGGTCTCTCCCGTTGCGGAGCACAGGCTCCGGACGCACAGGCTCAGCGGCCATGGCTCACGGGCCCAGCCGCTCCGCGGCACGTGGGATCTTCCCGGACTGGGGCACGAACCCGTGTCCCCTGCATCGGCAGGCGGACTCTCAACCACTGCGCCACCAGGGAAGCCCTGAATGCATTTCTTAATGAAAATTAAAAACCCTGCAGGCAGATGTACTTCTCCTTTGCTTGAAGATGACCACTTTGGAAATGACTGGTGCCTCAATGGAAGGTCAGTTGCAGGCTGGCTGTTTCAGAACAGAGAACACATTTCTCATTGAAGCAATGTTATATGTGGTGTTGGGTTCCCAAGTTCTCCCTTAATCTTTAAAATTTTATATAATCTTTAAAAAATGTGAATCACTGTGTTGTACACCTGAAATTTATATACTACTGTAAATCAACTATACCTCAATAAAAAAAGGAGCCAAGATATCTGAAAGACTAGACACTTATCCTTAAAAACAAATTGATTTATGTTAGTTCCTCACCATATGTTGAATGGGAGTTTGTAAGGAAAAGCAATTCAATTATTTAACAAAAAGAAGCTACAATTATTTGGTTACATCTGAGTGTTATTTGTGAAACTTCAATGAAATTGTCTTGCCAACTTAAGGAAAATTAAAAACTTCAAGTGAAAAAATAAAGTTTACTCAGCTAGTTTAAATGCTGAGCATTTGCACCTGAAATAGTGAAGACAAATTTCAAGGTTTGGAAAGTTAGAAAACACGTGTGTTACACGTCAGGTTAGCAGAGATGTGCCTGGCAGCCCTCAGGAACTCTTAGTGGGATTCAGAGGAGGGAGAGAGTCCTTCCAGTTAGGAAGCCAGGGAAGCAGTGAGATTTGAGCTGGGCTTAGAGTGGTGGATACATTTCAGGGGCAGAGCAGTCCCTCTGTCTTCCTTCCTCATCTTTGTTAGGAAAAATTCTGAAGTGTGCTTTGGGGCAATTCCCAAATTAGCCTTGAATCAGGCCCAGTGAGTTATGAGGAAGTGTTAGGAGCAAGGCCAAATGTATCTGAGGCAGACAGAAATGTGCTCAGGATGTGCTGAATTGATAACCACACCTCCAGGCCTTCAGGATGATTCCAGCTGACCATCGCCACCCCACATTCCTCCATCAGAGTCCAGGCCCACAGTTCCTGACCTCTTTCTCACTTCCACTTCTGTCAAAACTGCAGGGTTAGATTGGCTCTTATCTTTGTTTTTGTTATGATGTTACAAACACAGCCTTCCTCAAGTGATCTTTTCCACCAGGCCCATAACTTCTTCCTGAAACTAGCATCAAGAATGCAAATACCAGATCCATCAGGCAGGTTCAAAAAATAGGTCTCAGATGGCTTCCTTATTTCAGGAAGCATTGGATTAATGATTTCCACTCAGGAAAATATTATGCTGGAGTCCATTCCTGCTTCTAGTCCCCAAGTGAACTCCAGGAAGAAGCAAACGAAAAGCAGTCTTAGTGCATGAAGATCAAAGGATGAAAGGGCCTCATTTTCCCTAGCATGAAACTTTAATAGTTAAAGTAATAAAGAGAATAGATTCTCTTGACTCCCCCCTTTCCACTCCCATAACAGCCAGGAACTCATTTCTCATTTGCTTCTCAGCCATCAGCTGTCCCCTATCAGTTATCTATTGCAACAATAATGCTGTGTAACAAAATCTCCCAATTTTAGTAGCTTCAAACAACAACGTTTCTTATTGCTCATGTGACTGTAGCTTGGATGGGTGGTTCTGATGATTTGGACCAGGCTTGGCTTAACTCAGCTGGGCTTACTCTGGGGTCAGTTGGTGGCTGAGCTGGAAGCTGGTCGATCAAGCATGGCCTCAGGTGGGATGAATCAGTTCTCCTCCTCAGACTAGCCCAGGCTTGTTCTCTCTTGCTCTAGCTGGACTGCCCTCATGGCTGAAGCAAGGGTCCTAAGTGAAGAGCAGAAGCATTCAAGACCCCCAGAGGCCTGGACTTGAAATGGCACAATTCTGCTACACTCTGTTGGCCCAAAGCAAGTCACGAGTCCAGCTCTGATTCCGGGGGTGAGAAAGGACACTCCGCCTCATAATGGGAGGAGTCGTGAAGTCATGTAGGCAGGGGGATGCCTACGGGGGGCCATTAACTGTGGCCATGAGTGCCAGCAATCTATCAGAACTGCCAACATGATTTTTCTTTTAATTGTGGACTTAGTTCAATTTCATACATTAATGAAACATTCAGATTCTACTTCCAAATTCCTAATTCCTAGGGAACCGGGAAACCGTCAACCTTCTATAATCCTTCTTCATGTGACAAACATTTCCAGAGCATCCACCGTGCCCAGCCCCTTGCTCAGTAGGTCCTGGGGAAATACAGGAAAATGACCCCTCTCTGTCCCACGGATGCTCAGCCCAGTGGGAGAATCGAACCATGAACAGGGAGATGAGGCGCCATTCAGCTGCTGTGGGAATCCCTGGGGGAGTGATATTTGGTCTTGAGTTCGAGTTTTCCGGAAAGAGAAGGAAGGGGAGTTTATTCCAGAGGCCTTGAAGCTGTAAAGATGGTCGTGTTTTCAGGAAAGAGAGCTGCTTGCAGGGAAGGGCAGACCGGGGTTGCAAAGGAGCTTATCAGCCCTTCCTTATTCTGAAGGGTACATGAAGCTACTGCAGGGCTTGAGCTGGACTCATGTGCCAGGTTTGCTTTCAGAAAGATCTCTGGGGCAGCAGGGAGGTGGAGGGAGAGCAGAAGACAGGGAGACAGGTTGCCAGACTATTTCCATTCCAAATCTGTCCTTTCAAGTTGAAGTTTCTATGATGCCCACCTGCTGGCTGAACTGGAGAGCCTCTCTGGAGCAGCTCAGAATTACACAAGCCTGTGTGCAGTGGGGGCAGGGCCGGGAAGCTTTGCCCTTCTCTGCTCTTGGCCAACTTCATAACAGGTTAGCTTTTAAACTTGTGGCTCATTCCAGACAGTGTGCCTCTGGCCCTGGAAAGAACTCACCTTTCCTGATCCTGTGTAACATTTCCACTTTCTGGGAAACACACCCTGTGTGTGATTAGGTGAGGGAGGCGCATACATATCCTTTAATGTCTTAAACCTTCCTTCTCTGCGTTTATCTTACAAAGGCTCCATCCCTGGAGAATTGCCAGCTGCAGTTTTCTTCTGCTGATGCCTAGTTCAACTCCTGAGCTTTCAGATCCCCAGCTCGTCTCCCATCACAGCTGGGTTGTCAGAAAACTCATGGGAAAGCATGGCAGGCAGAAGAGTGGCCCCAAGACGTCCATGTCCTGATCCCCAGAACCTGTGAATGTGTTGTTACAGGCGAAGGGAAATTAAGGTTGCTGATCAGCTGACCTTAAGACGGGAAGTTATCCTGGATTACCCAGATGGGCTCAATGTAATCATTAAGGTCCTTAAAAGGGGAAGAGGGAGGCAGAAGCGAGCTCAGAGCGGGGCAGGGTGAGAACTCCGCCTGACATTGCTGGCTTTCGAGACGGGGGGAAGAGGGCCGTGAGCCGGGAATGTGGTGGCCTCTGGAAGCTGGAAAGGGCACGGAAATGGATTCTCCCCTGGAGCTTCCAGAAAGGAACACAGCCCTGCCAACCTGTTGATTTTAGCCCGGTGAGACCCACGTCGGACTTCTGAACCACAGAACTGTCAGGTAATAAGTTTACGTTGTTTGAGCTGATTTGTTACGGTGGCAATAGAAAACCAATGCAGGACATGTGAGTGGACAGTGGCTTCCTTGAGGACAGGGGTTTCTGTTACATCCCCCACATCCAGAACATGCTGTCTCAGGCCCAGTGCTCAGAAAGGATTTTCAGAAGGGGTAGGAGCGATGGAACGAGTGGGCATTTGGTCTCTCCAAGCCCCTATCTGGCTGTGTGACCATGGTGAGTCCCCTCACCTTCCGGTGACTCAGTTTCCATGTCTCTTAAGTAAGGAAGTCAGGGCTAATGACCTCCAAGGTTTTGGAGACTTTTTTTTTTTTTAAGAAGATGTTGGGGGTAGGAGTGAATTAATTAATTTATTTATTTTTGCTGTGTTGCGTCTTCATTTCTGTGCGAGGGCTTTCTCTAGTTGTGGCAAGCGGGGGCCACTCTTCATCGCGGTGCGCGGGTCTCTCACTGTCGCGACCTCTCTTGCTGCGGAGCACAGGCTCCAGATGCGCAGGCTCAGTAGTTGTGGCTCATGGGCCTAGTTGCTCCGTGGCATGTGGGATCCTCCCAGACCAGGGCTCGAACCCGTGTATCCTGCATTAGCAGGCAGATTCTCAACCACTGCGCCACCAGGGAAGCCCGGTTTTGGGGACTTTTGAGTTGACCTGCAGATATGTCCCTTACTTCCTTTTCTCTCCTGGCAGCCACCACTGGATGACTCTCTCTCCTCCCACTGGTCTCACCCATAAAGTCTGATACTATCCTTCTCAAGGAGTCAGCGCCTGAGGCCTTCATCAACTCTGTTCTCACCACCCTCTCTGGGGTCCCCTGTGCTTCCTTGTCCCTCAGGGGTGCCCTGCCCACAGGTTCAATTTGGAGATGATGGTAGACATAGCTGCCCAGACCCCCCTCGTCCTCCAAACCCTGAGAAACCACCTTGCCCATTCTCAGCCGTGGAATGTGGCATGGAGTCTTGTTTCACAGTTTTGCTTAGGATCGGTGCCTGGGACATCCCCCTGACGTGTAATGCTTTGGGTTTGAATCGTGCATTTCCTCAGAGCAGTGTGTGGCCTTGGAGCCTGTCTTTCCTATTCGGTGACAGGGGACAATCGCTGGATCAATGGGAAGAAAAATGAAGCTCAGTGTTCTTATCTGCTATGAGAGCCATGTCCCAAGAGTAGGATGACACTCATGGTGACACATCTGTTTTCCTGACATTCCTACCCCTGTTTACAGAGTGATGATATGTCTAAGTGCAGATTCAACTTAGAGGAATCTTTTTCACTTAATAAAGAACTGAACCAAATTACAGCATGCTACCTCCAGGTGATGGTCAGATCTGCCATTCTCGAATGGCCTAAATTTGTTTTGGGTTATAGATGTTCTTAGAGCCCGAGTTCTCTTCTCTGACCACCCATTAGAATCACTCAGGGAGTGTTTAAGAATCCAAGCCCAGCTGCACCTCAGAGCCATTGAATCACTGGGTTAAATTTATTTGGTTTATAAGTGACTCCACTTTTCCAGATTCTGATGTGCAGTCAGGTGGGGGAACCACTGCCTTAGATGACAGTATTTACTTCTGTTCTCCCCTTTGCTGTTTACAAAATCAAGTTTACTCAATGGACACCTCTTACAGCAATGGATCGTGACTGTTTACTAGTACAGCTCACTTGATATGGAAGAAAAACCAAAAAGCAAGTTTACTTAACAATGACTCCAAAGAGAAACAACGTCCATGTGCCCTTGATTGTTAAACAAGAAGATGCTCTGTGTAACTGACCCTGGACCCCCTCTTAGTGCCAAACAGTGCTTACAGGTAGTCTTGGGATCTCAGCCCTGGGCCTTCTAGCCAGCTGAGCATCCAAAGTCTTCCAGAAGTTTGTGGATGAGACTCCTATGGGCTCCCTTAGCTGTCTCTCTTCTAAGAGCCGAAAGGAAAAAAAAAAAAAGCTGGCACCTGTGCTGACCTCTTAGGCCCTGATCCAGAAAACCTGCTCTCCATGCAGTTGCCTCTCCCACCCATTCCCCCACTTCCTCCTGGCTCCCTCATGCTTTGCTCACAGACTTTCAGCCCCAGTGCATCTGTGAGGTATAATCCTCCCTGAGCCCCCCTTGCTCTATGGACCAAACCTTTGGAGCGCACCCTTTGACCCAGCCCCTGACACTGCTCTTAAACTCGCTGCGTGCTCCCCACCCACTCAGCAAGGGAGACTGGGACCTACAGGCGTGGCTGCGAGTCTCACGGTGCCCAGCCTCGGTGTGTTGGGGGCAGCAGGCCAGGACCAGGGCTTATGGAGGCCTGATGGGTTACAGGTCTTACCTGGACCAGCAATGCCCTATAGGGGCAGGCTCTTGGGAGCAAGGGCTTCTGGGTCACACCTGGAGCATGGGAACATGCTGGCATCAGTCAGCCAACAAATGCAACTCATCTGAAGTGACTATTAATGGCTGAGAGGACACTGAGGACAGGCAGTGGGACTGCAGCCCAGGATGTAAGGGGGAAGGGTCAAGAATCTGGTCTTGGGTGCTGAAGCCGAGGCAGGGAGGGGGCCCCGGCAGGCACTGTGGCACCCGAGGCGATTCCTGCTACCTACAACCCCCCTCCCCACCGTGACAGTCTTTCACGCTGCAGACCCCATATGGCTTCCCTGCCTCAATCAGAGATGTAAGCCTCAGCCCGTGAAGGGCGGGCTCAGCTGGTACGTCCTCCTCAGAGAGTAAGTCTGAGCCAGCTCCCGCTGGTGCCCCTCACTTCTCCGGTAAGCAGGAATCCAGTCACCCAGCGGCATGTCTTTCCTGAGTAAAATCTCCCAAGGCTAACTGTTCACAATCTGAAGAGAGGAACGTTCCATTCTCAAAGAAAAGAGAAACATCCTTTCCTTCAAAGAGCCCCTAACAGCCAGCTGCTAACTAGGTATCACTTGAAATTCACAGACACCAGTTCCCATAGCAACCCCAGGGAACTACCCCAGCCTGCCCTTGATACAAAGGGCTTTAGCAAGGGGTTTCGAAAGAATCAGATATTTTAGACACAAGTTTTAAACACAGTTTCTAGGTAGACTTCAAGGGGTTCCTCACCTGAGGTAAATTGATGAGAAAGTCACTGGTCGGTTCAGTCAATGAAAACAACTCTGATGTGATCAATGGCTGGGAGCAGTAGGGCAGTTGGTGTAAGGGCAGAGACTGCATCCCATGATGAAGGGGACATCCCTAGGCTTAGCATCATGTTTGAAATCCTTGGACTGCCTTCCATGTGCAGTGCTGTTTGGAAATGATGCCAGAAACCAGAGAAGCCGCAGATGCACAGTGATGGCAGCATTGGTGTGAGACCTCCACCAGCCTGCATTGCACAGTAAACCCACGTCTGCACTTAGCCCCTCAATTCGGCCACCTTGGTGCCTTCTGATGAGGACAGCCCTCTCTTCTGCTCTCTCGTGGGCGCTGCAGAGGACGAGTATGAGTCTCCCCAGGTCTTCTTCTCTGAGGACGGGTTGTCTGGCCCCCTAGAGTGAATTCTCCAGGCACACAGGGCTTCTTGGAGAAACGGGCTGGCATTTCAGGACTGAGAAAGGGAAAGAACAAAATAAGCCAGGACTAGCTTGTGGTGCCAGAAATTAGGGAAGTGCTGGAAACATGATGAGGACATGTCCAAGGATCACAGGAGCCAGCTTGAAAGGACTCTCAACAGCCCAAACTGGGGAATCTGAGCAACAAAATAAGTAAGGATAACGGTGGATCACGACCCCTAGAGTAAAATAAGTGTATTTTGCTAAGTGAAAGAAGCCAGTTCCCCACAGCTACATATTGCATGAATCCACTTACGTGACATCCTAGAAAAGAAAAAATCATAGGGATGGAAAAAAGATTGGTGTTTGCCAGAAATAGGGGTTGATCACAAAAGGGCAGCATGAGGGAATTTTGGAGGGTGATGCAACTGTTTCGTGGCTGTGATGGTGGATATATGAGTCTATATATTTGTCAAAACCCACAGAACTGCAAACCTGAAAGAGTGAATTTTACTGTATGTAAATTAAAAAAAAATTAACCAGGATGGTGTGTGTTCCCCTGAATAGAAAACAGGTTGTTACAAATGAACCTAACCATGTATAACCTGACCACACTGAAGGAAGTGGGGAAGAACAGGCCCAACCTAAGTACCTTGGGGAAAAAAAAGGTTTTTGACATTTGCTACTGTCAGATAAGTATCTAGAGATAAAAAGAATGCACACGAATACCGTACTTCTAGTAAATTTGTTTCTCCCAGGAGTATGGGTTATCAATTCCGAAACTACTTTAGGTATAGACTAGGGCTGAACAAATACGTAAATACGTTGTAGATGTTGAGAGCCAGGTTTCTCACTGTCAGAGAAGGAAGTTACAAATAAGAAAAGGGAGAAGCTAGAATGAACCCGGTGGTGTTGGATTGGAATATGAGATATCACTATGAAGTATGTTCACATATATGTGTGTCATATATATCATACACATCATATGTATACAGACAGGTAGGTAGGCACAGAAATATGGACGTGCATGCATGAGTTAATATATAATATGTATATGTTCTGGTGTCTGAGAGGGCCTAGAAGCAATGACACCAGTGACAATAAGCTCACCTAGTGCCCATATCTTCATTTCTAAATAAAAAGAGCCAGGTTTTTTGTAAAAGTAGTTGATTCCTGGTCTTGGGCAGGGAAAATATAAGAAGAGCCTAGAGCATCTTGAGGTGACAGAAAGTAAGGAAATGCACAAAAAGGACAGGAACATGTTAAAAGCAAGCAGGAGACAACCTGAAGGGGCTCCCAGTGACCAAGGTTGGAACAATTTGAGTAACAAAATAAATAATGATAACATTAGAGTATAACCCATAGAATAAAAAAATATATGCATTCATACTCGTATAAGCAAGCAAGCAAATGGGTGAGAAAGGACAGCTCTCCTGTAGAGAAAATTTCAATTACTTATAATAAATAATAATGAGGGAATTGTATAGTAGTAATAATAATTATTATTTAATGAGGGGAATATAAAATCACCATTAGACAAACATCATAGCAAAAGTTATTGCAGGCATGATTCACTAATGGAAATTAAAATTGGTGAGCAAAATTTGAAGTGAAACAGGATATGTGCATAGCCTCAAAGTAGCTCCCTCAAGATATTTATTAACTACAAAATGAAAAATAGTAACTTTACAGTGGAGAAACCCAGCAGACACCGCCTTAACCAAATGATCAAGGTTAACATCACCAGGAGGAAGACATAGCGGCATCATATCCCCCTGACATAGTGCACTGAGGGCCCATCTCCTTTGTGCTAGTGCTGGCAAAAATGGATAACTTCAATCTGATCATGAGAAAACATCAGATAATCCCCAAATAGGGCACATTCTACACAATAACTGACAAGCAGTATTCAAAAGTGTCAAAATCATGAGATCAGGAAAGGCTGGGGAACCATCACAGATTGCAGGAGACCAAGGAGACACAGCTAAATGCAATGTGGCATCCTGAAGGATGCTCGAGAGGCAAAAGGACAGTAAATAATTAGAGACAATTAGTAAAAATTTAATAAGGTCTGTAAATTATACTAGTATTGTATCCATGTTAATTTTCTGATTTTCATAAATGTACTATGGGTAAAGTAAGATGTTAACATTTGGGAGATTTGGGTGAAGGATTATGGGAATTCTTCCCCCACCCCCAGCTTTACTGAGATATAATTGACTTATAATATTGTGTAAGTTGAAGGTATATGATGTGATGATTTGATGCACTTTTATAACACAAAATGATTACCACGATAGGGTTAGTTAACACATCCATCACCTCTCATAATTACTTTTTGTGTGTGTGTGCGTGGGACTTATAAGATCTACTCTCTTAGAACTTTCAAGTATATAATACAGTATTGATAGCTATAGTCACTAGGCTGTGTATCTTAGATCCCCAGAACTTATTCATTTTCTAACTGGAAATTTTTAGCTTCCAGCTATCTCCCCACTTCCCCAATGCCCAGCCCCAAGCAGCCACCATACTACTTTCTGTTTCTATGAGTTTGGCTTTTTTAGATTCTAGATATAAGTGAGATCATATAATATTTCTCTTATTCTATCTGACTTATTTCACTTAGCGCAATGACCTCAAGGTCCATTCGTGTTATTGCAAATGGCAAGATTCTTTCTTTCTCATGGCTGAACAATATTCCATTGTATGTATATATATATATATATATATATATATATATATACACACACACACACACACACACACCCCACATCTTTTTTCTTTTTTTTGCGGTACGCGGGCCTCTCACTGTTGTGGCTTCTCCTGTTGTGGAGCACAGGCTCCGGACACACAGGCTCAGCGGCCATGGCTCACGGGCCCAGCCACTCCGCGGCATGTGGGATCTTCCCGCACCGGGGCACGAACCTGCATCCCCTGCATCGGCAGGCGGACTCTCAACCACTGCGCCGCCAGGGAAGCCCTACCACATCTTCTTTATCCATTCATCCATCAACAGACCCTTAAGTTGTTTTCCTATCTGGGCTATTGTGAATAATACCGCAATGAATGTGCAAGTGCAGATATCTCTTTAAGATCCTGATTTCATTTCCTTTGAATATATACCTAGAAGTAGAATTGCTGGATCATATGGTAGTTCTACTTATAATTTTTTGAGGCTGCACCAATTTTCATGCCCACTGACAGTGCACAAAGATTTTCTTTTCTCTACATCCTCTCCAAATCTTATCTCTTGTCTTTTTGATGATAGCCATTCTAACAAGCGTGAGGTGATATCTCATTGTAGTATTTTTTTAAATTGAAGTATAGTTGATTTACAATTTTGTGCCAATCTCTGCTGTACAGCAAAGTGACTCAGTTATACACATATAGACATTCTTTTTAAAAAAATATTCTTTTCCATTATGGTTTATCACAAGATATTGAATATAGTTCCCTGTGCTATACAGAAGGGCCTTGTTTATCCATCCTGTACATAATAGTTTACATCTGCTAATTCCACAGTCCTTCCTTCCCCTACCCCCCCTCCACATTGGCAACAGCAAGTCTGTTCTCTGTGAGTCTGTTTCTGTTTTGTAGACAGGTTCATTTGTCCCATATTTTAGATTCCATAGATAAGTGGTATCATATGGTATTTGTCTCTTTGACTTACTTCACTTAGGATGATAATCTCTAGTTGCATCCATGTTGCTGCAAATGGCATTATTTCATTCTTTTTTATGGCTGGGTAGTATTCCATTGTATATATGTACCACATCTTCTTTATCCATTCATCTCTCAATGGACATTTAGGTTGTTTCCGTGTTTTGGCTATTGTGAATAGTGCTGCTATGAACATAGGGGTGAATGTATCTTTTTGAACTATAGTTTTGTCCGAGTATATGCCCAGGAGTGGGATTGCTGGATCATATATGGTAATTCTATTTTTAGTTTTCTGAGGAACCTCCACAGTGTTTTCCATATCTCCTTGTAGTTTTGACTTGGATTTTTCTGGTGAGTAGTAGTGTTGAGCACCTTTTTGTGTACCCGTTGGCCATTTTTGTATCTCCTTTGGAAAAATGTCTATTCAGGTCCTCTGCCCATTTTTAATTCAAATTGTTTGCTTTTTGTTATTCAGTTTTATGAGTTTTCAATATATTTTGAATATTAACCCCTTATCTGATACATGGTTTACAAATATTTTCTCTCATTCTGCAGGTTGCCTTTTCATTTTGTTGACAGTTTTACTGGTTAGAAGCTTTTTAGTTTGATGTAGTCCCACTTAGTGATTTTTGCCTTTGTTACTTGTGATTTTGTTGTCATATCCAAAAAAATCATTGCTAAGACCATGTTAAGGAGATTTTTCCCTGTGTTTTTCGTTCGAGGAGTTTCACAGTTTCAGGTCTTACTTTTAAGTCTTTAAACCATTTTGAGTTAATTATTGTGAGTGGTGTAGGGTAGGGGTTCAATTTCATTTTTCTGTGTGTGATTATCTAGTTTTCCTAACACCATTTATTGAAGAGACTATCCTTTCCCTATTGAGTATCCTTGGCTCCCTTGTCAAATATTAGTTGTTGTATATTTGAGAGTTTACTTCTGGGCTCACAATTCTGTTCCATTGGTCTATGTGTTTGTTTTCATGCCACTGTTTTGATTAATATAGCTTTGTAAAATGGTATGAAATCAGGAAGTGTGATGCCTCCAGTTTTGTTCTTCTTTCTCAGAATTGCTATTCAGGGTCTTTTAGTGGTTAGTGGTTCCATACTAATTGTAGGATTGATTTTTCTATTTCTGTAAAAAATGCCATTGAAATTTTGGTAGAGATTGCATTGAATCTTATATATGGCTTTGGGAAGTATGCACATTTTAATATTAATTCTTCTGATCCATGAACAAGGGATAGCTTTCCATTTGTATATGTCTTCTTTAATTTCTTTCTTCGAAGTCCTATGGTTTTCAGGAAAAAGATCTTTCACCTCCTCGGTTAAAATTATTCCTAAGTATGTTATTCTTTTTGATGTTATTATTTTTTTAAAAATAAATTTATTTATTTTTGACTGCGTTGGGTCTTTGCTTCGTGTGGGCTTTCTCTAATTGCGGCGAGCAGGGGCTACTCTTCGTTGTGGTGCGTGGGCTTCTCACTGTGGTGGCTTCTCGTTGCGGAGCACGGGCTCTAGGCACGCAGGCTTCAGTAGTTGCGGCACGTGGGCTCAGTAGTTGTGGCTCGCGGGCTCTAGAGCACAGCCTCAGTAGTTGTGGCCATGGGCTTAGCTGCTCCACTGCATGTGGGATCTTCCCGGACCAGGGCTCGAACCCATATCCCCTATGTTGGCAGGAGGATTCTTAACCACTGCGCCACCAGGGAAGTCCCTGATGCTATTATAAATGGGTTTCCTTATTTCTTTTTCAGATAGTTCATTGTTAGTGTATAGAAACACAACTGATTTCTGTATGTTGATTTTGTACCCTGAAATTTTAATGAATTCGATGATTAGTTCTCTTTTTTTTTTGTTTGGTGGATTCTTTAGGATTTTCTATATATTAGTTCATGTCATCTATAAGCAGAGATAATTTTACTTCTTTCCCATATGGGTGCCTTTTATTTATTTTTGATGCCTAATTGCTCTCACTAGGACTTCCAGTACTATGTTGAATAGGAGTGGTGAGAGTGGACACCCTTGTCTTGTTCCTAGTACTAGAGGAAAAGCTTTCAACTTTCGAACATTGAGTATGATGTTAGCTGTGGGCTTTTCACATAAGAACTTTATTATGTTGAGGCATGTTCCTTCTATACTCAGTTTGTTGAGAGTTTTTGTCATGAAACAATGCATTTTGTCAAATGTTTTTTCTGTGTCTATTGATCATAAGATTTTTATCTTTCATTCTATTAAGGTGGCTTATCACATTTATTGATTTGTGTATATCAAACCATCTTTAAATCCTAGGGATAAATTCCACTTGATCGTGGTGTATGATACTTTTAACGTGTTGAGTATGGTTTGATATTACTTTGAGAGTTGCTGAATCCATATTCATCAGAGATATTGGTCTATTTTTACTTTTCGGTAGTGTCCTTATCTGGCTTTTGTATCAGGATAATATTGGCCTTGTAAAATGAGTTTGGGAATTTTCCCTCCTCTTCAATTTTTTGGAAGAGTTTGAAAAGGATTGGTGTTAATTCTTTAAATGTTTTGTAGAATTCAGCAATGAAACCACCTGGTCCTGGGCTTTTCTTTGTTGAGAAGGTTTTGATTACTGATTCAGTCTCTTTACTCATTATTGGTCTCTTCAGATTTTCTGTTTCTTCATGATTTAGTCTTGTTAAGTTTTATGTTTCTAGGAATTTAACCATTTCTTATAGGTTGTCTGATTTGATGGCATGTAATTATTCATAGTAGTCTTATGTGATCCTTTGTACTTCTGTGGTATCAACTATAATATCTCCTCTTTCATTTCTGATTTTTAAAATTTTAGTCTTCTCTTCTTTTTTCTTAGTCTAGCTAAAGTTTTGTCAATTTTGTTTATCTTTTAAAAAACCACTCCTTAGTTTTGTTGATTTTTGTTTTGCTTTGTTTTTATGATTTCATTTATTTCTGCTCTGGACTTTCTTTCTTTCCTTCTAACTTTGTGCTGCATTTGTTGTTATTTTGTAGTTCCTTAAGGTGTAACATTAGGTAGTTTATTAGAGACCTCTGTTTTTCCTTGTAGGCATTTATTGCTATAAGCTTCCCTCTTGGAACTGCTTTTGCTGTATCCCATAAGTTTTGGTATGTTGTGTTTCCATTTCTGTTTGTTTCAAGATATTTTTTGATTTTCTTTTGAGTTCTTCTTTCACCCATTGGTTATTCAGGAGTGTGTTACTTAGTTTCCACATTATTTGTGAATTTTTCAGTTTGCCTCCTATTATTCATTTCTAGTTTTATACCGTGTGCACAGAAAAGATACTTGGTATGATTTAAATTTCAAATTTGCTAAGACTTGTTTTGTGACCTAACATATGGTCTACCCTGGAGAATGTTCCCTGTGTGCTTGAGAAGAATGTGTATTCTGCTGCTGTTAGATGGAATGCTCTGTTTATGTCTGTTATGCTCATTTGGTCTAAAGTATAGTTACAGTCCAAAATTTCCTAATTGGTTTTCTGTCTTGATGATCTATCCATTTTTGAAAGTGGGATATTGAAGTTCTCTACTATTATTGTATTATTGTCTGTTTCTCCTGTCAGATCTGTTAGTATTTGCTTAATATATTTAGGTGCTCTGATGTTGGGTGCATATGTATTTATGATTGTTATGTCCTCTTGATGAATTGATCACTTTATCATTATATAATGATCTTTACCTATTCATCCTTCCTCTCTCCCCCAGCTCCTGGAAAACTGCTGATCTTCTAATTATCTCCACAGTTTTGTCTTTTGCAGAGTGTCAGTTATTGGAATTACAGTAATTAGCCATTGCAAACTGGCTTCTTTCACTTAGTAATATGCATCTAAGGTTCCTCTATATCTTTTCATGGATTGATAGCTCATTTATTTTTAACATGATAATATCCCATTTTATAGATGTACGACAGTTTTTTTTTTGTTTTACTGATTCACATATTTAAGGAATTCTTAATTGCTTCCAGTTTTTGGCAATTATGGATAAAGCTGCTATAAACATTTGCATGCAAGTTTTTGGTTAGATGTATGTTTTCAGTTCAGTTGGATAAATACCTAGGAGCATGACTGCTGGATCATATGGTAAGACCATGTTTAGTTGTGTAAGAAACTGCCAACATGTCTTCCAAAGTGGCTGTACCCTTTTGCATTCCCACTAATTGTGAATGAGAGTTTCTATTGCTCCTCATCCTTGTCAGTATTTGGTATTGTCAATTTTCTGCATCTTAGCCATTCTAATAGGTATGTGATAGTATTTCATTGTTTTAATTTGAAATTTCCTAATAACAGAAGATATGGAGCATCTTTATATATGTTTATTTGCCATCTGTATATCTTCTTTAGTGAGGTGTTTGTTCAGATCTTTTACCATTTTTTAATTGAGTTGTTTGCTTTCTTATTAATTTTTAAGGGCTCTTGGTAAAAGTTCTTTAACAGTATGTTTTAATAATAGTCTCCCAGTATATGGTGTATCTTTTCATTCTGTTAACAGTGTCTTTCACAGAACAGAAATTTGTCATTTTAATAAAGTCCAACTTATCAATTTTTCAACTTATCAATGAATTGTGCTTTTGGTGTTGTATCTAAATACTCATCACCAAACTCAAGATAACCTAGATTTTCTACTCTGTTAACTTCTGATGGTTTTTGTGAAAGGTGTCTAGATTAACTTTGTTGCATGTGGATGTCCACAACCATTTGTTGAAAAGACTATCCTTTCTCCCTCGAATTGCCCTTGCTCCTTTTTGAAGGATTAGTTGACTATATTTGTGTAGGTCTACGTCTGGGCTTTCCATTTTATTCTATTGATTAGTATGTCTATTTGTTCAATACCACACTATCTTGATTACTGTAGCTTTATAGTAAGTCTTGAAGTTGGGTAATGTCAGTCATCCAAATGTGTTTTCTTCTTCAGTATTGCATTGGCTATTCTGGGACTTTTGCCTTTCCATATATACTTAAGAATCAGTTTGTCAGTATCTGCAAAGTAGTTTGCTGGGATTTTGATTGGAATTGCATTGAACTTAGACCAAGTTGGGAAGAACTGAAAGTTTAACAATTCATAAACACAGAATATCTCTCCATTTATTTAGATCTTTTTGTTTTCTTTCGTCAGTTTTTAGTTTTCTGCATACATATCCTAAAGCTATTTTGTTATGTAAGCATGTTCTTTTTTGGGTAAACAGTGCTAATATAAATGGTATTTTGCTTTTAATTTCAAATTCCACTTGTTTATTGATGGTTTATAGGGAGAAATTAACTTTTGAATATTAACCTTGTATCCTGTGACTTTACTATAATTGTTTATTTTCAGGAATTTTGTTTGTTGATTCTTTGGGATTATCTACATAGACAACATGTCATTTGCGAACAAAGTCAATTTTTTTCCCTTCTCAATCTGTATGTCTTTTATTTCCTTTTCTTGTCTTATTGCTCTAGCTAGAACTTCCAGTACAATGTTGAATAAGATTAATGAGAGTTGACATTCTAGCGTTTTTCCAGATCTTAGATCATCCTGATACCAAAACCAGACAGAGGTGTCACAAAGAAAGAAAACTACAGGCCAATATCACTGATGAACATAGATGCAAAAATCCTCAACCTTATTTTGCCTTATTTTTGCAAAAGGAGGCAAGAATATACAATGGAGAAAAGACAGCCTCTTCAATAAGTGGTGCTGGGAAAACTGGACAGCTACATGTAAAAGAATGAAATTAGGGCTTCCCTGGTGGTGCAGTCGTTGAGAGTCCGCCTGCCGATGCAGGGGACACGGGTTCGTACCCCGGCCCGGGAAGATCCCACATGCCACGGAGTGGCTGGGCCCGTGAGCCATGGCCTCTGAGCCTGCACGTCCGGAGCCTGTGCTCCACAATGGGAGAGGCCACAACAGTGAGAGGCCCATGTACCGCAAAAAAAAAAAGAATGAAATTAGAACACTCCCTAATACCATACACAAAAATAAGCTCAAAATGGATTAAAGACCTAAATTTAAGGCCAGACAGTATAAAACTCTTAGAGGAAAACGTAGGCAGAACACTGTATGACATCAATCACAGCAAGATCCTTTTTGACCCACCTCGTAGAGAAATGGAAATAAAAACAAAAATAAACAAATGGGACCTAATGAAACTTCGAAGCTTTTGCACAGCAAAGGAAACCATAAACAGGACCAAAAGACAACCCTCAGAATGGGAGAAAATATTTGCAAATGAAGCAACTGACAGAGGATTAAGGTCCAAAATTTACAAGCAGCTCATGCAGCTCAGTATCAAAAAAACAACCCAATCCAAAAATGGGCAGAAGACCTAAATAGACATTTCTCCAAAGAAGATATACAGATTGCCAACAAACACATGAAAGGTTGCTCCACATCACTAATCATTAGAGAAATGCAAATCAAAACTACAATGAGGTATCACCTCACACCAGTCAGAATGGCCCTCATCAAAAAATCTACAAACAATAAATGCTGGAGAGGGCGTGAAGAAAAGGGAACCCTCTTGCAGTGTTGGTGGGAATGTAAATTGATACAGCCACTATGGAAAACAGTATGGAGGTTCCTTAAAAAACTACAAATAGAACTACCATATGACCCAGCAATCCCACTACTGGGCATATACCCTGAGAAAACCATAATTCAAAGAGTCAGGTACCACAATGTTCATTGCAGCTCTATTTACAATAGCCAGGACACAGAAGCAACCTAAGTGTCCATCAACAGATGAATGGATAAAGAAGATGTGGCACATATATACAATGGAATATTACTCAGCCATAAAAAGAAACAAAATTGAGTTATTTGTAGTGAGGTGGATGGACCTAGAGTCTGTCATACAGAGTGAAGTTAGAAAGAGAAAAACAAATACCGTATACTAACATCTATATATGGAATCTGAAAAAAAAATGGTTCTGAAAAACCTAGGAGCAGGACAGGAATAAAGATGCAGATGTAGAGAATGGACTTGAGGGCACGGGAAGCGGGAAGGGTAAGCTGGGACGAAGTGAGAGAGTGGCATATCCATATATACGCTACCAAATATAAAACAGGTAGCTAGTGGGAAGCAGCCGCATAGCACAGGGAGATCAGCTCGGTGCTTTGTGACCACTTAGAGGGGTGGGCTAGGGAGGGTGCGAGGGAGGCACAAGAAGAAGGAGTTATGGGGTACACGTGTATGTATGGCTGATTCACTTTGTTATAGAGCAGAAACTAGCACACTATTGTGAAGCAATTATACTGCAATAAAGGTGTTAAAAGAAAAAAAAGCAGTTTCTCACCATTAAGTGTGGTGATGTTAGTTGTAGATTTTTATACGTGCTCTTTATCAAGTTGAGGAAATTTTACGCTATTTCTAGTTTGCTGAGAGTTGTTAATTATGAATGGATGTTGGAGTTTATGAAATGCTTTTTTTCCTGAATCAAATGGCATGGTTATATGATGTTTTTCTTTAGCTTGTTGATGTGATAGGTTAGATTGATTTTTTTAATTTTTATTTTATATTGGAGTATAGTTGATTAACAATATTGTGTTAGTGTCCAGTGTCCAGCAAAATGATTCAGTTATGCATATACATATATACATTTTTTTCAGATTCTTTTTCCCATATAGGTTATTACAGAATATTGAGTAAAGTTCCCTGTGCTGTGCATTAGGTCCTTGTTGGTTATCTATTTCATGTATAGTAGTATGTATATGTTAGTCCCAAACTCCTAATTTATCCCTCCCCCCTTCCCCTTTTGTAACCATAATCTTGTTTTCAAAATCTGTGAGCCTGTTCCTATCATGTAAATAAGTTCATTTGTATCATTTTTAAAGATTCTACATATAATGTCATATGATATTTGTCATTCTCTGACTTACTTCACTTAGTATGATAATCTCTAGATCCATCCATGTTGCTGCAAATGACATTATTTCATTCCTTTTTTATGGCTGAGTAATATTGCATTGCATATATGTACCACATCTTCTTTATCCATTCCTCTGTTGATGGACATTTAGGTTGCTTCCATGTCTTGGCTATTGTAAATAGTGCTGCAGTGAACATTGGGGTGCATGCATCTTTATTATGCTTTTCTCTCAATGTATGCCCAGTAGCGGAATTGCTGGGTCGTATGGTAGTCCTATTTTTAGCTTTTTAAGGAATCTCCATACTGTTCTCCATAGTGGCTGTACCAATTTACATTCCCTGCAACAATGTAGGAGGTTTCCCTTTTCTCCACACTCTCCAGCATTTATTGTTTGTAGACTTTTTGATGCTAGATTGATTTTTGAATGTTGAATGAGTCTTGCATACCTAGAATAACTGTCACTTAGTCATGATGTATAATTCTCTTAATACTGTGCTGGATTTGATTTGCTCGTATTTTGTTGACTTTTTGTATCTATATTCATGAGAATTATTAGTCTCTCATTTTCCTTTCTTGTAATGTCTTTATCTGGTTTTGGTATTAGGGTATGCTGGCCTCATAGAATGAGTTAGGAATTACAGTGGACCGTGTTCTGGACCCTTGAACAATATGATGGTTGGGGTGCTGACTCTCTACGCAGAGGAAAATCCACATATAACTTGGTCCTCTGTATCCACAGTTCTGCATCCATGGCTTCAACCAACTGCAGATTGTGTAGTACTGTAGTACATATTTAGTGAAAGAAATCCATATATAAAATGGATCTTCACAAGCTAAACTCATGTTGTTCAAGGGTCAATTCTATTCTCTCTGCTTCTGTTTTCCGGATCCCAGTTTCAAAAATTATTGTTATATCGTTGGTAGAGTCAACATTTATTTAGATTTACAACATTTTTTTTTCTTTTTCGATTAATTTGTGCTTTTATTTGCCAGTGTAACTACAGTAACCTGTGAACTTTTTTATTCTAAAAAGCACATTTTACATCACAGTCCAACAAACACATATATAATGTGTATACATATATAAAAGTCAAACAAAGGTTTTGCCAAAAACGTCTACCCTGAGTGTTAATTCTTTTTAAGACTTTTTAAACTAAGGCTGAACTGCAGTGACACATCATAATCACCAAAGTCCCTAGTTCATCTTAGGGTTTGCTTTATGAAGTGAATAGTGTTGCACGTTCTATGGCTTTGGACAAAAGTATGATGACATAAAATCATTATAATGTCATACAAAGTATTTTCACCGCTCATAAAAACTTCTGTATTCTATGTATTTATCTCCCCTCCCCTGCAAACTCCTGGCAACCACTGATCTTTTTATTGTCTCCATTGTTTTGCCTTTTCCAGAATGGCATATACATGGAATCTATTTTTCTTTTTTCCTTGAAGAGAGGGGTTCAAAGCCTTTATGCCTATAACACCACTCATGGCCCAGCCACACGTGGACTGGACAGGCTCCAGGTGGCAAACACCCCCACTAAATACTGTAGCTTTCCTTCCAGTAATGAGCCCTGTTCCACTGGTCCTGCCCAGCAGCCACGTGCAGGTGAAGGGCAGATACGTGTTGGGTATCTGTTCATAGGAAGGCCACAAGTTTTGTGCCCCTTGTCACAATGAACCCTGATTCCTGTCGGGTGTGTTGTAAACAGGTGAGCCATTTCTTCAGACCCCCTGCTGTGAGCACACCCTGATTTACAACATTTTTTAACCAATGTGTTTTCTGTTTCATCTGGCATTTTATTTCTTCATTGTTTTTACATATTTCTCTTAGCAGGATTCTGTAGGAAATATAATCTTGTAGCCCTTGTATTCTGAAAATGTCTTTATTTCACCTTTGCTCTTGAATAATAGCTTATTTGGGTATAGAATTCTCATTTACAAAGTTCACTCTAATTTTCGCTCAGCCCATTCATGATTATTATTCATTATCCTTTGGTATCTATTCTTGCTGAGGAAAAGTCTGTTGTCAGTCTGAGTAGTCTTTTCTTTCTGATACCTTTTAATATTTTCTCTTTAGCATTGATGTTCTCAATTAATGGGACATTTTAAACCTGAGGACTCATGTCTTTCTTCAATTCTGGGATGTTCTCAGGCATTTAAATCTTTCATCACCCTTATGTCCTCTGTTCTCCATTTCGGGAACTCTTATTCTTTACAATTGGAAGTCTCAACTTATTTTCCATCTTTATTTCTTTAGACTGAGTTTTGGGTATTGCCTCAGTTAGATTTTATAATTTATTAACTGTAAGTTTGGGTATATCCAAATTGCTGAGTATAACTTCTATTTAAATGATTGTTTTAAATTTTTCAGTATTTCCAGTTAGTTCTTTTCAGTATCTGCCTCTTCTCATTTCATAGCTTCCTCTTCTTGATTTATGAATACCATCCTTTATTTTCTCTCAGAGGATTTTAATAATATATACTTATGTATGCGTATTCTAATTCTTTCAAGGTGTTCTCATTTTTGCTAGCATGAGTTATTGTATTGGTTCACTCTTTTTCATGGCACTAGATGGGCTCATGCATTTTGTCATTTTATCTGCGAGCTCTTTGCGCAAGGAGTTTTCTTCTTCACTGTTGGATAGTTTCCTGGTTGCAGATTCTGTCTTTAAATTTGATCTTAGGTTAGTAGTCTCCTGTTCCTGCTCTGGGCAGAGACTAAATTTTGTATATTGGGTGTGAGTCAGTTTCCGGTCATGTAAGTGCCCCTATACCCTTGTGCTGCTGTGGGCAAGGGGTAGATTTCTGTTTACAAATCTAAGCAAGCTATTTTAGTCTATATTCTTGAGCAGAGAGCATGCTGTCCAGCCCTGACTTCACACCCAGGGCTCTCAGTTCAGTCTGCCACTGCCCTGAGTAAGGTGAGTATGGCACTGAAGCCTTGGTTCTTAGCACATACCTGACCTTAGCTCCCCATGAGTTCCCAGTAGCAGCCCCTATAGCTACAGGTTTCCATTCCATTTGGGGGTTTTGTCTTTCATTTATTTCTGTGTTTGTAATAGAAGGGAATGTTTCAGTCTGTGCACACTCAGCCACCTTGACCTGAAAGGTCTGAGTTACTTTTATAATGGAAAGGAAAATGCATTCTAAAATAAACATTATGTATAACAGGGTTAGCTCTATAGACATATGGTGTATCATAGAGATTAGGCACACAGCCTCTGGAGTTGGTCAGACCTGGTTTGGGAATCCTAGCCCTGTCACTTGCTAGCTGTGCAATCTTGAACAAATTATATAATCTGTGCATTCTACTTTCCTCCTTGCACAATGGGTATAACAATATTGTCTGGGTTATTGTCAGGACTGAATGAAATAATGAATATAAAACCCCAGGACAGTGCCTGGCACATAGAAGCTCCTCCCGCCCCACTTCCCAGGTCTTTACCTATTGAAACAGACATCAGAATTGGGCAGAGTAGATGGAACTGGCATTTTTATTACTGGTGGAGTTGTTGGAAATATATTGGGTAATAGATATCTTTCCTCATACCGTCATCAACCCCATTTCAACAAATTGTGTTGTAATATCCAGGTCTATGTAAAGAGTTTATTATGTATCTTAATACTGCTTTGTTGATGCCTCTCCAATAGTTCAACTGAATAGCAAAAATTTCAAAATATGTTGGTAACTTTTGGAGATTTAATAAGATGCGTTTGTTGTCTGTTTGTGTGGAGTTTTTTCTTTTGGCTGTGGGTGCTTTGAATGGCAGGGACCAGGTATAAGACTGGAGGAGAGCATGACTAGTTGGGCCTTGAACAAGATGCTAAATGTTATAAGTGATTCTGCGATTCCTTTTCTTAGCATGAGCTAAGTAGCTTGTAATGTTTTATAAAGTAAGACTCAGTTTTTCTACATTTCTCAGGTGCTTTCACTAGCGTACAAGGTCTTAAACATGCACTGATGTTCATATGTTTACATTTCCATCAGCCAGATACAAATCATCAGAAAACTATTTTTTATCGCCTCTCTTCCTTTTTTCGTATATGTGTACACACACACAATCAAAACCACAAACACAATGCTTTTATGTTTTTTCCTCCTGCAATCTGGACACAGGGACTCTTTATTCCTTTATTTATTTTATTTATGGCTGCATTGGGTCTTCATTGCTGCGTGTGGGCTTTCTCTCATTGCAGTGGCTTGTCTTGTTGCAGAGCATGGGCTCTAGGCACATGGATTTCAGTAGTTGTGGCACGTGGGCTCAGTAGTTGTGGCTCGTGGGCTCTAGAGCGCAGGCTCAGTAGTTGTGGCAAACGGGCTTAGTTGCTCTGTGGTATGTGGGATCTTCCCAGACCAGGGCTCGAACTCGTGTCCCCTGCACTGGCAGGCGGATTCTTAACCACTGAGCCACCAGGGAAGGCCCTCTTTATTCCTTTTTTAAAAATTGTGATAAAACCTACAAAACATCAAATTTACCATGTACACTATTTTTAAGTGTACAGTTCAGTGGCATCAAGTACATTTACGTTGTTGTGCAACTATTGCCACCGTCCATCTGCAAAAATTTTTCACCAAAACATAATGTTTTGAAAACTATCGGTTTTATCAAATTTTAACAGCTGAAGAAAGAAATGTAGACTCGGCAACATTGGCACTCTCGCTACTATATTTCAGAAGCAATAAAATATCCTTTTTTGAAAAATCTCTTCCCATTCATTGCAAGTCCATAGTAATGTTGCTTTTGGAAAACAAAATTTAAAACAGAAAACAAATGCTTTGTCCCCTGCTGATATGTAACAACTGAAGTTTATAACAAGGTAACTATTTTATATCCTTCCAAGCTAGTTTAAACTATATCCTTCCTGTTGTGTTCTATCTTTTGGACAGGTATGTAATTAAGATAGACGTTGTATGATCCTATAAACTCCCTTCCCGGAGAATGTTCTGGCCAAATTCAGTTTGTTACATTATACTGTTCTTTTATATGTCCCTTATTGTCATACTTAGCAGTCTACAAAATATCAAATGTAGGTCACTTTCCTTCCTAAAATGTTTTCAACCTTTGTTATATCCATTAAGGAAGTTATAATTCTAAGGTGTCTGAATTTTAGTGCTGACTGGATAGATCTTTTTCTGGTATTAAGTGTGAGTATGAAAGCAATGAAACAATTTGTGAGAGTCATCTTTCATTTCTACATTTTCTAAGAATTTTGTAATCCTAGGAAAATATCCAGGACATCTTACTAGAGTGTGTGGTGTCCTGAGCTCCATCCTTCTTCTCAGGGCTTAAGAATGTTCTAGACTATTTTACAGTGGGAATGGAGCACCCAGGATTAAGAGAAGGGGAGTGTGTAAAATCTCTGCCGTGAGTGGGCATCCCCCTCCTGGGTGGTCACTAGGCAAAGGGTGACTGTGGAGGAAGGGAAGCTTCACCCTCACCTGGAGGGGCAGCTGGCAAGTCATGGAGGCTGCCTGGCTCCTTGGTGCTCCCTCAAGTTGCCCGCGGTGGCCCTTCTATCCATTTTTTTCTTATTTCTGTTTGAATGGTTTCTTCATCCCACTCCCTCTTAGTCTCCCCTCACCCCTAGTCTAGAATAATATTTTCTAGTTTCCCAGAGCAAATCCCACACATAAGCCCCACATTTACACAACTTTTGGTCTAGACCCAGAGACTTGCCAGTCTAGAGACCTTTGAAAACTCCCACTCTGAGATTCCTTTCTTTTCTACCTTCCACCCTGTCACATCTCACCCTGAAGGCAATGGGCAAACAGGGGCTTGGAAAGGAGAGGTAGAGCTACAAAGAGCAAAAAGTGGGGAGGGGTTAAAATTTCAAAAACATTGTCCCACTGTGATGTAAAGTAGATTTTCACTGATAGAAATAAGATACAGTGGTCCATCTCCAGCCTCAAAGGATAGTATTTTTTTTTTTTTTTTTTGCGGTACGCGGGCCTCTCACTGTTGTGGCCTCTCCCGTTGCAGAGCACAGGCTCCGGACACACAGGCTCAGCGGCCATGGCTCACGGGCCCAGCCGCTCCGCGGCATGTGGGATCTTCCTGGACCAGGGCACGAACCCGTGTCCCCTGCATCGGCAGGCGGACTCTCAACCACTGAGCCACTAGGGAAGCCCAGGATAGTATCTTAAAAAAAAAAAAAAAAAAGCAATGGAGAATTTGCTATTGAGAAACTTAAGGTCCTATGAGGAAAATACTATTAGAGCTAGTATTACAATCCTGTCTGCACACTGGAATCACCTGGGAGATTTTTTCTTAATGCCACAAATAGGGTGCCTTGACCCACCCCTGGAGCCTTCAGTTTAATTGGCCTGGGGTAGAGTTCCATGAAAAGCTCTTTTTAAAATTTCTCCAGGCATTCAGTGTAGGACAGAAACCCTCAGGATATCAGCAGGGCTGCCACAGTGCCTGGGCCCACAATAATTTCAGGGCTCCACAAAAATGTTTAATTTATTTTAAAATTAGGAGAAAAAATGAACTTTAAGGTGGAAGAAAACGTGTTACTATATAATATCAAAATATTTTTTTTATGCCAATGCCTTCATAAAATACAATTTTACATATATACAGTTTTTATATATAATTATATATACAATTATATAATACAATTTATATATTTTATTTAATTTATATAATTTTATATATACAATTATATATACAATTCATATATAATTATATGTATACAATTATACAAACACACGCGCACACACACAAAAGTGCCCAAGACCCATGTAAGTCGTAATGCAGCCATGTATTAAAAGGACCAGCATAAGGGTACGTCTTTGAATATCCCTAAATATAGCTGTTCAGTTCACATTAAGTTAGCACATTGAAATATGTCAGTGATGTCTGCACTTGGTATTGGCGATAATGGTGCCTAAATTTCCCTTTGTCATGCCCTGTCCCCTACAGATGGTTCAGGGGATCTCCATCGTGTTTCAACCAGCTACCTGTAAATTTTCCTGTGTTGCCAGTGACAGCCTAAAAGGCACCCTTGAGTGTCTTGTCTTCCATCCAAACATCCAGTACCTTGCTGATGTTTGATTCAGAGCCACTGACCAGGTCCCTAAGGTCAGAATAGACTGGAGAGCTCAGAGAAAAAAAGAAACGTTGGCCCTGAGCCAGAGGCCCCGGGAGACTCTGGTCCCCACCAATGTGGGGCTCTCTGCCTGGGCTATGTTGTCCTCTCATGCCCCAGCTCAGCTGTTACCTGGCCCCTCCTGTGGGCAGCTTCCTGAGGCTGAGTGACACATACCTTGCTGCCCCCTTGCCCTCTTTCCAAACCCATATCCATATTTTAAAAGTCATCTTCCTCATGTTGGCACAAACTCTGGAATTCTCATGGCAAGGGAAAGGCCTATGGATATCAATCTCTGCGTCCTTGAATTTCATGGAAGGGATTGGGGAACAGAGGGGACAGATCAGTGCTGGGCTCAGAGGAGGCAAATACCTATAAGAGCTGCGTGTGAAACTGAAGGAGGCGGGGGGAGAGAGAGAGAGAGGAGAGACAGAGAGAGAGGGGGAGAGAGAGAGAGAGGAGAGGGGGAGAGAGGAGAGAGAGAGAG
>NW_021703778.1:60872038-60918203 GCF_005190385.1 Monodon monoceros
AAGCTACCTCAACTTGTTGTGGCTGCTCTACGTGCTGAAGTTTCCCTGGCTTCCAGCAGGGAACTCCTTTCAGAAACCCTGGTCTGAAACAGAGGAGGATGGCTTGGGATCAGTCATCCCCTAGAGGCCTTCCAGTCTGAAGTCTGTGACTCTCCAGCAAAGCTCCAGTCCTGACAGATCCAGGAGCAGTGGAGGCTGCTCCTCCACTTAGTAATTAAGAATTCGATCTTGGGCAAATTGTGTGGCTTTTCTGAGCCTCAACTCCCTCATCTTTAAAATGAGGATGAGAACATCTACCAGGTTGTTCTGACATTTAAATATTAAATGTGAAATTCCTCAAGTTGCTCAAGAAATCCAAGTTCCTGCTGTAATCACGGTCACCTTGATCACAGGACTGTGGGCAAAGGGAATCACCAGTCTGTGGCCCTCAACCTGCTCTTGAGTTAACCGGCTCATAGCCCTAAGGTAAGCCCTTACACTTAAGTTCTAGGAAAATAAATCATATCTACTTCTGCAAGATAAACTAAATTCTAGTTTTTATTAGTTCAAGGCCGAGCCACTAAATAGTCACACCTGGCTTTAGACATATCCAAGAAAAATGTGTTCTGGAAGGAGAAATTCCTTGTTAGAAGGTGTTGGCCATCACAAATGAACAAAAATACTTAGCCTTGGCAGGGGGGAGGTTTGTTTTCCATTGAGGTTGAAGGGGCTTGAGCTGCATCTTGACAGTAGCAGCCTCAAAAGCAATTTCTCTAATAAACTGATCTCCACTCCGCTTCTTTCCTTGCCCCCAGTGGCTCTCATTATTATTATTATTATTATTATTTTGCGGTACGCGGGCCTCTCACTGTCATGGCTTCTCCCGTTGCGGAGCACAGGCTCCGGACGCGCAGGCTCAGCGGCCATGGCTCACGGGCCCAGCCGCTCCGCGGCATGTGGGATCTTCCCGGACCGGGACACGAACCCGTGTCCCCTGCATCGGCAGGCGGACTCTCAACCACTGCGCCACCAGGGAAGCCCACTCTCCTTTTTTTTG
The DNA here is from genome assembly GCF_005190385.1 of Monodon monoceros. Classification (NCBI taxonomy): domain Eukaryota; kingdom Metazoa; phylum Chordata; class Mammalia; order Artiodactyla; family Monodontidae; genus Monodon; species Monodon monoceros. The sequence continues at coordinate 60,873,075 of NW_021703778.1, forward strand.
TTATCAGGAAAATACCTGCCTGGAAGTGGGGGTCAGTTGCTGATTAAATGCTTTTTCGACAGTTAACAAATATGTACCGAGTGCATAATTTGTACGGCTCCTAGTGTGAGGGTCTAGAAGTAGATTTGTGGCGTTCGGCACCACCCTCTCCTTCATGAACTGCTCATCCTTTGGCTTCTATCAGAGACTTCCCTGGTTCTTCCTGACAGCTCTCCGGGACCCTTCTCCTTCTCCCTTGGCTGGTACCCGCTGCTTCCTGAGCCCTTAGTGAGGGAACTTCACTCTCTTCTCCTGGCGCCTGGTCCAGTCCTTACTCTACTTTACCCTCTACTTCCCAACCCCGCCTCCTGCTGCCTGGGGGGCATTTTCACTGAAAAGTGCCATCATTACCTCACAGTCCATGGAAACTTCATCACCCCTCATAAAACAATCATGCCTATTTAAGGTGCTCCAAGCCACCAGCTTTGAAACCTCAGTTTTGTCTTTGCTTTTTCCATTCCCACACTGCACACATTTGCTCCCCAACTCCTAGGGGTCTTCTTTGGAAATTTTTTCTTCCCTCTCCCTCCCTGCTGCAATCCCCTCTCATCACTTTGCTGGTTCCTGGGCTGCCGGTTTCTGCCATCCCAGGTTTCCAGGGTCATTTAAGCGCCCTCTGTAGGATGCAAGTTCCATTCCAGCCATTTTGAGGTATCCAAGTGCTGTTTGGTTAACTTGAGCCCCCTCACTTTGATATTGGATGCCTTTTCCACCGTCTGGACCCATCCCCCATTCTAGTATGATTCCCTACAGGCAGCTTCCATTCAGGAAAAGCCAGACCACACTCTGAATACTGTTCACACACCCTGTCCACCTTGGGTGTCTTCCTGGACTCACCTGCATCTGGATCCATTATTTCTAGGATAGCTCAACTCCACTTTCTCCAAAAAGTCTCCTTTGACCATTGCTGCCTCTTTTGGATAAGTAGAATCCAAATCTCCCCACCACCCCCATCACTATTATTTTAAATGTTTGTTTGTTTTTTTAGGTATAAGTGACATTTGGCATTATATTAGTTTCTGGTGTACAACATAATTCGATATTTGTATATACTGCAAAATGATCACCACAGTAAGTCTAGTTAACTTCCAGTTACAAAGATTTTTTTCCTTGTGCTGAAAACTTTTAGGATCTAATCTCTTAGCAGCTTTCAAATATGTAATTCAGTATTATCAACTATAGTTACCATGCTGTACATTACACCCACATGACTTATTTTATGACTGAAAGTTTTTACTTTTTACTCCCTTCACCCCCTTCACCCGTTTGAACCCCCTCAGTTCCTCCCACCTGGTAACCACCAATCTGTTCTCTGTATCTATGAGCTTATTCTTTTTTGTTTGTTTTTGTAGATTCCACATATAAGAGAGATCATATGGTATTTGTCTTTCTCTGACTTGTTTCACCTAGCACAATACCCTCAAAGTCCATCCATGTTGTCGCAAATGTCAGGATTTCCTTTTTTATGGCTGAATAATATTCCTTCTTTTTATGGCTGAATAATATTCCATTGTATGTTTATACTATATCTTCTTTAGCCATTCATCCATCAAGGGACACTTAGGTTGCTTCCATAGTTTGGCTATTGTAAATAGTGCTGCAGTGACATTGGGGGTGCATATATCTTTTCAAGTTAGAGTTTTCATTTTCTTTGGATAAATACCCAGAAGTGGAATTGCTGGATCATATGGTAGTTCTATTTTTAATTTAGGGGGAAACTCCACACTGTTTTCCATAGTGGCTGAAACCAATTTACATTCTCACATCCTCACCAACACATGTTATCTCTTGACCTTTTGGTAATAGCCATTCTGAACAGGTGTGAGGTGATAGCTAATTGTGGTTTTGATTTGCATTTCCCTTATGATTGCTGAGCACCTTTTCTCGTACCTGTTGACCATCTGTACGTTTTCTTTGGAAAAATGTCTATTCAGATCCTCTGCCCCCTTTAAAATCAGATTGTATTTTTCTTATTAAGTTGTATGAGTTCTTTATATATTTTGGATATTAATCCCTTATCAGATATGATTTGCCAATGTTTTCTTGCATTCACTATTACTTTTTGTCTTTCTATATTGTAATTTTAAATTATTGAATTTTCAAGTGTCTATTTCATTCCATACGTCAACAAACATTTACTTATTAGTACAGGTTGTGTGATATTCCATGTCTGTTTTCTTAGGTAATCTTCACAACCTGGTGGGGTGGGTATCCTCCCATTTCACAGGTAAGAAAACGTTTTTTGCTCAAATTCCCGCAGCTGGTCGGCATTCTGCAGTTTCCCCTGGAGCGGGCCTCAACTAGATACCAGAAATCTGACTTCTAATCCCAGTCCTACTACCATCAGCTGTGTGACCTTAGGCATCTCACTTCCCTGCCTCCCTAACAGGGACGGACATTTATTATTGGCGACCCCTCCACCAGTATTTCTAGACTTCGTAGGTGCTCAATAAACACTTGCAGATTTGATTGTGGTAGGAGAAAAGTTATACCTTAAAGTTTCTGACCAGGTAGGGAGAAAAAGTCTGCCTGTAAGGGTAGGGAAAAAACTGGGCCAAGGGGCCGTGGGGAAGGGACAGAAGGGAAGTCGGGGGTGCGAAACAGGCAAGGCTCCCAGGAGACGGGGAATTTGGAACTGCCGGGGCTCGGAGGTGAAGAGTACCGGGGACGGCGGAGGGGAGGTGGGAGGACATTTCTATCTGGGGAAGGGTGAGGACAAAGCGTGGCTGGAGAGGAGTGTGAGGCCTGATGGGGTGGGATGGGGAAGAGGTTCTGGCAGAGGGGCGGGCGCGTCCCGGCCGAGCCGAGTAGGCGCAGTGTCGGGGTGCGGGGAGACTTGTCCCGAGGGCCGGGTCGGCACGAGGGCACGCGGGAGTGCAGGGACGGCCCGCTGAGCTGCTGGAGCGGGCGGGACTAGCCGGCTCGGGCGTGGGGCGGGGACGTGCGCCGGGATCCCCAACCCGGGCGGCCCCGGCCCCAGCCCCTCCTCCCCGGGGGCGGGCGGGGCGGGGCCCGGGCTCGCCCGGCCTCTTGGCGGGGCCGCGGTCCCTGCACTCGGGCCGGGCTCTGCTGGCTGCGGCTGGAGCGGGACCCGGGCGGCGGCGGCGGCGGCGGCGGTGGTGGTGGTGGTAAGTGAGCCGGGAGCGGGCGCGGGGACTCGGACTGGGAGGCCGAGGTGTCGTCGTGAGCGGCGGGGTCCGGAGGGGCTCGGGCCCGCCGTCCGAGCCGCGCGACGCGCCGCGCCCGCCGCCAGGCGCGCGGGTCCCGGGGCTGTAAAGTGCACTCCTGGCTCCCGCTCGCGCGCCCTGGCGGGGAGACGTGCAGGACAGATGGTCGGGTTCCCGGGGGCCCGCGTCGGGGACGGGGCGAGGGAGGGGGCTCCGAGACCGCCGTGTAGTGAAGAGGGACTGGCAGCCTTAGCACCCTTGCCTCGACCCTCGGGCTCGAGTGACTGCTGCGAGTGAGCCAGGGTTCCTCCCGGACCCAAGCGAGCACCTCGGTCCCTGTCGACTCTGTTTTACTTTATTTCTGGGCGTGCTGGTCTCGACCATCCCTTGAAAAGAAAGGGCGGGTGGGCGTCCCTCTCTCCCTGGCTTTCCCGGTCCAGGCAGGTCGTCCTGAAAGACCCCGCCTCACGTACGGCACACATCCTAGCTTTCCAAGGGACTTTTCCAAGTTGCATCACTGTTTGGCCTCTACACAGGTGCTTGGCTGTCATGTTGGAGTTAGTTACAGAGGATTTTTAAAAAAAACTTTGTATATTTACTCTGTGTCTATCCCTTCGCCCCAAGGCTGCGGTGCCTTTCCAACGCTGCTCACAACGCGCTGTTCAAAACACGTTGCGGATTTCTTTTGGGTATTGGTTCTCAAACTTGGCTGCACATCTAGAGAGTTTTAAAAAATTCTGATGCCTAGGTCCCACCTCTAGAGATCCTGATTTAGCTGGTCTGGGGCGCAGCCTGAGCAATGGAATTTAGAAAGCCAGGTGATTCTAATGTGCTTTGGGTTGTGCTTTTCGCTTTCCACACCCACTTTCTGAACTGTTAAGAGGAGATCGTCTCAGCTGCTCTCGATTCTGCCTTGTGTAATCCACCTTTGCACCTGAAAAACCTGTGGGCTGGTGCTTTCCAACTTTAAACTGCAGATGGTGCGTTTTTCTGGAGTTCCCTGTGTTTCCACCTCTGTTCACAGAAAATATTGCTAGTGCACTTTCTGCCAAGGAGGTGACAGTGGAGGGATTAAAGTCATGAAGTCCTTGCAAGGGTCAAGGTTATGCTACAGGGTTCTTATTCAGGGAAACTAAGTGATAGTTTGACTTGTCCTATTTGGAAAGGATTTCAGATTAAAAGGAGGAAAAATAATTTAGGAATCCATCAACTTTTGGAGATCCTCTGGCACAGATTATGATTCTGCATAAATGTGTGGGGAAATTTTTTAAGAATGCAAGCTGACAAGGTCCTTATTATTTTGTAGTTGATATGGTGTTAATATGTGTGTTAAGCTTCATTGTGTAGATGGGGCTTATTCCTACTGTGTGATTAAGCCCAGCAGATGTAATTAACACAGTGTATATTTCTTGTTGATAGCATAATATCTGAGTTAGGGAATTGGTGCCTACAGTAGCATGACACATCTGAGGTGAGACCTTTGCCACTTGTCTAATGATCTTAAAAATGATAGGGAAATAGGCATAAGGAAAAATCGAATATATGTATACATTGACTGAATTTGAGCATATGTTTTCTTATAGTGTGTTATTGTGACAGTCTCCTGGGATCTTGGTTAATTTACTGTGGTACCTAAGTATGATGTTTGTATTCGATTCCCACCTGTATGCTACGTGGCCACAAACCAGTGGATTTCATTTTTTTCTTAGGCGCTGGCCCTCTATGTGACATTTTTATTAGTAGTGGTGTGACATTCTTTTAAGAGAATGCCCTCCAGAGTTGGAGGAAAGTTTGTGTTCATTTCTAGCTCCTAACGTGAGTCAAAAGAACATTCATTTTGAAAAAATTCAAAATGGTAGAGTTTGGTCCCAGTTGGTTTCTCTCTCTTTCCCATCTTCCATTACCACGCGCTGCTCCTATCCCTGTGCTCAGTTGCTGGAAGTGGGGCCGCGGTGGCATTGGGCTTAACTGTCTTGGCTTGAGAATGGAGGTTATGTGGAGGGCATGCTCTCACAGGGTGGCCCCTGGCCGGAATCCTCAACCTTTGGGGGAAGAAGACCATATGGAAAGTGTTTTCCTACTGTTGAGTTTTTTTGTTTTTTTTGGACCAGGCCAACAAAATGAAGCCATGTTACTGACTGGTTCGTTAACTTGCTAATCTTATCTCCATTTAGGGGCAAAATGTTGACTTGACGATGCTGTCGAACTCCTAGTGCCTGAAAAGTTGCACCTGAACAGCAATGGTTAAACTGTGAATATAATGGTACATTCTGGAAAAAAAGCAAGAAAAAGTATGTGTAACTATGGACCTAACAGATTTATTTAAGCATTTCTCCCTTTTTAGTAGTAACTCTAATATTCTAAAGTGATTAGAAGAAAGTAAGTGAAGAAAGTTAGTGAGGGGCTTCTTTATTTAGAGAAAGGGTATGCAGCATTCAGAAGACTGATCTTTGATTTGTGTTAAGAATAGACTTCCCTATTGGCTTTTTTTTTCCCCTTCACGTAGGGATGGTTAATTTGCTTGTATTGATGGGGTTGGGGATGGTTTAAAGAATTCAATGGCCTCCTTAACTCCCTCTGTCCCCAGCCCTGCCTGCAACCCATTTATCTAAGAGGTGCCATTGACCCTTTTAAAAAACACAACTGATTTTGTGCTCTTCCTTTCTTTTCCTCCTCTGATCCTGGCACTAAAGGGCAGTGAAATGGCTGAAAGGTTGGCATCGGAGGAGAAAAACAAAGTTCAAGGGGAATTGAAAATTGGGTAATTTTCCATGAATGACCAAGTGCTTACTTTATTCTGTCACATGACATTGCTGTTATCAAGAAACAAGTTATACCATGAAAACCCTGAAAGTAGAAGAGAAGAAAGGGGGATTTGATGGAAAGAGCACCAGGGTTGACCGGCTTTCATGTAGGGGAAGCTGATTGGAGTTTTCAGTCAAATGCCCCAGTCTGACCCCACTTTCCTTCCTTCTTCAGGCACTGTCCTCCGTCCCCCAAACCGATATCCCTGGGAGAGAGAGTGCTTCATCTTAAATTCATACCAAATTTTTGTTTTTGTTGTTTCTTTATTCAGTCATATAACAAATTCAGTTCTTATGAAGCCCCCAGTCCTTACTAAGCTCTGTTATCATTCACCGATTTCGTGGTAAACGGGGTATGGAGCTTGAAATCTGGTGGAGATGTAAACTGGGGGTTACAGTAAGTTGGGAACTCTTAGACGCACGATGAGCATGAAGAACTGTGGGGGGAGCCGGGTACCACCTGGCTCGCCTCCCCTGGGTGTATAGATACCTTGTCAATTCATTGGCAAAGCAGACACAAGAAAAGCTCTTCTTGGGTTTAAATTATTTTATTAAGTCCCTACGTCAAGTTTTAAATAATTGACTTCAGATACTTTTCTGATGGACGAGAGGGGTTTGTACGCCGATCCTGCCAAGGGAAAGTGGGGAGTGAGGAAGGAGGAGTTAGGATTGCGATTTGTTTAAGGAGTACTTAGGCAAGCAGTGCAGGGATACGACCGGTGTTGGGAAGCTGGCGGAGTACTTGGCTGGATCCCTTTTTGCCATGATGGTAACTGGCAACCTCAGCTTAGTGAGTAGAGGCTACCCCTCCTGTGCAACTGAGCTGGGAGGAGGGTAACAGCAGCCATTGTACTTTGAGAGCAGGTGGGTCGGTTCTTGTCTGCGGCTCTGGCCCGTGTGTGGATGTTCGTTCTTTATCATACTGTTGTCCCTTTAGCTCAGGTTTCCTTGGACAGACAGGAAACTGGACTTCACACTGCTTTTCCTTGGGAAGGTGGTTTCCAAACAACGGACTCACAGGACTAATAACCCCAGGGTTGTAAGAGTAGTTACATTTGTTGACTGTCCACCTTTCACATGTCAGGTAGCGAGCGGGGCCCTTGCCCTCTGTCGCTTTAAAACCTGTACGTTCCTGAGGGGCAGGTGGAAGCGGCCTCATTTTACAGATGAGGAAACTGAGGCCCAAAGAGATCCTGGGCAGCTCAGGCGCTCTAGAGGAGTGGCAGAGCTGAGGTTCCAGAGCTCTCGGGTCTGCCTGAATTCAAAGCTGAGGCCTTTCCACTGCTCCTTGTGCCTCTAAAGCAGAACTGATTGGGAAATTGAGTTTTCTGTGCCTTGTTTTTCTAACACCACAGTCCCCTTAGATCTGGATTGATTTACTGTTTTCCTCTACGGGACGATGCGTAATGTTAGACTGAAGATCACTGCGGGCTTATCATCCCAAGGGAAATTCTATGAAATCCTATTTTTCTGGTTCTTTAAACGGAGAGGATAGATTAGGCTGTTTAGAAAGGCTCTGAATGGATCCCAAATCCTAGGTTAGAGAGACATTGTCTCCACATTTCTTCAAGTTCTGCAAACCTCTGAATTTCTGGAGGTAATTGGTCCTTGGGTAAGAGATTAAAAACAAAGTTCAGTGTCGCATATTCTGGAGCAAAACGAAGCCGTGCACGTTCAGTTCCTGTTTATGTGGTACTAGCAACAAAAACAAAACTTTGCTGCATTGTTAAGTACCTCAAGCTCTTAAAATTACAGGTCAGAAGGGTTTAGAGGCGTGCGGAGCTATAATTAGGAAAGGTTAAGTTGAAAACAGGGTTACCGCGTGTGTGTCCGTTACTGCAGTGGGCTCTAGCTCTATATTTCACCCTAAGGATCAGCTCCATGGAGGGTCATCATGGAGTTAGTGTTTGGGATTAGGGCACAGGGCATTTGTCATGAACATGGAATATTTCAGCCTCTTGTTTTATAGGGCGGGTTTATCCCCTGCTGTCCAATCACAGGGCTTTCTGCTTGCCTTTGGTAGAGTACATAATGGCTCAGGCTGTTATATACTTTGTAGTTTTCTTAAGTCTATAAAGCCCCTTTATTATTAATAATCTTTCACCCTTGCTTATCTCTTTGCTAGAGGATTGAGGCAAGATGATCAAGATTTTCTAGTTTTGGCTTTAATAATTCTCCAGAATTATTATTAATTATCTTTATTTTATTATTGCTAATTATTTCTAATAATTATTAATAATCTTTCACCTTTGCTTATCTCTTTGCTAGAGGATTGAGGCAAGATGATTAAGATTTTCTAGTTTTGGCTTTAATAATTCTCCAGAATTATTAATAATTATTATTAATTATCTTTTTATTAATAATACCAATTATTATTTCTAATAATTATTAATAATCTTTCACCCTTGCTTGTCTCTTTGCTAGAGGATCGAGGCAAGATGATCGAGATTTTCTAGTTTTGGCTTCAATAATTCTCCTGAGTTTTATTTCTGACTCCCCCTGGCTTTCTAGCCCGTATTTTATTGCATTTGAAACTGGCACTCTGTTTTCCCTTGCAAATTGGAGTCCATTCAGGGAAGAGGACCCCCTGCAGCTAAGACTCCTCCCAGGGATCCTGAAACGTCAGTGTTGTTGATACCATTTTCCAGGTGAGGAACCTGGTGAGGTCTGGAGTTTTGTGGTTCCAGTTCAGAGTTTGAGACGCTGTTAATGGCTGCCCTCTCTTTTGATTTTATTTCAGAGGAAAAAGAAATGGCCCAGTTTCCAAAGTCGTAAAGAGGTTCTAATATATCCTATGAACTAATCCATATCCTTGAGCTTTGTTGTAGCTGTATTACAGATAGCTTTTTGTAAAAAAAAAAAAAAAAAAAAAAAAGAATTTGCTTCTCCATTTTTGCCTATAAGATTTTTATCCTTCTTATTAAAAACAGTGACTTAGAATTGCACAGCAGCAGCTGAAAAGTGGATTAGTCTCTCTCCTTGCCCTAATCAAATATCAAAAACCTGGAAAGTTTACTGAGTGGTGATTACAGTGAAAGCTTTAAGAGTTGGAGAGGAACTGATAGAGAAAGAATGGAGGGAGAGATAAGAGAGAGTAGTTTGGAAAGGGACTGCTGGCTGGAGTTTACCAAATTTAAGATTTTTCGTACTTGAGAGTTTCAGGCTTGAGGCTTGAGCACCTTTGTTTCACATGTAGTCAGGCCAGCTCAGCCCTAACTGTGCTGCCCTGAGCCACCCGAAAGCTGTTTTGTGGGGTGGGGTGGGGTGGAATGGGGTGTAAGGTTAGAGGGAGAGAGGAGGTAGGGAAGCAGGGGGAGGATTAGAGCCAATAGTTAGCTGGTTCTTCAGGTCTGGCCTGCTCAGGGCATGACCACCTCTTGCTAAGGGTCTGGATACCTGCCTTGAGTCCAGCTTCCTGGGCGTGAGGCAGCTGGGTGGGATGCAAAAGAGTCACCGGACTTCCCAGGAGGCCTGCCCAGATCAGTGATTCTCATAATAATAGCAGATGCTCCTGGAGCATTTACGTCCAGCCTTGTCTGAGAGTGTTCAACATAGCTCTATGGGATGGGTACTATCATAAACCCATTTTCCTGGTGAGGGAAAGAAGGCCATGAGAAATTGGGTCACTTGTCGAAGTTGTGCAGCTGCCAAGTGGTTGGATCCAGGGTTCAAACTTGTCTGGCCCTGAGATGTGCTTCTCTGGACCCGGAGCCCTGGTTAGTGCATGGGCTCTGCATTCGTCCCCTCGATTCACCCACTCATTCATTTCTTCACAAATTGTTGGCTGCTTGCATGTGCCTTTATCTCAACAATTAGAACACCATCAGTGCCCTTTGCTAACATGTCAGAGGAACCCCCCTCCCCCCAAACCTGTAAACAAACCTGTAAAGCGGAGGGCTCTCTCAGCTGACCTCGCACCCCTGTGTGTAGCAGAAACTAGATGCTCCATAAAGTTTTGTAGGAGGAAGGACAGAAGTCATTCAGCTTTTTGAAACGTGACGTCCTGTATTTCATCTGTGTCTCTCTAGCAGCCACAGTGATTTCTAAACAGAAAGAGAGATGAGCGCTAAGAAGGGTGAGACTGTGGGGGAATGTTTCACCAAAATAATAAGGGGGAATTCTTGATAAAGGCACGTTTTAAAAAATGTATTTCGGGCTCTCATGGTCAGTGATTGCTGTTTGTATTTGTGCTTAAAGCACTGTTATTCAAAGGGCATGCCTACTCCCAGCTTGCAGGTTATTTTGTGAGTCAAGGAGGCCCTTCAGCCTTCCGGGCACGGCTGGGACTGTTTTTGCAAGCAGAACGCATTGTCTTTGGACTTGAGGATCAAACCCCTGGAGGGTTCAAGCCCACCTCCATCTTCTCGGGGCAAGGCTCCGTTTAACATTTCAGTATGTGAGCTGGTAGAAGGTAGATCCGCCTCTGGTCTTCTTGTTCCATCTTCCCACTGTGGGGTGAGAGCACTGGGGTCTCACCTGCTTGAATTGGAAACCACATTTACCCATCACAAGGAGTGTGGTGTTCTGGGCAGGTTCCTCATCCATTTCAGGGTTGTTTCCTCATCTGTAAAAGGGGCATGTAGCTCTTACCCCATAGAGCTGTTAGGGCCACATCTCTTGGACATAGTATAGTGGCTCTCAAAAATGGGGCCCCCGCTGGGGGACATTTGGCAGTATCTGGAGACATCTTGGTTGTCACGACCAGGAGTGGTGGTGGCTACTAGCATCTAGTGGATAGAGGCCAGGGATGCTGCTAAATACCCTACAATGCACAGGATGGCCCCCATAACAAAGAATTATCCAGCCCAAAAGTCAGTACTGGGAGGCTGAGAGCCCTGGCAAGGTGGCACCTCTAACAGCGGTGGTGGTTTTTAACATCTCTTATCAAAGGGAGCTGATGGCAAGTGACAAAGAGCCCTGATTTCTTAAGTGGGGTGGAGGGAATGGAATTTAACCTTTTATTGGTGCTTCTGGGTTACCTCACAGGCGCCCCTGAAATGTGGGAAGAGCTGTTTTCTTCTCCATTAGCGTGCTCCTTAACCATTTGTAATTGTGTGCACCTATTTACATATAAATAATACATATAGATTTACATATAAATAAGTTATATGCTAAAAAACATCCCCTAACAACTCAGAGTAGTTAAACCTGGCTCTTCAGGAAGACAGCAGAGTGGGGCCCTGGAGTAGAAGCCAGGTGCCTGCATCCACCATGTGGCCTGACCTTGGGAGGCTGGCTTTTCTCCCCCAGGAAAGGACGGGTAATCACATCACCCTCCTATCTTACCACATTGTTCCCGGGACTAAATACAGTAAATCCGAACACATGAAAATCGCTCTGTCCACGTGAAGTAGTTCTACACACGTGAAGGTGTAGTTTGATTCCTAAGGTGTGATTTTGAACGTGTTTTTCAGAGAACTCTGTGGTCACTCAAGAAATGCCAGTGAAAAAGGATTAGGGCTCAACAGCCAAGCAATATCCGTGTTGCGGGAAAAGTGGGAAACTAGGCCCAGAAAACACTCCTTCAGCAGAGCGTACGATTCGGTGGCAGAGTGGCCGTGCTCTGAGTTGGGGTGCAAGCTACCTGCTCTCCTCCCTCTGGCTTCATCCTTTGGCTTTTCCCCTATCTGCTGGGTGACCCTGGGCAAGCTCCTGGACCTCCCTGTGCTTTGGTTTCCTCACCTGTAAAATGGGGCTAATGATAACAACACCCACCTGAGGACAGGTGCGGTGGGGGGTGGGGGGGAGTGACTTGGCCTTAAGTGCATAGTGCACATGGGAAGCTTAACTCAATAAATGAGTTATTAGTAAAATAATACTACTTATTATTTTGGCCTATAGCATGTATATTTATATTCATGTGAGGAAAGGATTGCTCCTGGGTTAGGAGCTGAAAAAGGATTTTTTCCGGAGTTCCTGTTATCATTTTCTATTTTATGGTGGTAAAATACATACTGTGTAAAATTGCCCATTTTAGCCAGTTTAAAGTGTACAGGTCAGTGGCATTAAGTACATTCCCAGCATTGTGCAACCATCACCACTATCTAATTCCAGAGCTTTTTCGTCACTGGAGAGGGAAACCCTGTAGCCAGTATGCAGTCATTTCACATTCCTCCCTCCCCCCAGGCCCTGGCACCACCATTCTACTTTCTGTCTCCGTGGAATTGCCTATCTGGGTATCTTATATAAATGGGATCATACAACATGTGGCCTTTTGGTCTGGCTTCTTCCAGTAAGCATCATGTTTTCCAGGTCCATCCATACGCTGTAGTGAGTATCACGACTTCATTTCTTTTACCTGGTGTCTTTGTAGAGTAACCCAAGCCTCAGTTTCATCAGGCATGTTCTCCCACATTGTGTCCTGTTTTCAAGCTTTAGAACATCTTTCTTCATTTATTTGGGTTCTTTTTGGCCAGCCTTAGTTTTTCCACTTTTCCTGTCCGGTGATTCTAATGACCCTTGAAATGAATATTGGAGTGACATTGTCACGCCGGGTTCTCTGTGCCGCCGGGGAGTAGGTCTTATTAGGTATTTTATTTCTGCTGAAGAATTAGCAGCAGGGGGACACACACTGGCCCAGAGTTGTGCTTCATTTCCCCAGGACAGCACGGCAGGTTTAAAAACAAGTGTCTGGAAAACACACCCACCAGACCATTTTATTCCTCTGGGTAAAAAGCTTTCCACATGAGGAGTGGCCCTCAATTAAGTTGTTTAATAAAAACCTCCCTCTGTTTTAAAGCTTTCTTGGGAAGTGTTTACTTTTTTTTTTTTTTTTTTTGCGGTACGAGGGCCTCTCACTGTTGTGGCCTCTCCCATTGCGGAGCGCAGGCTCAGCAGCGGCCATGGCTCACGGGCCCAGCTGCTCCGTGGCATGTGGGATCTTCCCGGACCGGGGCACGAACCCGTGTCCCCTGCATCGGCAGGCGGACTCTCGACCACTGCGCCACCAGGGAAGCCCACACTGCAGGCTTCTAAATGAGCTGCTGTGGAGTCAGGGATCCTTAACCCGTGACTTTAATAATATCCTTTGCTTTAGATTTCCAGGTGGAGGCCTGGGCCAGATTTGTAGCGTGTCATTGACCCAGACAATCTGGACTCTCTCCTCCCCACCCCGCTTAAACCACCAATGATAGAAGATTCAGAGAAGCCTGAAGCCCTAGAGATGTAAAGCTAGCTCCTGGAGAGAGAGACCAGACTGAAAGGAGATGGTGTGTCACCTCCATCCTCCCAATTCTGAGCTCAGTAACAGGGTAGGGGCTTCAGTAAGAAGAGACTGAAGCATTTAGGAGAGCAGCTCAGGGCTGTGAGATGCTGGATCCTTTAGGCAGGGCCTGAGATTTCAGCCAGGCTCTGGAGCTTTCTTGAGTTACAGGCCATGGGCCCTTATAGCTGAGGAGGCTCTGCTTTTTGCTTTGACTCTGGAGAGGTGAGTAGGTCCTGCCAAGAGGAAGCAGGATGTTGGCAGCTTTAGGGGGCTTAGAGGTTCTTTTGTGGCAGATGCTAGGATTTATCCCAGAGGAGTGTCCAGGGAAAAGCTGTGTCCTGAAATAAAGGACGCTGTGGGATGGCCTTCCATTTGTGCTGCTTTCCTGGGGATCCGCATCAAGCTGGCCCAGGACTGGTGGGTGGAGAAGCCCAGGGACCCTGGCATAGGTTGGGATTTGCAGAGGCTGCAGGGCCTGGCGGTTACGAGCCTGGACTCTGGCCTTGGACTTCCAGGGTACGAATCCTGCTTCTGGGGTTATATGTTATATGAGTGAATCTTTAAATAGAGTGCTTGGAACAGTGTCTGCATAGGGAGGTGTATGCATGTATGGTCTTATACACTTCACTTCGGTGACTCCCCGGTTAAAATCGAGGAATGGTCCTTATTTTCAGAGCTAATTCACCTCTATGCCCAGCAGCCTTGTGCAATCCATGGGAGAGGGTGAGATCACAGGACCCTTAAAAAACAAAACAAAACATGACATTCAGATGGGGAAATCATGCTTGATGAACCCATTATGTTCTCTGAGGGAGAAAATAAATGTGGGAAGAAGGGCAAACCAGTGGATCTAATTTATTTAGATTTCCCAAAGACCTTTGAAAAGACTTCATGCCAAAGGTTATTAAATGTGTTGAGATTTCCCTGGCAGTCCCTGCTTCCAGTGCGGGGGGAGCGGGTTCGACCCCTGGTCGGGGATCTAAGACTCACGTGCCACATGGTGTGGCCAAAAAAAAAAAAAAAACAAAAACAAACCAAAGGTTATTAAATGTGTGAATCTCCCACTACTCTGTGTGTGGCAGTGAATGTAAGAAGGAATGTGGTCGAAACCCATCTTCTGTATTGTCCTTGATAAGAGGAGAAGAGAGATGGTGAAATCACCACATTTGCAGGTGAAGTAGAATTCTTTTAAAAGTAATATTGGAAGAAGACATTGGAGTTAAACTATAGGAAGGTTTTTTATTTTTATTTTTTAAATAATTTTGGATACTACATGGAGCTGTCAATTATAATTTTAAATAATTTGTTCGTGGTCAGTGGTGCACCTGGGCAGCCAGAAGTTGGAGCTAGGAATTGTGTGTGCTGCTTCCTAGCACAGCTACCCATCATATGCCTGGAGTATCATAGGTGCTCAGTAAATGTATGTTGAGTGAATAAGTGAAGATTAATAGAACAAAGGGGTTCATTAAAAATAATTCAAGTAGTTTACAAAATAATTTCTAGTTTCTGTCTTTAAGAGTACATTTGTATGGACTTAAGGACACGGGGAGGGGGAAGGGTAAGCTGGGACGAAGTGAGAGAGTGGCATGGACATATATACACTACCAAATGTAAAATAGATAGCTAGTGGGAAGCAGCCACATAGCACAGGGAGATCAGCTCAGTGCTTTGTGACCACCTAGAGGGGTGGGATAGGGAGTGTGGGAGGGAGACGCAAGAGGGAGGGGATATGGGGATATATGTATATGTATAGCTGATTCACTTTGTTATAAAGTAGAAACTAACACACCATTGTAAAGCAACTATACTCCAATAAAGATGTTAAAAAAAAAAGAGTCCATTTATAGAAGGCAGTAGATTTCACCGTTTATAAATAGAAGAATCAGACCCTTAAATGCACAGATACTGAATTTCATCCCTTCTGTGATTTGACCCAGGGCAATAAATGAGTGAATGAATGAATCAATGAAATGAATAGAAGCTTTGTAAGCACTGACCCCTCTCCCCCAGTAGAATTTAGGAAGCTTGGGGATTTGCTAGACTAAAAAGTTACGTGAAGGAATTATTACTTTGTATTTTTCATTGCGTTCAGCTTCCTGTGGGGCTAGTGTGGTGCCTCATGGGTAGGAGTTCTCTGTATGCGTATGAATGACAAATGAATTAAGATCTCCTTAAAATAAGCACAAATATTTTATTATTGCATGTCTGCTCTGTGCCAGGCAAACTTACATTATATTTGCTCTTACGGTGGTTGTGTTAGGTTTTGCTACATAGTGTTGCTGCATAACACGACAGTCCCTGATCTCAGTGCCTTACAACCACAAGCATTTATTTTCCTACGGGGTACGGTTTGGTTGATCTATGCTGGCCTTGGCTGGGCCAGGCTAGATTCCAGGCTTCCATTTGGCTTTAGGGCTCTTCCATATGTGCTTATTCGGGGGCCTATGGTGTGTTCATCTTGTGGCAGATCGTGGTAGCCCAAGAGGGCAGATGGGGATGCATGATGCCTCTTAAGGCCTTGGCTCATAACCATTGGCCAACACAAATCACATGGCCAAACCCAACATCAGTGCAGTGGGGAAGTAGACTCAGGCCATTCTCGTCCACTGCAAAGTCACATGGGAAAGAAGGGACTGCAGTAAACAGTGATTGAATCCACCACAACGATCACGAATGAATGAGAGGGGTGAGAAAAGTAGGGGCCAAACCAGCCTTTTGGAAGCTTGCTCAAGCTAGGCCAGCTGGGTGAAGATTGATATATGTTTTGCCCAGGTACCAGCCTAAGCCTTGGTAATCCCTGTAAGTTAGCACCGACTCTCGACTGAATGTCACTTGACATTCATGCACTGTGACGCTGCTCCTGGAAGCTCAGCTTATCTGCGGGAGGAGCGGAGGTGGTGGGCTGGGTTTTCCTCTGGTCAGCAGTCCTGACCTGACAGGCTGCCCACTGTGGTGCAGGAGTGACAGGTAGAGCAGAGAGGGCCGAAGTGTCCAAGGAGGCCAGGGGATCTGCTTACCCTTGGCCTGGCCCCCTCTCAGCATAGGTCCGTGGGGTCAGCCTAACTCCCATCTGTGTCTGTGACAGTTTATCACTAGGGCCTTTAGGCACCCTGTCCCCATCTTTATAAGGACCCTGGGCCCTCGTTTCAGGAGCCCTCCTTTTACATTCAAAGAAACAGGCTTCTGGAGGTTGGGTGACTTCTCTTCAGCCAACCAGCTCATAAGTAGCAGATCTGAACTAGGTCATCCAGTTTCTAGTCTAGGGCTGTCCTTCCACACCCTGGTGACTGCCCCAGCCCAGCAGAGAGTTGTGACTGGCTCTAAGGCATTGAGAATGTCCAGCCCAGGGTGACTGTGTCTTCTTTCCTGAAGGAGCCAGCTGAGACTTGTGGCCCAGTGCGATGCCTCAGATGGAGCAGAATGAAATACTGGCTGCCTTTGTGTCACCTTTTTTCAGTGTGTCCTTTTTGGGGAAGGGGCTGCTAGACTCTCCAAGGAAGAAAAGACTGGCCATGAAGCAAAAATACACTGACAATAAATGGGGATTAGACCCGGTGCAGCCATGGCTGTGAGGGGACAGACACTCTAGTACGTGCCCTGGGTGGGATTATAAATCCAGTGGGCTTCTTTTTGGAGAACAGCTGGGCAGTGGAAAATACTTTCACCAGCAAGTAAACAAAACTCAGTTGAAAGTAGTTTAAATAGTAGGGATCTTTATGATCTCATGTAAACAAGAAGGCCAAAGTTAGCACAGTTTTGGAGTTAATTAATGAAAGACTCAGATACGTTTCCTCTTTGCCAGCCTCACTGTTTGACATTTGTCCTCAATCTTGGCTCTTGGTGGTCCCAGTGTGGCTGAAGCTGTTTCAACCATCATATCTTCATACACAGTGATGTGTGATGTCCAGAGGCAGGAAAAGAGGAAAGCAGAGAAAACCTTTGCTAGGAGCCCCCTGCAGAACTTCTGCTGTGCCCCATTGGCAAAACTGGGTCCGATGCCCACGTCTCATCCGATGACTGGCATGGAGACATGGGGCTCCCGTAGCTTGCTTAGACCAGTCTTGGGGTCCAGCTTTCCCGAAAGCATGTGGGTGCTGGGAGGAGAGGGGACAAAACTGGGGCTTTGCTGGCCAGGGGGCAAGGGGCAGTTACTGTGAGTGGGTAGCCACTGGTGTCGGCCACAGCAGTTTCTTCTTTCCTCCCTCTTCTTTTCTTTTAGCATTATCCTTCAGAACTTGAAACTGTTCATAACTCTAACTCAGCCCTGCCACAGTTAGGAATTTATCTTATGGATACACCTGCAAAAGTGTGCCGGCAAACATTCAAAGATGTTCATTGCATCATTATAATAGCGTAACACTAGAAATAACCTAAACGCCTTTCAAGGGGACTGGTTAAATAAATGAACATATAAGCACATTATGGAACTGGGCAGATCTATGAGTACTGATAAAGAAAAATTCACAAATAGAATTTTTTTTAAAGCAAGGTGCAAATTAATATATAGTCTAAGATCCCATTTTTGTTTTAAAATCTCAATTCTTTTTTTTATTAAAATAGTTTGTTAAAATATTTTGTTAAAAATAAAAAGGAAATTAAAGGTTAACTCTAAGAAAATTCGATGATATTATAGTCAAGAGATGAAACAGTATAGGATAATTAAGACAGGTAATTTCCAAGGCAACTAACACTTTACCAAGTATAACATCAATTTCTCTGCACTGCCCTATCACCAAAAAGCTCCAAACAAGCTCAGAAATAGTGCTATTTTTATTTACAGAATATACAAGTGAGAATAACTATTGAGAAATATGATCGAGACTGTCCTAGATAAATGCAGTAACTCCAGGTTAAATATACTCTAATCTCCCAGTAATATTTTGTTTGAAGTATGATTGATATCTTCATTATCATTTAATCAACTAGAGACTGAACCACATACCCGAATCCACTCTCTGAACAAGTAGGCAATGAAGGCAATATTGTAAGTATTACAGTAAATACCTTTACTAATGTATGTTAGGATTCAGGAGCTGAGTGAGCAGAAACTACCAGTAACCCTGTAAGGTAAAAGGAGAAAATCAGAAAAACAGAATCATATTTTTCTCTCAAGAAGATGTCAGATGTACACCTGAAACTAACACAACATTGTAAATCAACCATAATATAAAATAAAATTTCAAAAAAGAACTTAACCTATTTGACATTAAATCCTTTCTAAAGACTCCATGCAGTTTCCCAGTGCATCCTAAAAAATAAACTTTAAAACACGGTGAAAAAAAAAAAAAGATGTCAGAAAGTGAAGACTTGCAGACTTCCCCACTACCTGTCTGTAGTATGTAGTTTTGGTTCAAACTCAACATAGTCAATTCACTGGAGAGGGACAGAGAAAAAGAAAAAGAAAGATCCTAAATGGTCAATATTCTCTTCAATGAGCTGGTTTTCATGGAAGGGTGAGAAAACAGTGTACTGTTAAAATCTCAATTCTTGGTTGCAAATGTACATCCTAAGAAGTCCTAAGAAACGTGCTTATTTCTGGGCTGTGGGATTGGTGGCATGGTTGGAAGGGAAATTTTCTTTTTCATTTCATGCCCTCCTTGACTGTTTGAATTTTACATATAAAAAAAACCCACTGTATGTATTACCTTTATAATAATAAAGAAAACGATAGGTGGTTTCTTAGTATACACAGGGGCTTAAGGAGAGGAAATGAGGGCCCTAAATGTGGTTGTCAGGGAGTGGAAGTGCCATTTGTCTGTATGTTTGGTGTGAAGGGAGAGTTGTGGAAAGAAAAAAGTCCACGAGTGAAATAAGGTCATTTTTTAAATCTCCCTTAGCACCTGACATAGTGTCTTACACATAGTAGAGTCAAATACACATTTGAAGAATGAATGTTTCCATCAAGCCCCAGAGCAACTTTATGAAATGTGAAAACCTAACCAAGCAGCTCAAATCAGCAAGAAAGTAGCCCCTGCTGGGAATTTTATTTTGCAAATAAAATATGGCTGCCATCACCTACTTTTTCCTTGAGGTCCCAAAATCTACTTCATTGCTAAGAATCCACCTGAGTATGCAACTTTCCACACATCATCCATCTCATAACTGAAGGCTGCTGGGCCAAGTTCTGCATAATAAAGCTGAATAAAGCTTTTACAACTAAGGGTAGAGCAAAGATAGGAAACACCATCGTGTGTTAGCTGTGTTTATAGACGTGGCTTTAGTGGAGAGGTATCTGGGTGTCCTAAAGTCTGTGAAGTACAGAATGAGCAGTTATTTTTTAAGCAAAATAAGGTTTTTTGATACCCCGGACTAGTAAATTAGAAAATTGCTATCTTAATTATGTCACTCTGATAATAGGGAAAAACCACAGAAAATAGTAGTGAGATAGGGATTTTGGACTTAATTGGCCAGTGTTGGTAGAAAAGTATGAATGTGTCTATTGGTGAAGTGAAAGAATTCTCTTCCACATAGAAAAGCAGAGGCATATGGATATTGAAAAGCCTTTTTATGGGGGGGGAGATGGGGGGAAGGGGAAGTAGGGTACTACCCTTATGTTGTGCTGATATTCTTCCTAATTCCCTTGCTTGAGGGTTCTCTCTCTCTATGTTTGATTCTTTAAATCAAAGAACGTTGTAACTGACGTTTCCACTGAGTTGCTTTTAACTTTTATACCCTTGGGTTTTAGCATTCAGTCCTTCTGTAATGGCCACCGGATGCCCACTCTATTCAGACAATGATGATATCGTTGAGCTATGGTAAGATCATTTCCTTTGGAACAAAATGAAAAGCTTTCTGTGCTCACAATTGGAGGAAAATGTAAACTTGTAGTAGGCCTCCTCTGCTGCAGGTTGAAAAGAGTCCAGGTTTGAACGTCATGCACTCTGCTGCTCAAATGTGCCCTGGAAAATTTCCAGCATGTTTTTGAAATACGAAAGGCTAATATTCCTTTTCAGTGTATGTTTTTTAAATGGGCCCTTAGAAATGTTTGGAAGAAGAGAATATTTCAGAATAGAAAGGATATTTCACACCTTTGTGGGGATTATTTTGGGATCAGAAGAACCCGGGATCATTGGTACATTATGTTCTAGAGTGATTTAAATTACTTAAGAGAGAGAGGGAGGTGGGAGGGGGAGGGAGGGTTGGTTTGTGTGTGTGTGTGCGTGCGTGTATATACCTACCAAACCACAGATATTCATGTTTACTTGACATAATCTTAGTACACAGCTTCCTCTGGTTTTTAGACTGTCTATTCCTATACCTGTGTTAAAATACCTGTGTTAAATTACCTGTGGTTAAATTTTAGATGAATTCTGCCTCTTCATCTGAAAATATAATAATTAATGATAGGAACACTTTTATAGCACTCAGTAGTGCCTGGCACTGTCTTATGCACTTAACATCTACTAACTCACTTTTTTTTTTTTTTTTGCGGTACGCGGGCCTCTCACTGTTGTGGCCTCTCCTGTTGCGGAGCACAGGCTCCGGACGCGCAGGCTCAGCGGCCATGGCTCACGGGCCCACCCGCTCCGCGGCATGTGGGGTCTTCCCGGACCGGGGCATGAACCCGTGTCCCCTGGTTTGGCAGGTGGACTTTCAACCACTGCGCCACCTGGGAAGCCCTCACTTACTCCTTTTAATAATCCTATTATTATCCCATTTTACGATTGAGGAAACTGAGGCACAGAGCGATGAAGTAACTTGCCCAAGGTGATACAGCGAGTAAGTGGTGGGGCTAGGTTCAGATCCAGGTGGCCTGTCTTAGTTGAAAGTAAAGTAGAAAATAATGGAAGCAAGAATTTGTGAGATGTGATTCCTAATCTTGGTTAATCTTCTAAATTGAAGACTATTCGCAGTGTTTGCAGTGTTTCATTTTACTAAAACACTTGTATAATCTGAGTCTCTTGCTTCATGACCAACATTTTAAGTTACTTTACACAGCAGGCCTATACTTTAAAAATTATCTTAGTTGTAAATCTGAAATATATTAAAGGACAGTAAATTTAGCCAGTCAACATGAAAATCTTTTAACAGAGAGTTACTTGTCTCCTCTCTTTCCTTAGGGAAGAAAGATGAGCTCTTTCAGTTCCCAAATGACTCCTCAATTTAAAATGAATTATTCCACTGGAATAAAATAGTAGTTCTCCTTCTGCAGAAAGCAGCTACTGCTTTCAGAAGCTAAAGCCGTTTTTCTGTCCAGTAGTCTGTGATTAATCCTGGTGTGTGACTCCTGCCAGTTTCCTTTCTTTGAAACCTCAGCAGCAGCATAACTAGTGATTCCTCCTCCTTCTTGGAATCGATGCTGTGGTTGGTGTCCTACACAAATGACTTCTGAATGCCCAGGTCACAGCCTGCACTTCTGGCCTTGAGTAGTAGATAAGATACATGGATCTTCATGTATGTGGAGCTGTGGTTGATACTGTGAAACGGTGTTCCAAAGTGGTTGTACCAGCTGGCATTCCCACCTAGCAGTGAGTGAGTTTCAGTGGCTCCAGTGTCACACTTGGTATCGTGTGTCATCTTCATTTTAGTCATTCTGGTGAGTGTGTAGTGGAACTGTGTTGTATCATACTCGGTTTTGACTCAGGAGATGCTTATAAAACATTTGGAAAATACAGAAAAGTATAAGATGAAAATTAAAAACTGTTTTCAGTTCTACCATCAAGATATACAGCTGTTAATTTTGGGGTGTGTGTCCTCTTTTCTCCACTACATATATGTATGTATGCTAAACACAAAATTGGAGTTGTGTGCAAGCAAGATACTGTTAAAGGGGGTATTTCCTATGTAATGAAATAGGAAAGCAATGAATGGAAGGCCCAGGAATAGTCTTAGTGGTATTTTCAGTGTGCATTTGGAGGCAGAAGGAAAGGGGAAAGGAAGCCAGCATTTATTGTGCACTTGCCACGGCCCAGGCCCTGTGGTGCTGGGAAGTGCTGTATGCTTCCAGGATAGACTTGAGCTGTGAGAAAGTGTTACCCACCTGGCAGCCATATAATGTATAGCATGTTTGAAAATAAGTCTTATTTCACACCTAGTAACTGAGCATGTTGGAATACTGGGCTCATGTAGTAATGTAAATTGAAGTTAATTAAACTGGCAGGTTGTTTGCCCAGTTTCGAAGGTACACAAACCTCTATTGTTTTAGCTCACTTGAACATTAGCACACAGAGAACAGCACTTTGAATGGAGAATACTTATTTGGTGCATAGGCTCCATATTTATAACAATTGTCCTGTTTCCTTGAAATGCATTAAATCCAACTGTTTGTTGCTGTTCAACATGGAATCTAATCTCAGAACCCTAATATATATATTTGTCTATATTTGAATAATTTGCATTATTGCCTGAAATGTTGGTTAGATTTTTGAAAAGTAGAACCTCTTTCTTTGAAGCTGTGCAAAGATGCAGGACTCATTTTTGTTGCCAATAAAAATCCTTTGGTGGGAAAATAGAAAAAAAATACACAATGCTGCTATCCTGAATTTATATGTTCATGACAATCAGTAGAGATCTCTTGGCTTTCTCTTAAGAGCAGAGGATATGGAATCTTTCTGTTGAGGATTGCTGGCCTAGGGTAAGGTTCTCAAGTTAATTTTGTGTGTGTGTGGCAATTACTTTTAAGAATAATGACTATTGGGCTTCCCTGGTGGCGCAGTGGTTGAGAGTCCGCCTGCCGATGCAGGGGACACGGGTTCGTGTCCCGGTCCGGGAAGATCCCACATGCCGCGGAGCGGCTGGGCCCGTGAGCCATGGCCGCTGAGCCTGCGCGTCCGGAGCCTGTGCTCCGCTACGGGAAAGGCCACAACAGTGAGAGGCCTGCGTACCACAAAAAAATAAAATAAAATAAATAAATAATGACTGTTTAATCCAATGGCTTTAAAAAATAAAAACCAGAATTCATAATACTTTATTTATTAAACACAACCTAAACGAAAATAATAGATTAATTGTAGAACATTTCGGGCAATTAGATATTTCACATGGGTTCATTTTCCTCATTTTCAGTTTAGTTTTTCAAGTGCTAAGACTAAATATTTAGCTTTTTACTTGAAATTTCAATAGGGACACATTTCCCTGAATTACTAAAACCTAGACATTGAATAAAAATTCTCATTTCATTCTTATTAATCTTATTTGTCATCTGGAGATATCTTCAGAGGCTCTAGGTGCCTGAGTCTACTTGTTCCTACACTAAATAGCTGTGGAAATTGCTGTGCTTCTAATTCTCGTGGTCTTTTTGGTTCTTCTGTCATCTTCTGTAACTGATACCTTGTTTGCTTGCAGCAGCTCACACTTCTGTGTTATTGCTTCTACTTGGCTTTGGGTAAGGATTGAAATTTCCAACTGTGTAGGGTTGTGTGTAAGGAGAGGAAGAAGGAAACTGATGTTGAATTGTGTTATGTGTCGGGTGCTGGGTTGCCTGTTGCCTAAAAGGGAAACTGTGGGCTTCCTAGCACCACTGTTTTGAATGTTCAAAGGCCATTTCAGCTTCCATTTATTTATTTTTTTCCTTCTTATTATTGTCATAACTTGTTTGTAATCAAAATTGAAGCACTACAGAAATGTATGACTTAAATTGAAAGCACCCTATTTTATCACCTCTAATTATAACTGCTCTTAAGAATTTTTTTTAGATGTTTATGTAATTTTACACATAGAAGGTATTTTATAGAAATGAGGCTCTTCTCCTAATGTATATCTCTATACATTATTCTGATACTTTTTTTTTTTTTTTGCGGTACGCGGGCCTCTCACTGTTGTGGCCTCTCCTGTTGCGGACGCGCAGGCTCAGCGGCCATGGCTCACGGGCCCAGCCGCTCCACGGTGTGTGGGATCTTCCCGGACCGGGGCACGAACCTGTGTCCCCTGCATCGGCAGGCGGACTCTCAACCACTGAGCCACCAGGGAAGCCCAGGATTTGTGTTTTTAAAAAGCTCTCAGGTGATTCTGATGGAGTCACAGTTCTATGCCTAAGAAACTTCCTTATAAGCTGTAATGTTTCATGAAATATGTTCAATTCAAAGGTGGATAGTTCTGGGAAATTGGTTTTGTTACTTGTTCAGAACACCTCCAACTTAATAAAGTTTTTAGTTTCCCCAAAGTATAATGTCACTTGAGCCTTCAACCCTAATAGCTTTTCTTTTTCCTATTACGAACTCTTTTAAACTTAGTAGAGCTCCAAATTGGCTCATCTTCAAATTCTCTTTTTACACATTCTGTGGCAAAGACTGCTAATTTTATATCCAGTGTCTCTTCTACCCTTCTTCCTCAGTAACCAAAAGCCTGGTTTTTCGTTAGAGCATAGTACTGTGCCAATCTAAAAGACTCTATTTCCCAGCCTCTCTTTCACCTGGATATGGGCCAGTGAGTTAAGCTTTAGTGAGTGAAAGGGGAAGTGTTATGTGTGGGGCTTATGGGAAGGTTCCAGGGACTGACTTGTATAGACAGTGCACCCCTTTTGCTTTTTCTCTGTCCTCCCTCCTACCTACTGCTTGGAACGTGGACACAATGGCTGAAACCCAGCAGCCATCTGGGGTCATGAGGTAACCGTGATGATGGAAGCCCTGCCCTAGGTAAGGAGGAGCCTGGATCCCTGATGACCGTAGAGCCATAGTACCATCCCTGAACTGCTTATCTCTATACTTCTTTCTTACTATTTAAGCTAAAGTTATTTTACATTTCCCATCATATGCAGCTGGACCTAACCTAACTGATTCCTGTGCTGTGTGGAGGCTTCACAGTGTGTCCTCCACACCATCTTGAAGGTGACTTGCACATAGTAGGTGCTCTGTGTTTGACAAGTTAAATGCCCAGTGGCATTGAGGTGGGAAGCTTAAAGGCTCCAGATGCTCCACCCTCTGCCCTTCCTGCTTTAGGTTAAGTTACTTATAGGGACATTTTGTTTTTCCTATCCCAACTCCCAGGAAGGTATTTCCCAGTCCTCAGTATAGGGCTTTAGGGCTATAGGCTCAAGTATTTGGACAAGGCAGTGGGTCTTTGAGATTCCAGCTGCATGCATGAATGATTTCAAATGAAAATCTAAGGGCTGGACACTTTCCTGAATCTACTCAAGAAACTGGAGGTGGTGGTTCGAATGATGTCAGCAAAGGCCACCATGGAATCTTTCGCTGTCATTTGGAGGCAGTACTTTCCACTGTGCCTGCCAGGAACTTGATGTCAGGAGAGTCTTTTTGAAAGTTGACTATTAAAGAGCCTTGATGACTAGCTATTGACAAGGGGGGCTGCCTTCTCAGTGGCAGCCTCGGAGGTGGTCTTGGCCAGATCAGCCTGATCCTGACTCATGCTGAGCTCCGTCGGCCAGGCTGACGCACCCCTCTTCGGGGCCCAGTACAACATGCTGGTTTCCAGGAAGCATTTAGGCCAAGACTCTGCTGCTAAGAAAATATTATTTTTGCAAGTATGGCCTAATGGGAGCGTGTTTAAAACTCTCCCTCAAAAGTAAGGCTCCTTTGAAAGGAATATGGGGTTAAAAAAAAACAACCAGGAAATGAAAAGCAAAACCTAGGAGGTGAATTAACACTTCACTGATGCCAAGGAGTTTATTTTAAAACAGATTTCATTGACTGTGGGAATTTGGATGGCCCACCCCATTGTGCGCCCACTGAGAGCAAGGGCAGAGGAAGACCCACACCGCTTTGTGGGAAAGTGAATTCCATGGCAAACCTCAGTGGCTCCAGAGTGTTTGCTTCTCCTGGAAATAATTATAGAAATACGCAATCCTTGAAAGGCAACATCTGGCTGGATGGAGACGAGCTGGCAAACAGTCTAAATAGATGGGAGCGACGTTGTGCAGAAGAAAAGAAACAGCCTGAGAAAATGGCCAGGGAGTGTTGGTGCCCCTGTCCAGAGACCCACCGCACCCAGTCCTGGTCCCGGGGTTGACTTTATTCCCAGAGCTGCGGGGTGCCCCTGCCTTTCTAGGGGACAGGTGTCCACATAGTGCAGAGCCTCGGTACCTGCCTTTCTGGGGCTCCCATGGAGGCAAGCAGGTCTCCCACAGCACTTGTTGCGGCCCAGAGCCCAGATGTGTTTGCTGCCCAGGGAGCACCCTGGACCAGTACTCTGCGGTCAGCCTTGACTTCTCATCTGCTTCCAGTGTAATGCGAGGTGTTGATTTAGACTGTCAGAACCGTCTCTTCCCCCTCATGTTTTCTCAAGGTGGCCCGGGTGCTTGTTCTTATGAACCGTGCTCAATACCTGAGAGCTCTGCAGTGTTTCCAGGAAAGTGGCTTAAGTCTGCACTCCTTTCTCCCTGCCGAGTTTGTAGGGTTCAGCTTTGGACCTCTGGAAACTCCGGGGCAAATCCTTTTTTTTTTTTTCTCTCTTCAATTTTGCATCCACCAGCAGGTGACAAAAGCAGAACAGCATCTTCTTGGACTTAAAAATGTTGAGGTTTTTTTCTTTTTTAATTGGACGTGAGATATTTTCAGGTAAAGAATGCAGTTCTGATAAATTCAATGAACCTGCCATGGATTTTCTGAACCCAGGTTTCCATGAAAGCTATGGTAATGATATTTTGAAGGAACTTATTGAAAAATATGGGCCCTTATAGCAAGTTTTTGCAGGGGGTGTGTTTTCACGTAGAAATGCTTTCAGCAGCAGTTTTTATATTCTGCAGCCTCTTGCTGTGGTTTTGCAGAGCCCTGAGGCAACAGGGCTCTGGGTTTAAAGGCCTGGGTTTGACTTCTCCTTGGGCTTTTCAGCTTTTTTTTTTTTTTTAATTTATTTAATTTATCTTTGGCTGCATCGGGTCTTCACTGCTGCACGCAGGCTGTCTCTGGTTGTGGCGAGCGGGGTCTACTCTTTGTTGCGGTGTGCAGGCTTCTCACTGTAGTGGCTTCTCTTGTAGAGCACGGGCTCTAGGCGCGGGCTTCAGTAGTTGTGGCACATGGGCTTAATTGCTCCGCGGCATGTGGGATCTTCCTGGACCAGGGCTCGAACCCGTGTTCCCTGCATTGGCAGGAGGATTCTTAACCACTGCGCCACCAGGGAAGTCCCGGGCTTTTCAGCTTTTGACCACCTTAGGAAGGCTAGAGAAGACCAGATTTCTCCCAAGTCAAGAGGGTGTGGAATAAATCCCTAGAGGAATTGGGTGGGTGGGGGAATCCTGCTTTTGAATAAATAGTCATTAGCATACCATGGATAATGTCTTGTTAATCACTTGTAGCCGGGCCTCAAGAATAGAATTCATTTGGAATTGAGGGTTTAAAATTCATTTGGAATTGAGGGGTTAAAAGAGTCTTCAGTCCTTGGAGCCGGAAGACTCCTTAAGTTCCACTTCCGCTACTTTCTTGCTGTACAATCTTGGACCAAAAAATCACTTGGCTTTTCTGAGCCTCAGTTTCCATATCTGTAAAATTTATTGCCCACCTCACTGGCTTTTATGTGAATTGGTAAAGTCACGTTGTGTTGATGCTTTCTCAAGTGTAAAGTGCTGTACAAATATTAGTTTCTGGGGCTTCCCTGGTGGCATAGTCGTTAAAAATCTGCCTGCTAATGCAGTGGACACGGGCTTGAGCCCTGGTCTGGGAAGATCCCACATGCCGCGGAGCAACTAAGCCCGTGTGCCACAACTACTGAGCCTGCGCTCTAGAGCCAGTGAGCCACAACTATTGAGCCCGTGTGCCACAACTCCTGAAGTCCATGCGCCTAGAGCCCGTGCTCTGCAACAAGAGAAGCCACCACAATGAGAAGCCCGTGCGCTGCAACGAAGAGTAGCCCCACTTGCCACAACTAGAGAAAGCCCGTGCGCAGCCATGAGGACCCAACACAGTCAAGAATAAATAAATTAATTAAAAGTATTAGTTACCAAGAAGATGACTCTTTCTTTCACTTCACCCATCCTATTGTTTCCATTGTCAGTGGTGACATCAACATCATTGCTCACACTATCTCTGGGCTGGGCCATTTTCTCTCGTACTCTCGCAGTGTGTCTTGTATCTTCTGTGTCACTGCCGTTGATTGTGCTGCTCCAGACTTGCTTCTCCTGTCCTCAGGTAAGATTTTTCTCTTTCCAGATACTCCTATTCTGACTGTCTAGGTTTTCTGTAGCATTCTTTGTCGTCTGCAGTCTTCAGCTCTTTCCTATCTTTCAACGGTGTGAAGTGAGCAGGGAGGGTAGGGAGCTAACTCTGCTTTCCTGGGCAAGGGCTGGGGACCCCTGAGAAGGTGGTCCACTAATATGATTTTTTCTGTGCTCCCTTGATGTTCCCCTTCCCCAGCCCAGACTCAGGCTCTTTCCCCAGGGTTCTTCAAAGACAGAAGAGCTCTTGGAGGGTGTGGACCTTTTTATTTTTATTTTTTTTAACCCTGTAGGGATGCAACTTACATGTAATACAAGTGTTGTTTATTCATTCATTCATTTATTACAAGCATTTACCCAGAGCCCACTGTGTGCCAGGCCATGCATTAATCCTAATGATATGGCAGTATCCTTAGCAAAGGATAGTAAAGCAAAGGTCCCCCTCATGGCAGGTTGAATTCTAGTGACAGACACCTAGCAGGGGAGATGCCAGTAAACACAAAGGCATATCAGTGGATGACCAGAGCCAGAAGAACAATACACCAAGATAAGGTAGACTGTGAGGATGGTGGGGAATGGTGGAGAATCCTACTTTATGGGGATAATCTTTTCTACGAGATGGGTTTTTTTACCCATGAATTGATCAACCAGAAGTTGAGACCTAAAGGAAAGTCTAGAGCCTGGCTATGTGGAGGAAAGGACAGGGACATTAATGGCTCTAAGGCAGAAGGCACGAGGGCAGGAGGGTGTTGGGCATGTTCAGGGACCAGCAAGGAGGTCAGTGTAGCTGGAGGAGAGTGAGTGAGGAGAGCATGTTTTATCAGGAGGAGGTGGGGTTGTAGGCACAGTGCTGGATTTTGCGTATCATCTTAAGGTTTTATTGTGATGGGAGCAGGAAGCCAATTAAGTGTTTTGAGAAGGGAGGAGGTGGGCAGTCCAGTTTGGAGCCCAGAATTTTCTGTGGAATTTGTCCGCAGTCACTGCAAGGTGGCCATGGCGCGGTGACGTGGAAGAGAGCGGGGGGCTCAGTGATAGGGGCGGGGCCCTGAGGGTGGGAACAAAAAGTTTGGAGTGAGCGCTTCAGGAAACCAGATGTCTGCCTGGTCCAGAGGGTCCTCCTTTCGAAAGTGTGTTTAAAGATGTCAGTTAAGCACAGGAGAGCATACTGATCAAACTCACATGAAAGTGCTGTGTAAATCCAGAAATTATTCATATGTGTACTGAACTTAATTACTGCCAGAGTTAGCAATGGCGCTGGGCTCTGAATACCTTCTGAAACAAATAATTTTTTCTTGCATGCATTTATTTATCAAAATATTAAGTACTTACCAAATAGTAGTAACCTAGTGCTTACTGTACCAGTTGATAGTAGGATTTATGACTGTTGTCTTATTCCTGGTCGGTCCACAGGCCACTTGGAAGGTGGGCCATCTTGAGACAGGAGGGAAGGGGGCAGGGCACAACCTCCAAAAGAATGACATAGCTGTTGAGGATATGACATAAACTGGTTAGAACCAATTAGGCCCAAGATGGGAGAAGATTCAACTTCCAGTACACCTTGAGCCTTATTTTACGCTTATTATAATACATCGGCTGAATGACACCCAAAGGCGCCATGACAGTTCCCAGGCTGACTGTAAAAGGCCAAAAAGTGGGCGGTGGCCCAATTCCTGGGAATCTCCACCCCTACCCCAAAATAGTTGGAATAATCCTCCCACTCATTACACTATGAAATCACCCAGCCCTTAAAAACTAACCACCCCATATTTTGGGGTTGCTCTTGCCTTCTGAGAGGGGCCACGTTCTGTCTATGGTGTGTGTATCTCTGCCCTCACTGTACTGTGGCTTGCTCTTGAATTCTTTCCTGTGTGAAGCAAAGGACCCTTGCTTGGTGGTCCGTCCCAGGGACTCACCTGAGACCTGGGACATGACCATCCTCTGATACCCCATTTTCCTGCAACCTCTTTACAGAGGATATTAATAAATCTACTTCTTAACTATCTCTTTACCTCTCGCTGAATTCCTTCTGTGCTGAGACCTAAAGAACCTGAGCTTCGTTAAGTCCTGAGACCAGGTATGTGGTTTCAGCTGGGAGATTGTGGGTTTGAGTCCCTTCCTAAGCCAGAGATTGTGGGTTCAAGTCCTATCTGATGTGTGCGGTTTCAATCTGTCTTTTATTTTTAAAATAAATTTATTTATTTAATTTATTTATTTTTGGCTGCGTTGGGTCTTCATTGCTGCGCGTGGGCTTTCTCTAGTTGCGGCGAGCGGGGGCTGCTCTTTGTTGCAGCACGTGGGCTTTTCATTGTGGCTTCTCTCATTGTGGAGCATGGGCTCTAGGCGTGCCCGCTTCAGTAGTTGTGGCACGTGGGCTCAGTAGTTGTGGCTTGCGGGCTCTAGAGTGTAGGCTCAGTAGTTGTGGCACATGGACTTAGTTGCTCTGTGGCATGTAGGATCTTCCCGGACCAGGGCTCGAGCCTGTGTCCCCTGCGTTGGCAGGTGGATTCTTAGCCACTGTGCCACCAGGGAAGTCCCCAGTCTGTCTGTTTGTTTGTTTTTTTTGCGGTATGTGGGCCTCTCACTGTTGTGGCCTCTCCTGTTGCGGAGTACAGGCTCCGGACGTGCAGGCTCAGCGGCCATGGCTCACAGGCCTAGCCGCTCCGCGGCATGTGGGATCTTCCCGGACCAGGGCACGAACCCGTGTCCCCTGCATCGGCAGGCGGACTCTCAACCACTGTGCCACCAGGGAAGCCCCAGTCTGTCTTTTTGATGTGAGTTTTCTAGTTATCTGATGGGAGTAGAACTGGATCATTTGATTATTGTTGGCAGAGTCCAGTCATTTGCCCCTGCTCTCGGGAGGTCACTTCCCAGATGGCTTTCTTTGTACGTGAGAAGTTTCAAGACATTCTGTTACAGCAGTGAGAACTAAGTTGTAGTGTTTATAGGAGGTCTTGACTTGCTTGTTATAACTTACCTGATGTTTGGGTCTATTTTTTCCTTTGTTTTTAGATAATATATATATATATATATATATATGTATATATAAAAGATTCATCATATCCTTTGTTTTCTGAATCACTTCTAGTCTTACTACCCAAAAAATCTTTAAAGAAATAATTGTGAAAAATAAGCCTAGTGTGGATGAGATTTCTTATCAGCTCATTAGAATAACGTGTAGCCTTTTTGCTACTGATAATATTTAAAGTTCAAAAAAGGGGTTCTGACCGTTCCATGTCTGAAAGTATTATTATTCTATGTAGTATCTTCAGAAGACAAGGAGTTGAGAGGGTGGGTTGGAAGTTAAGTGACCTGATTAAATATCCAACTACTGCTGAAGTCTTAGGACACGTGGGATGCTCAGAAAGAAAACAGACCATCCCAAGAAGTCGTTTCCTGAAAGCAACTGAGGACAGAACACACCCTGTTATGTATTTATTTTGGTAACAGAAAAACAGTTAGGTTTCCCCAGGGCCTCAAGTGTCAGGGGTGATGAAAACACACATTCATAGGCTGAAATCATTTCCTTTAATGGAGATCTTTTTCCTGAGTGCCTCACTCAGAGGTGAATCTCTTTTCTCTAATGAGGGTGACCCGTTGTTCTCTTTGGACTCACTGAGTCAAGATTATTCAGAAATGTGACTTCCAAGCTCCAAAGCAAAGCTTGGGCAACCTTCCCTGAGCTAAACTTTTGGAGCCTACGTCCTTCTCCATCAGTCAGCATGGGACGTGCTCTTAACATTACCTTTTGACCCCCTGTCATGTGTGCCTTCATGGAGGGCCCTGGGAACTAAACATTGTAGAGATTAAGGGGTGGGCCCTGCCCTCCAGGAGCTTTTAGCCTGTAATGGGGAGGTAGAGAAGTAGGTGGAAGAGGCAGAGGGAGAATCTAGGATGCTTCCAGGTTGCTGAGAGGGAATGGGGCTGACACTGATGCCCCGTCCCATCGGAAGCCAGGAGTTTATAGAAAGGATCAAATGGTCCTGGGAACATTAATGCTGTTAAACAATTGGAAGGTACTACAGCAAGAGTAGGTATGGTTCCATGTTGAGTCTACCCGGGCAGTTGTTTTTCTTATGAGAAGAGTGTAGAGAAACAAGTGCAATAAAAAACCTTGTTTGGTTTCATAAACCAAACAACTTGAAGGGAATTAGGGACAAAGTTCCCTACGGAGCATCCTTACTTTGTTCTGCCTTGTTAGGGCCTTGCCCTTTCCTAGCTTGACAGGTGGCGATGATTCCTTCTGTTTTGGAAGATTGAAGGCACGAGCCATCAGCCTAGAAGGTGTTTTAGCCAAGATGGGTCGGGGTTCTGAGCAGTGAGAGCTCACGTCTTCAAGTGAGCAGAACTGTGTCCTGGCTGGGGGATTCCCTGTTGGCAGTGAGAGGAATGCATGCTGAGGAGGTAGCAGGGTCTGTAAAGCCGGCAGACAGACTTCGAGCGGGACAGAACAGCCGCCCTCAGAATCCCAGCTGGGTCATCTGTTAGCTTATAACCTGTCTGAGTTACTGAAATTCGTCGACCTTCAGTTTTCCCATTTTACTAGGTTGTTAGGGAGATTAAATGTGAACCTAGGCAGGGTGCCCAAGACAGTGCCTGACCCGTGATAGGCACTCAGTAAATTGTACTTTCTTTTCCTTAGTTGATGTGGGAGATGCGTTTATCACCATTGGACAGCAACCCTGGCTTTCTGCTGCTTGACACTTGGACCGACCCTTGGGCAGAGAGCCATCTTCTTTCTCTTCTCCCTGCAGCTGATTTGGCCAGTAGAGGAAGGAGGACTTTGGGAGCCTTCTCATCACTTTTTCTTTCTAGGCAGGCATTTCTGACTGGTGTGCATGGTGCCAACTTTAAAAAAAAAAAAAAAAAAATTAGGGCTTCCCTGGTGGCGCAGTGGTTGAGAGTCCGCCTGCCGATGCAGGGGACGCGGGTTTGTGCCCCGGTCCAGGAAGATCCCACATGCCGTGGAGCGGCTGGGCCCGTGAGCCATGGCCGCTGAGCCTGCGCGTCCAGAGCCTGTGCTCCGCAACGGAAGAGGCCACAACAGTGAGAGGCCTGTGTACCGCAAAAAAAAAAAAAAAAAAAAAAAAAAAATTAATGAATGAATTAATTTTTGGCTGTGTTGGGTCTTCGTTGCTGCGTGCGGGCTTCCTCCAGTTGCAGCGAGTGGGGGCTACTCTTCGTTGCGGTGCGCGGGCTTCTCATTTGCAGTGGCTTCTCATTGTGGAGCACGAGCTCTAGGCACACGGGCTTCTGTAGTTGCAGCACGTGGGCTCAGTAGTTGTGGCTCGCAGGCTCTAGAGTGCAGGTTCAGGAGTTGTGGCACGTGGGCTTCAGTAGTTGTGGCTCGTGGGCTCTAGAGCACAGGCTCAGTAGTTGTGAAGTGCCATGGCGTCAACATTTGTGAATGTGAGAAGGTTGGGGCAGGTGGGGGAGTGAATGAGGAGGCTCAGTAATATAACAGTAGAAGGAGAGGAAAAAAATAAATCCAATCTAAATATATCTGTTGCTGTATTATTTGTTAAAAACCTGTAAAAAGTCTTGTTAACTACTAGAGAAACTGTAAATAGAATCTAGCAAAACTGCTTTTTCCAAATATTAAGCCTCTGTTCCCTAATTTTATCATGGTGTATGTGGGTGCTCTTCAGTTCTTGCATTAAACAGGATGCACTTGTGTGGCTTTAGTTTCTTTTTTGCTAAAAAGACAAAATGCAGTCATTTTTTTAGTAAGAGAGTAAAGTTTATCATGTTTGTGTCTTTTCAGATTCAGGGGAGAGGATCAGATTTACTTAAAAATGACAAGATAACAAACTGGTGGATTTTGTATTTTAATACAAGAGTCTGAAAATAAACTATAGCAGCTTAGAGAACACAAAGACCACGTTAAAAATGCTTTCGAAGTTCACTAAAATTTATCAGATTTATACCATATTGGATGGTGCTATTGGCAATGTTTTTCTTAATATCAAAATATTACAGAAGAGTGTCACAAGCAGGGGCTCCATCCATAGACACAAAGATCTTTCTGACAAGAGCTAGTTTCTGAGGCTTCTTGAGAATTTGAGCCTATCTTCTACCAGTATCAAGAGTCATCCTGGGCTGGGCTGTCTGGAGGCTGTCTTCATCCTCTCAAGGACTTGCGCACTGCTGACTCAGAGTTCATTCATGCATTCTTGGATTTCACCTACTGTGCTCGCACTGGGCAGCCCAAACCAGATCTTCTTGTCCTTGCCCTCAGGGAGCTTATAGTTTGTCTGTTCTGACATTTTTGCCATATGGTCCTCAGCTTTCACTGGTTTTCTTCACTCTCTTCTTTGATACGGATAATTGCATTGGGCTTTGGCTCAGATTCTTTACCGAGTTTCTCAATATCTTGCAATACTTCCCTGAGAGCCTTCAGCTGCTGTTCCACCTCTTTCCTAGTATCGAAAGGATAGATATTGTAAACCATGAGTTTCAAGTGCTTCTGGGAAAATTCCACCAAGGTTCACGTTTTCTGTGTTCTCTGTCCGTTGTCCAAAAGCGTTCACGTCTTTTAATGTGACATCCCGGGTTTCCTTTGGGGTAGGCTTGCGTTGACTTCCTTCCTCTGCTGGGAGGGCAACCAGCCGATGATGGTTTGGACTCGGTGTTGGGATGAGCCTTGCATCAGGGCTGTGCCTGGAGTAACTGTCATTCACTTCTGGTCTAGGCTGGGGTCCCTCAGGCAGTGGATGGCAGTGGGTGGGCCAGAGCACCTTGCCCCGGCTGCAGGCAGGAGTGGCTTCACCCAGTCAACAGACTTATTCTCAAGTCTGTTCTGTACACATGAAAACCCAGAATAAGATCTGGAGAAAACTTTATTCTTTGGTTGTTCTGTTATCCTCTTCCCTCTTAAAGACTGTGCCTGGCTGTACGGTAGGTCCCTGACATACGAATGAGTTCTGTTCGGAGAGTGCATTCGTTAAGTCCAATTTGTTCGTTGAGTCCAACAAAGTTAGCCTAGGTAGCCAACTAACACAATCGGCTATATAGTACTGTACTGTAATAGGTTTATAATACTTTTCACACAAATAATACATAAAAATCAAGCAAACACAAAAAATAAAGAAAACGTTTTTAATCTTACAGTACAGTACCTTGAAAAGTACAGTTCAACAGCTGGCATACAAGGGCTGGCATCGAGTGAACAGGCTAGAAGAGTTACTGACTGGAGGAGGGAGAGGAGGTGGGAGATGGTAGAGCTGAAGGATCCTCAGCAGTAGGAGACGGAGGGCAAGCTGCAATTTCACTCACCCCTGCCGTCGATGGAAGGCACGTTCGCATCTTTGAAAGTTGAAGGTTTGTATGTAGGGGACTTACTGTACTCACCACCTCTGTGCTTCCTGTCTCTGGCGTGATTATCTTGATGTTTTCTCTGATATGTAAATGGATGATTGTTACTGAGTAAATAGGAGATGGAATCATGGACTCAGGTTTGGAAGAACCTGCCCTTATTGAGGGGCTGACGCTGGAATCCCCTCTGAAGCCCATCTGTGAACAGGCAGCCCTACCCTGTTTACATTCCTCCACTGAATTCACGTCTCCTGAAACAGTTCTGTTTACCTTCAGGCATCTCTGTTAGAAAACTTTTCCTCCCTTCGATTAAATTGGAATCTTTGTCCCTGGCACATCTACTCATTGTTCCTTGTTCTAACCTTTGGAGCCGCACAGAGCAAGTTTAATCCCCTTTTCACATGACAGCCCTTCTGGTATTTACATTTGATGACAGTTTATCCTGTTTTTAGCCCTCTTCCCCTCCTCCTGTACCCGGTGCCTTGTCTTAGCTTCTTGGTCCTGAAATCATCCTGGCCACGCTTTTCTTTTCTTTTCTTTTTTTTTTTTTTTTTTGCGGTACGTGGGCCTCTCACTGTTGTGGCCTCTCCCGTTGCAGAGCACAGGCTCCGGACGCGCAGGCTCAGCGGCCATGGCTCACGGGCCCAGCCGCTCCGCAGCATGTGGGATCTTCCCGGACCGGGGCACGAACCCGTGTCCCCTGCAACGGCAGGCGGACTCTCAACCACTGCGCCACCAGGGAAGCCCGGGCCACGCTTTTCTTAAACTAGGTTCTTGCTGATCAGCCCCAAGCAGAGGGAGCTTCCTAAATCACCAGGGAGGGGGGTCGGATGACACCCCTCAGCTGGGTTCATTTGGCTATAGGGCCACTCCTGGGCTTGTGGCCTGTTTGTCCTCAGGACTCCCTGCATATTCCCCCGAGGCTGTGTGCTTGGATGAAAAGACACACTTCTGAAATAGTGAGGGGAGTTGTTCTTGATTTCAGGGGTGTCTCCAGTATGGTTAGCTGCCCTGCCCTCCTGAATGTGGATATGTAATTTTCAGAGGTCATGGTGGTCTTTGACAGTTATCTCACAATGAACTTGTTCTCAACTATGATCCCCAAGTCTTTTTTTTTTTTTCTTTAAACAACAAGGTTTGCTTCTGTGCCTCACCCATCCTGTCGTCAAATAGTTGGTTTCATCAGGGCCTTCAGTTCTCCCTATTGAACTTGATTTGTTAGGCTTGACCCACGTCGCTCCAGTCTGCTGGTCTGCTCGGCTCCGTAACGCTCCCACAGTTCACTGTGCTTCCTGGGCTCGTGGGGCTCCTGTGGTTCAGGGCACAGGCCCTAGGGTGAGAGAGACATGGGTGTAATTGGGGCAAGGGCATAGTGAAGAATCTTCTGTGGCAGTCGACAGAGCAGATGAGTGGTGTCTCAAGGAATCCAAGGGCAGGAGGCAGCAGAGGAAAGCAGAACTGGGGAAGCTGAAAAAAACAAACAAAAAACTCCTCTCATCCCTGCTTTTCTCTGAATATTAATTTTTTTTTTTTTTTCTTGGGCTTGACTTTCCCTGTCCACTTATGTGGTAGGCAGAATAATGCCCACCCACCCCTCCCCACCAAAAGATGTCCACATCCTAATTCTGGAACCTGTGAATGTGTCGCCTTACACGGAGAATGGAGGGTGACTAAGGACCTTGAGATGGAGATTCTCCTGGATTATCCAGGTGGACCCAGTGATATCCCAGGGTCCTTCTAAGGGAAAGAGTAGGAAACAGAGAAGGAGGTGTGATGATGGGAACGAAGTCAGAAGATGCTACCCTGCTGGCTTTGAAGATGAAGTAAGGGGCCGAGAGCTAAGAAATGCAGGCAGCCTCTCACTGGAAAAGCCAAGGGAAGGGATTTTTCCTTAAAGCCTCCAGGAAGGAATGCAGCCCTGTTGACACCTTGATTTTAGCCCAGTGAGATTTACCTCCATTACAGTAAACATAAATATGTGTTTTAAGCCAGGAGGGTCCACGTGCCTCTTTGACGTCGCGTCTTCCCCGGGCCATCCACCCTCTTGCGGTAACCAGCTTGCCAGCACCTCTCGAGCCCCACTGGAGGCAGCGTGGCTTGTTCCTGCCTTCCCATTGCCCTCATCTCTTGTCTGTCTCAGGGCCCAGCACGGGCCCTCCATGGTAGGTGGTCTTGGAAATGTCTGTGGAACCAAAGATCCCAGGAGAAACCTGATGGTGCCTTTCAAAAATCCAGCTGTGTGACTGTAGTTCCTTGGCCTCCCAGCTTAGCAGCCCTGCCAGAAAAGGGATAAGGCCAGTGCCTCATGGTTTTCTCCCAATGAGCCCGGAGCGGGCTTAGAGGTGGCTTCCTCTGTCCTAAATGTTCTTCCACCACGCTTGGAACCTGCTCTAGAGCCTCTGTCCTAAATGTTCTTCCACCACGCTTGGAATCTGCTCTAGAGCCTCTGTGTGGTGAATCCCCCTGCTTTCAGAGACCAAACTATTTGCTGTTTTTATAATCTTCAAGAGGTTGGATGAAAAAAGAAACCCACAGAAATATGGTTTTGATGCTTTCTACTTCTTTATTGTACTGCATTTGAAAAAGTGCTTCCGTGTTCACGGTCTCAGTGAAGCCCCATGGTGGCTCCATGAAGTGGCCAACTTCTTTTCAGTTTAAGCTTTTTTTTTTTTTTTTTTTTTTTGGTGAGGGTGCAGAGTGGTGGCATCCAGACTCTTTACATGTTGAGCTGGAAACCCACCATCCCTTTTTATGGGTCAGAGTTCAGGTTGGTGACATGCCCAGTCTCTCTGCATATGTGGGCAGAAGATGTTTCTGGTTTCTACTCCCAGGGCTGTTGGAACCACAGCTCACCACCTGTTCGTAGTCGTCAAGAACATTCTCGCTTTCTCCTTAGAAATCTGCTCTCTCTTCTCACTAAGCCAGCACCCTCACCTGACTTCCTCTGTCCCTCCTCTGTACATGGCCTCCTTGCCACCTGGGCCTGTTGGCCAGCCATCTTTTTTCTGGCTTGAATTGGAGATCAGCACCTGCTC
This sequence comes from Monodon monoceros, assembly GCF_005190385.1. Taxonomy (NCBI): domain Eukaryota; kingdom Metazoa; phylum Chordata; class Mammalia; order Artiodactyla; family Monodontidae; genus Monodon; species Monodon monoceros. The sequence continues at coordinate 60,911,678 of NW_021703778.1, forward strand.
TCAGAGGCACCTGCTACCAGGGTGTTCTAGGACCTTGTCTCATGTCTGTTGCCCGGGCGCCCACGGAGATGCTCTGTCACAGCCTGCTGGGTGCTGTCCTGGCAGCCTTCTGTCCTCAGCCTTTTTTCTCCTCATAATCCTCTGCGGGTGGTCTCCAACCTACAAACCGGATGATTTCCAAAAGTTTATTTTGCGGTTAGTTAATTGTTTGGAGCTAGCCTGGGCATTCAGTGTCATAAATGGTGGCTAGGTTCCAGGCCCCCACCTGACATCTGTTGCATACCACCATTTCTATGGGTAAACTGATTCCAAGGTCAAACTCTGCACTAGTCACTCGGAATTGAAGTGTCCTTTTCTCCTGGTGGTCTCAGGTTGCTTGCGGGAGGGGTGGAGAGGGGAGTCTCCATCCATCCGTTCGTTCATTCGTTTATCTCATAAACATTTACACTATGTCAGGCATGCTGTGGGGCACTGGGGGCAAAATGGTGAGAAAACCAATACAGCCCCTGTTCTCATGGATCTTACAGTCTGGGGGAGACACATGTTAATTAAAAAATTTTAAAAATCATAGAAATGTGGAAATAGAGCTGCTGTGAGGGAGTGGTGCCTGGGAGGGTCTGCGGGGGTGTCTCCCGGGTATTTGGTGGGCCTGGGGGTTGGATGGATGTCCTTGGGTGGCACACACTGTCTTCAGCTGGGTGGCTTGGGGCCTTGGCAGCACTAGGTTCAGATCAAAGCAGGGGTGGTGATAGCCTGGGCCCCAGCAGGCTGCAGTCCAGGGTGTCTGCCACATCCGGGATACTGTTGGGGTCATGAGCATCTGTAAGAGAAGAGTAGCTGGGGAGCGAAGGAGACTTCTGGCTCTCGGGTCAGGGAGCTGGGTTCTTAGGTGGTGCTTATTAAGGGATGTTTGAAGTGGAGCTTTAATTTGGTCTCTTCTTATATTCAACCCAAATAACACCCCAGTCCACGCTTCCTGTCACTGTGGTTTCCTATGGCCAAGCAAGTTTAATTAATACCTTTCTCCCTATAATTGCTTCCATCTCATCTTGTATTTTTCACTACTCCTTTCTTGCTCTCAACCCTTTTGTAATTCCCTTTTATCCTCATGTTTTGGTTTTTCCTGTTCTGCTCTGCGACTAAATCAGCTCTTCTGTTTTTCATCCAATTGACGTTTCTCTCTTGGAGAATGATACTCTCTGAGACGGAGGAGGGAAGGGGCAGAGCTGGGTCTTACATAAGCAGCATTGGTATACATGTTCTGTTTAACGCTCCCACGTCAGCTCTGCTCAGAGGTTATCTCCTCTGGGGAAGGTACATCTTTCGTGTTTGCCCAGCTTGCCAGTTGTTCCTTCTTCCTTACACAACACACGGTCTGCAAGTTTGTTAGTCATTTAGCTCTTCTCTAGCTTGTGGGAAACTGTCCACAGCTCAAAAATTTTCACCACGTAAATCACATTCACAGCCCAGCTGGTGCAGGACTCTGAGGTCAGGAACTTGCTGGATGCCTCTTCGGGTGATGTGGTGCTCTGCGTTCACTGGGTCCTGGAAGATTGTTTGCCCTGTTTTTCTGGCAGGGGGGTGATCCAGGAGGGGTATGTTGAGAGCTAACCAGGATGGTGTGCCCGGTGACCTGTTGAAAGACCTGAGTATCTCCATTCTGGGCACCCAGCAGGCCAGAGGTGGAGGGCAAGTCAGGAATCACAAGTGTTGGCTCTGGAGTGACCACTCCAACCACAGCCATGTGTATGACTGGTGGTTTAAAAAAAAAAAATTACTTAAAAAAACTTTTTATCTTAGAGTAGTTTTAGATCTCTGAGAAAATTGTAGTAAAGATAGTACAGAGAGTTTCCATACACTCCCCACCCAGTTTCTTCTGTTAACCTCATACATTTGGTTTGTCACAATTAAAGAACAGATATTGATGAATTATTATTAACTAGAGTTCATACTGTATTCAGATTTGCTTAGTTTTTATCTAATGTCCTTTTCTTGTTCCAGGATCCCATCCAAGATACCATACTACATTCAGTTGTCATGTCTTCTTAGGCTATGACACTTTCTGAGACTTAACTTGTTTTTGATGACTTTGACAGTTTTGAGGAGTACTTGTCAGGTATTTTATAGGATGTTACTCTATTAGAATTTGTCTTATGTTGTTTTCATGATTACACTGGGGTTAGGGGTTTTGGAAGACCACAGAGGTTAAGGGCCGTTTCCATCACTGTACATACTGTCAATGCAAATTATCACTATTTTTTTTTTTTAATGTATATTTATTTTTGGCTGCGTTGGGTCTTTGTTTCTGTGCAAGGGCTTTCTCTAGTTGTGGCAAGTGGGGGCCACTCCTCATTGCGGTGCGCGGGCCTCTCACTATCGTGGCGTCTCTTGTTGTGGAGCACAGGCTCCAGACGTGCAGTCTCAGCGGCCATGGCTCACGGGCCCAGCCGCTCTGTGGCATGTGGGATCTTCCCAGACCAGGGCTCGAATCCGTGTCCCTTGCATCGGCAGGCGGACTCTCAACCACTGCGCCACCAGGGAAGCCCCAAATTATCACTATTGATGTTGATCTTGATAAAGTGTGGACCTGGCTGTGGTCGTGGTTATCAGGTTTCTGCACTGTAAAATTATTCTTTTTTCTCCTTTCCATACTGTTCTCTTTGGAAGGAAGTTACTATGTGCAACCTACACAAAGGGAGTAAGGAGTTATGTTCTCCTTCCTTTAGGGCAGAGTATCTAAATCAGTCACTTGGAATTCTGCGTGGGAGATTTGGTCTTCCCCATTTATGTATTTATTCCATCATTTGCTAGTATCAGTATGTGCTCAAGGATATCAATTTTTATACTTTGAATCTTTTTTTTAAAAATTGTGGCCATGCCTTGCGGCTTGTGGGATCTCAGTTCCCCGATCAGGGATTGAACCTGGGTCACGGCAGTGAATGTGCCGAATCTAACCATTAGACCACCAGGGAACTCCCTAATTTTTATACTTTGGATTTTAATCCAATACTACTTTATTTTGTTGCTCAGCGTGTTCCAGCTTTGGCCACTGGGAGCTCCATGTCTCTCTGACATTCCTCCATCATTGTTTTTGTTTTTGTTAAAGTACTTCCTTACTTTTTGACACCATAAGATGCTCCAGGCTCATCTTATATATTTCCTGCCCCAGTCCTAGAATCAGCCATTTCTCCAAGGCATTCTAGTTCCTTTTTGGGGAGAATTTATTGGTATCAGAAACCAAGATGTAGGCCCTAGGTGTACTTAGTGCAACTGGGATGTTACTGCTCCTAAGCCCTCTTGGCTGACAGAGCAAGGAAAAACATGTATATTGTATATAAACATAAATATGTAACCGTCTGTCTCTAAGCTAAACGTGACTTTATCCTGATATCTCCAGTTCTAATCTCTTATCACCTGGATCATTCTAGCCTTCTCCCCTTGCATATCTATACCCCACCCCCAAAAATGAGAAACAAGGCTCCCACCATTTGCCATCCATTTACTTGTTCAATACTGGTGTATATGTTTAGTGGTTTTAGAATTGTTAACCCATCCCTCTGTGGGAAGCAACTTTATCGACAACAGTAAAATACGTATAGTTCCTTTTGCTTTTGGTCTTGCAGACTCCACTCATTTTCAGAGTTTCTTTTTTTTTTTCCCTCACACACTTCAGTGAGGTGGTTTCATATATTTGTAATACAGTTAGATTCTTTTAATCTAATGGCTCTTTAAAAGAGAGAACTGGGAAGATGAAGACTCAGGGACCTGAATGAGAAAAAGCTCGTGAACAATTCGTTTTCTTAAATCTATCAAATATTTGGTGGCTCCATGCCGCTGGATGACAGGGTTCTTGTAATCTTTTCTCCCTCTGCTGGCTTTTATTCCTACCCACTTGGTATGGACTGAATGTTTATGACCCCACCAAAATCAAATGTTAAAGTCCTAACCCTTAATGTGATGATATTTGGAGATGGGGCTTCTGGGAGATAATTAGGATTAGATGAGGTCATGAGGGTGGGGTCCTCATTATGGGATTAGTGGCTTTAAGAAGAGGAAGAGAGAGAGATCTCTTCACACACACACACACACACACACACACACACGCGCGCGCGCGCGCGCGCGCTGAGGTAAGACTGTATGAGGACCTAGTGAGAAGTCCTCCTACTGTAAGTCAGGAAGAAAGCTCTCACCAGGAATTGAATTGGCCAGCACCTTGATCTTGGACTTTCCAACCTCCAAAACTGGGAGAAATTTCTGCTAAGCCCACTAGTCTATGGTTTTTTGTTATGGCAGCCTGAGCAGACCAACACGCCATTATATGTAGAAACAGGATAGGCATCCCCGGGCTCTTGAGGGGCTCTTTCTTTCTTTTTTTTTCCTTTTGACCGAACTGTGTGGCATGTGGGATCTTAGTTCCCTGACTAGGGATCGAACCCGTGCCCCCTGCAGTGGAAGCTCAGAGTCTTAACCACTGGACCGCCAAGGAAGTCCCCTGAGGGGCTCTTTCTTAAACGAAGTTCCCCCGATTCCCTTTCTACCTTTAAACAGCAAAGGAACCCCTCTTTCTTCCAGTGCATCTGGGGTCAGAGATGGGTCCAGGTAATGTTCTTAATGGTCCATTTAGATGTGAGGGCTCCAGGGTAAGGCCTGTCTATTGGAGTTGTCTGAGGATATCTGATGGGACACTTTTGGCAAGAACAAGCATTAGGATCAAAGGAATGCTTCTCGGGAAAGATTATAATCACCTACTTGGAGGAAAGCATAAACCCTTTTCCCAAACATGCTGAGCCCATGTGAGAGGAGGGCCTGGTTTTAAAAGCAGGAAGCACACTGAGAAGGGTCTTAGTATGCACTCATGGATGGTTCAGAGCTGGAATCCAATCCCAGCTGTTCAGCGCCGTTGGCTGTACTGCATCGTGTGCTCCTTTGGAGACTAGGGCCACTAGCAGGTGCTGCCTGAGATCGTGAACGTGGAAGCACTTTGTTCATAACATTGCAGTGAGTGATTGTTAAAATTTCTAAGTTGAAAGCCTTAGCTTGCTTGAGGCAGATTTTTCCCTGGGATGCTAAATGTGGGTTTTTAGCTCTTTTAGACAGGTCATTGTATCTTTGCCCTAGAACTCTCTAATCACTTCATACAAATAGAGAAGTCATAGGAACTGTCACTAGCATAGGACACAGAAAGAATCCTGAAGCTCGGGAGAAATGTATGACCCTCTATTTTTTATTTAATTTAATTAATTTATTTATTTTTTTGCGGTACGTGGGCCTCCCACTGTTGCGGCCTCTCCCTCTGTGGAGCACAGGCTCCGGACACGCAGGCCCAGTGGCCACGGCCCATGGGCTCAGCTGCTCTGTGTCACCTGGGATCCTCCCGGACCGGGGCACGAACCCGCGCTCCCCGCATCGGCAGGCGGACTCCCAACCACTGCGCCACCTGGGAAGCCCGACCCTCTATTTTTTAAAAAACACCCTTAACTTCCAGGGAGGGACTTCCTTCCATTGTCTCCCGGTTGTGTTTCTTCCTTTTCATTTTTTCCTCTTTTTTTTGTAGTGCTTTATTTTTTTCCCCCATGTCCAGGATTAAAAAAACAATTACTGTTATTGCCTGTTTTGTTTCACAACTTGGCACCTACAGGCTCCGGACGCGCAGGCTCAGTGGCCATGGCTCACGGGCCCAGCCGCTCCACGGCATGTGGGATCTTCCTGGACTGGGGCACGAACCCATGTTCCCTGCATTGGCAGGCGGATTCTCAACCACTGCGCCACCAGGGAAGCCCTGGCACCTGTTTTGATACGAGTGTCTAATTCCTGCCACCCTCAGGACAGTTAAAGGGTAGGGGGTAAATTTATCTAGGGCTTGACGCCATGATTTCCACTGCTGTGACCCAGAGAGGCTCCCATTGGAGAGATCAAATTACACTTTGGTTTTTAATACAAAACCATTCTAAATTGAGCCCCTCGGAGAAAACTAAGATGTTTAAATACTTTCTCTTTTTGCTTTTTTCTGTCTGATCATCGGTTAACCACCCAAATTAAAGTGTACGTGTTAATGTTCTACATTTAGGCTAATGTCTGGAGGTTAGTTTTGGACATGACCATTCAGAGTAGGTTCATGTTCAATATACAAGCATTTAGAAGAGTACTTGGTAAATAGTCTGAGTATTTATATATATATATTTTAATCTAAAAGTTTTTTGGCTGTGTCGCGTGGCATGTGGGATCTTAGTTCCCTGACCAGGGATTGAATCTGTTCCCCCTGCATTGGAAGCACCGAGTCCTAACCACTGGACTGCCAGGGAAGTCCCCATAGTCTGAGTATTTAAGAGTTAATTACATCATCATTAAAGAACTGCTCCATGGGCTGGGCTTCCCTGGTGGCGCAGTGGTTGAGAGTCCGCCTGCTGATGCAGGGGACACGGATTCGTGCCCCGGTCTGAGAGGATCCCACATGCCGCGGAGCGGCTGGGCCCGTGAGCCATGGCCGTTGAGCCTGCGCGTCCGGAGCCTGTGCTCCGCAACGGGA
>NW_021703778.1:60918303-61125088 GCF_005190385.1 Monodon monoceros
GAGAGGCCCGCGTACCGCAAAAAAAAAAAAAAAAAAAAGTAAAAAAAGAAAAGAACTGCTCCATGTTGCATGTTGTGGGGCAGTAAGACGAAGAAGGGGCTTTGGGACCTAACATCAATATTGGGTGTAGGTGGAGGAAAGTAAGCTGGAGTTGCTGCTGTGTGTTACTGGCTTGGGAGAAGTGATGATGGACATGGGAATGATCCCTGAGCAGAGATTTGGGTCTAAAAGTTTGGAGCTAGGGAGCTTTGAAAGTGGCTCATCAAATGGAAGTTAGGAGTATGTGAAATGGTCTCTGAAAGCCTCTCTACCTTTAGAATGTGATTCTGTGTAGCTTCCCCCCTACCTGGAGTAGAAGTAGGATGGGCTGGGGGTGAGCTTTGATAGGTTAAGGGGTTTTGTAGAGGAGAGGGAAAAGTAGTGACTTTTTTTTTCTGTGTTGGTTTCTTTTCTCAATGTCTTTTCTGGCATTCTCAGGGTGAGAGGAATTTCCATATGCTTCTGCATTTGGTGTTCATTAAACGCAGACCATACCTCTTTAGCTGCTCTTGGCACACCCTTAGAGGTTCAGCTGCAACTCAGGATAATAGGCGACTGCCAGAGGGAGGGAAAAAAGTCACATTCCATAAAATTAGGTAAGGTCTGGCTTAGAATTCTTTGAGCATAGATGCCAAGTTATGCGTTTTTTATTTGCACCCTTGCCTCCTGCCCCGGCTGCAAACACATCCTTGGGGAGACGAAATCAACACAGCAGAGATTTCATCCTGGGGTGAAAGGGAGAGTTGGGGGGGAGCAAGGGAGGCATTTCCGTTTTCCATGACTGCCTTTTATTTTTGTATTTTAATTTCTGTGGTAATTAACACTCCTTGAAAGAGTTGTCGTTACTCCATCCTCTAGTTAGCCCACTCTGGTTGGGCTCCCGTGCCTTCCACTGCAGAGTTCTTGTCAAGGTCATCTTTGATCTCCATCAGGGTCGCCCTCTGCTTGTTAGCAGTGTTCGGCTTATCTGAGCACTCCTTGCTTCTTTAAACACCAGCCTCTCTTGGCTCCCAGGCCACCACACTCTCCTGGTCTCCTTCGTTGTCTTTGCCTGCTCCTTCCCTTCTTCTTGACTTCTGCCAGGGCCTAGGCCCTCAGATGATGATTCAGCGGGTCTGGGGTGGGGCCTGAGATTTTGCATTTCTAACAAGCTCCCAGGTGATGCTGTTACTGCTGGTCCACAGGGCGCGCTGTGCAGCCAGGCTCTGAGCTCTGTCCCCGTCTTCTCTACCTGCGTTACTTCCTAGCTGAGCTCAACCAGCCCCTGGCTTTGAATTATGTCTTGAGTCTTACTGGTGACTTCTCACCCACTTGGGTTAAGACCCAGAGTCTTACTGAGGCCCACAGATCCCCAAGGTTTAGCTCCTGCTGACTGCTCTGCCCTCCCCTCCCTCCCCTGCATGTCTCCACCTGTGTTCTGGCCAAGATGGCGTTCGTGCTGATTCTCGCACGAGCCCGGCACATCCCTTCCTCCGTGGCTCTGACTTGCCATTCTCTTTGCCTGGCTGTCACGTGACTTACAGGGATCTCTTCCTCTCTTTCAAATCAAATGTTCCCTTGTCAGAGAGGCCTTCCTTGGCCACTGTATCTCAGATGGACCTTCACCACCACCACCTTGCCCTTTCCTCACCCTGCTCCGTTTTCTTTGTGGCACACATCACTGTGAATTACTTGCTATCTCTCTCCCCCCACAGAGTGTAGGTCTATGGGGGGACTTTGTCTCTTCACGGAACTGCTGTAGGAGAGGGTCTAGCATAGCAGTAGGCTCTCAGTAGGAACTCATTAGTGATTAAATAAAATATTAGTATCAGCATATCCTGGATGAGCTGGATGACCACTGGTTACTACTACCCATTCCAATGCCATGTTTATAATGGTTTAGGTTTCAGGTAATATAGTATTTTAAATGTCATGAGCTCTTGGGAAAGAACTAAGATGGAGTGGACGCATAAGTGAGGCCATCATACCACGCGAAGAGCCGGTGTTTTGGGGGCAGCCTGCACAAAGGAAGGTTTCTGCCCTGCGGTGGAGGCTGTCTTCCTGTTCACAGTGCATATGGTGATTTTAGTTTCAGCAAAATTTACATGATCCTGCATTTTAAATTCATGTTGTGAAGTTGAATTGTACTGGTTTTTTAATTTGTACTTGTATTTAAGGTGCAGATTTGTTTTGACTTTGTGGTATCCTAAGAACTATAATAGTTTTATATTTGTACATTTAGTGAACAAAAAGGTTCTTTCAGCATTTTTTTTCTTTAAAGGCACCTTGCTGCCCACCGAGGAGAATTCTGGGGAGGCAGATTACACCGGGGAACAAAATCCCTGGTGTCATCAAACTTGGGGATAATAACTGTCTTGAACAACAGACAACCTGAATTGACATGTGAGAATCTGCTAGGTTTCTATTTTAGAAGGCTTATTTTAATTTTAATTTTTAATATTTTGGACGACTACACAGTATCATCTTTTTTTTTTTTTTTTTTTTTTTTCGGTACGCAGGCCTCTCACTGCTGTGGCCTCTCCCGTTGCGGAGCACAGGCTCCGGCGCGCAGGCTCAGCGGCCATGGCTCAGGGGCCGAGCCGCTCCGCGGCATGTGGGATCTTCCCGGACCGGGGCACGAACCCGCGTCCCCTGCATCGGCAGGCGGACTCTCAGCCACTGCGCCACCAGGGAAGCCCTCATCTTCTTTTAATTTTAATAGTCACACTATATGATATTCAGTAGGTGTCTCTGGACAATTCCAGGTGTCTGTCATTTACATCGTAGTCTTTCTGGGTCTCATGGAAACAACTGACTGATACATTTATGAGATTGGGTGGTTTGTGAATGGATGCCTGCAGGGACGCCTTGGACCCCTCCCAGGGACTCTGGATCTTGTAATCATTTGGCCAAGTTTGCTCATGATGCCAACTCCCTCAGTCTCTTCCCTGATGAGGACAGACATGGACAGATTTTCCTAGTTTGATCGTTTTTCGAGTGACCAAGAAGAGATACCTTGCAGAGGGTGTAACATATCTTCCAGGGGAGGATGTTTAGCTTTGGAATTCACTTTGCAGAAATCCTCTTTGAGGAGGTTCCAGGAATGGGGCTTAGTTACAGCTGTCATTGTTGGAATTCCACAGTGTTCCTTTACTCCCCTTAGGAGATGCTTGATAACCCCAGGACCTATTTTCTACTTTTGGAACACACACATCCTGTGAACGTGACCGCTGGCGGTGGGAAGAAAAGCCCCAGTGATGCTGACAATCAGAGTCTAGTGTTTTAAACAGTGATACATATTCCAGTTGGAGGTAGTAGGCACACTAGAAGGATGGGCATGGGGATTTTTATGGAAACCCTCGACTGTTTTGTTTTAATTGTTCAAATTTTAAAAAGGGATTCCGAGCCACATGCATCGCCCATGGTTTTATTAGTGCATCCATTCATTTACGTATTCAGCGCCTGCTACATGTGGGACGCTGTTCCGGGTGCTGGGAATGTGGCGAAGAGGAAGACCTCTCTGAGGAGTGACCCGTCTGCTGCGCTCTGACAGACAGGGGGCTGTTTTGCTAGCGTGCCAGTGCAGCGGGACATGGTGACGTGTTTTGGTCCATAGCCATCCAGTGACCACATCAGGATAACTACCAGATACTGTGGGCGGGCAGGAACATGAAATGTGGTCCCTGCGCAAGAAAGAGCTCAGGTTTCCGGGACGGAAGGTCTGGGGCTAAATCCCGATGCTGCCCCCGAGCCTGTGAGACCGTGGGGGCAATCTTTCACATCTCTAACCAGGAGAAAGTAGAATCCCTCACAGGTGGGGCTGCAAGGATCCAACCAGACAAGATGATACAAGGCAAGCACCCTGCACTTGCCTGGCACCGTTCGGGGGTGATGTGCATGCCTGACTCAGAACTGGCTGAAAAAACTTGAGACGTCATTTTGGGGACAAAACCCATCTACAAAAGAGCTGGCACTGGTGAGCCTTGCTGAGCTGCGCAGCACTGACTGTGTGCCAGAGGCGTTAGAAACTTCTGGAGTGGGTGAGCCTGCAAGAAAGACAGGATCTTTAGCTGAAGGGAGATAGTTTTTTTACTGATGGAAAGAAATTGAAAGTGAAGGTGGTAAAAACAAAAAACAAACAAACAAAAAGAACAGTGTGAGGACAGAAGCTTCTTTTGGCCGGGTACCTGCAAAAATGTTCCCTTCTTCTTGGTGGCCTGATAGCATTGTGTTCATGTGAGTAATGTGAACCTGAGCTTAAGGTATGTGTTTGAAGAGCTTGTCAGTGCTCAGAGTTGACTAGTTTAATGAGTGACAGGACTGAGAAGTCAGAGGACTACAGTTTTGGAGGTGATTTAGTTCTTAGACATTTTGGCTTCAGTGTAGGTGGGTTTAGGTGAGTATCAGAGCATATGTCAGGGATGGCAAATGGATTTATATTGTGTCTACACTGATCGATGGGCAGTGACTGTACAGGTGTGGTGTCGAGGAGGCTTCTGAAGTTAGATTTGGACATAAAAATGCAGTGAAGACCCTGCGTTGATACGTTTTAGGCTCAGGCTACGTTTTAGGCTCAGGCTCCATATGGAAACTATAGCACAAATGTCATGGATCTGTTGTGTCTGGTTAAGAACTTTTCTGTGGACCTGGCAACATAAAGACATTCATTTATTCAGTCAACAACTATTTATCAAATTTCCACTCTGGACACAGCACTGCATTTTAGATTCTCAGCCCTCTGATTTCTTAATTAGTTAATAAATTATTTCAGGACGCTGGTGCTTAATGCTGTTTGGTTAACCAGTGGGGTTTTTAGCCTCTGCCTCAGAAGTATTTAAAAACATTTTATGATCAAAGTCAGATTTCTTGTGGCCATAAATGCCACATGGAATTTTTTTTTCACTTATTTCCTATTTCATTTAGCATACAAACTCTGATTTAATTTTCCCAAGCACCTTATGAAGTCATCGTTAATAATCTGACTTTAGAGATAGGAAAACTCTCAGAGAAGTTAAGCCAGAGCTGGAATTTGATCTGAGTGCAGCATTAGACACGTTTCCGGCCCATGTACCTGGGTGTTCTCTCCATCACTGGTCTTCAGAATTGCAAACTTTTGTGTCTTAGCTCTGCATTGGTGGGAGAACTTTTAGAAATCATTTCAGGGTCAAGAGGTGAAGGTCGAATAACATTTCTGAAACATTTTTTGGACGTGAATTCTAATTTTTTTTTTAGAGACCTTGTGGCATACGAAATATCAATCACTGAATTTTAAAGGTAAAGTGGGGAATATAAAAGAGGAGTGGGATCAAAACTGACAAAAGTGGAGCAGAGACTGACATGGTAGGAGACCATCCATGGGGACAGGAGAGGGACACACTTCAAAGACGGGGTGAGGATCCCAGGGAGGCCAGCTTGGTGCCTGCACTCCAATCTGAGCATAGTCAGGGTCCTTAGTCCCTGGCCCCGTGACCCCCTGATCCTCAAACTCCTGGTTGATTCTCCAAGGTCTCCAACCCTAGTATAAAAGGAACTTTCCTACTGGCTTTTCTTTTCTCTTTGCCACCCTCCTTTTTGTGCAAGGTTTTGGACAAGTTTTGGGAGAAGCTACACCACTCAATATTACGAATTTAACTTTTTTCCCCCCAAGTAGAAAAGTTTTGGTCATCATGCTCATTTAAAGAGATTCAAACCATACTGAACTGTGTAAAGTAGACAGCAACTCTGCTGTCATTTTCAAGCCTCAAAGTTTATTTTTGAAATTGTTTTCCCAGGGAATTCTGAAGGCCTGACTGTATGTGAGACATTTCCTTTGAAATCTTAAAAGTTTGGTCAGTTTCCTTTTTTTTTTTTTTTCCCCTACAGAATGGATGGATGGATAGATAGGGGGAAAGAAATAGGAAGAAAATAAAGCTTAGTTTAGGTAACGCTGCCTCTTTCTGTCATGTCTGGGAATACGTTGAAAAATCAGTACACATTTTGCTGGTGTTGTATGTTCCACACTCTGATTTTTCACTTTTATGTAGTTGAGGGTCTAATGCGGATATTCCAGCACAAAATTCATGCCTTCCCACTAGTCCTACAAGCAAGTCCTTTAGGAGTGAACGTTTTGTCCACTCTTCAGAGGTGTCTTATGTATCATCATTCCCTCTGAACGAGATAGTCACCATACCCCACACAGGGGAAATTATTTTTTGGTTTGTGGCTCACTTCTTATTTCCTGGAATCAAGCTCAGGACTCCACCAAGTCTCATCAGCTCCCCATCCCTGCTTTAGATGCTCTCTTAACTTGTATGATCAAATAGAATTATTCATTCCAAGCAAACGTCCATACACAGAGTCCCTGCCCCATGCCAGGTGCTGTGCTGGGTGCTTGGGCCTGGCTGGTGGGGACTGCTGTCCCCAGGGAAGAAGGACAAAGCATGGTGGGAAGGTTTCTCATTGTCTGGCTGCATGTCATGCATTCCCTGGTGGCGCAGTGGTTGAGAGTCCGCCTGCCAATGCAGGGGACACGGGTTCGTGCCCCGGTCCGCGAAGATCCCACATGCCGCGGGAGCCGTGAGGGCCTCTGGAATGGCTGGTGAATATGCTTTCAGGGCTGGAGGTGCCACTGGGAATTAGAGTGGTGAGGTGGGAGGTGTGGCCTGGCGTTGTGACTAATCTCCAGACTCAGCTGATAACATGTGATGGCCCAGGGAGGAAATGTTTCTATCTGGCGTATGTTCATAGTTCTTACAAGTGCTAAGCTCTTTGTCCTCATGCACAAACACACTCATTGATCTCGCTAACTAAAGCAATTATCATCATTTAGCAGTCTTTCCCAAAAGCATTATTTCCACTCCAAAACACCTCTTTTATTTGCCAAGTGCCACCATATTAACATCCTGGCAATTGGTCAGCGTTTACTGCCAGATTATGTAAGTCCTCCGTTGGGCTTAATCCCCGATTGAACAAGTGTGCCCGTGGAGTGCATTAGGATGGTGCCATGGCCTGGTGGCTGAAGACAGAGAACAGCTGTCCTTAAATCCATTCATTAGTTCAGTGTTTACACTGTGATTGGGAAGGAAACCCACATTTGCTTATGACACCAGTGCCCAGCTGAGAAATGTCATTCCGTGAAAATGCTGGATTGAGGTTTGTTGTCAAGGAAATGTGAATTGTGGACATTTCATGAAATTCATATATGTGGATTAATTTGCAAACAGGGAGCTAAGAATGTAATAAACCAAGGTGGCCTTACTCAAAGATTGAAATGTAATTAGTGTTGACTGTAGTAGCAGCAACTAATGAAAAGGACTATAAAACCCTAGAGAAGAATTTTATTAATAAATACTAGGAGAAATATTTTTACAGAAAAGTCAGCGTCAGTGTAAGAGATTATGGGTGAGTAAAATGACCTCATTTAGTAAATATCATTTAAAAAAAAAATCACAGTGAATAAATTTGTACAGAAGCTCTTCTGTTAAAAATGATATTTGTGGGCTTCGCTGGTGGTGCAGTGGTTGGGAGTCCGCCTGCCGATGCAGGGGACACGGGTTCGTGCCCCGGTCCGGGAAGATCCCACATGCCGCGGAGCAGCTGGGCCCGTGAGCCATGGCCGCTGAGCCTGCGCATCCGGAGCCTGTGCTCCGTAACGGGAGAGGCCACAACAGTGAGAGGCCCACGTACCGCACAAAAAAAGGTATTTGCTATAAATTTTAATGCGTACGGACTCTGCTAGAGATGCAGAATAAAACATGCCAGTGCTGCTTGCAAACGAGGGATCAAGACACACCCGGACATTGTGGTCTTGAAGGCCTTTATATGTTGTTTCGTCTAAGGCACGTTTGCTGTTCTTGTTCTAGGATTTAAGTGTTTTATAAATATTATTAGTCTCGTCCAACGAGAGAAACTAGGTATCTCCTTTTCAAAAATCCCACTCAGAAGACAGTAAAGGAATAAAAATTAAATCTCCAAAGACAAGGAACGGCAGTGGAGACTTAGCGGAGGAGGGCGCTGAAGCAGATGTAGTGGTAATTAGCGGGGTGAGAGATGCTTCAACCTGAGGTGCTTGCAGTATACAAATGAGGTGATTTTCCTGCAGAGCTGCTGAGCAGCTCAGAAGTGGGAAGGCATCAGTTACTGTGGAAGTCAGGGTGAGGGGCCAACGTCTAGGGAATTATTTAGGTGCCTTGAGAACTGGAGCAGTTAGACCTCCAGCATCTCCTCTGTGCCCTGGATATCTGGACACCTACCTGCCCCTGTCCCCTCCCCACCCCAGCAGCAGACTGGAGTTCTCCTCTCTGGGGAAACTGAACTGGAATGATGTTGGAAGCGGGTGTGGGTGACTGAAAACAGGGACTGAATTTGAGTTGCGACCTCCCTTCTCCTCCCCTGCCCTGTCCCGTAGACCAGCGGCCAGCCCCACCGCAGCCTCAGTAGTGGATTGGAAGATTCTTTTCTTGGGAAGTCAAACAGCTCTAGAGAAGAATACTCCCAGACACTGAAATGTGCGGGTCCCTCAGTGGAAAACTTGGCACTCTTCGCCCCACATAACTTGAAGCCTACCAGCTAATAACTCCTTTCCATGTATACGGAGCCTCCAATCTGCTTTTACTACTTCCCTCTTAAATAGGATCAGGCAGCCAAAGATCCAAGTCATATTAGAAGGCTTTCAACATGAAAGACAGGGACCCAAACAAACCAGCAAAGAGAAACCTTGCGGAAGACGGAGATGTTGCGGACAGCAGAGAAATTGCATTTTTCTGAAAAAAAAGTTATAGTATAATATCCTCAGAGAAGCTGTTTTCATGTCCAAAATAGAACTTAAGAAGAAAAACAATTAGAGAAGAACAAAGGAAAAGTGGAAATTAAAAATTAAATACATCCTCAAATTTTTAAAATTCAAGTATCTCTCAAAAATTAGAACAAAAACGATGGAGTTGAGGAGTAGATGAGAAGAGAAACATGAAAAATTGAAATTCAGTCTAGAAGATTCAACATTACTAATACGTTAGATGCAAACACCAAGAACAAAATAAAATGGTTTTCTAAACATTATCACAGAAGTAATACAAGGACATTTCATGGAACTAAAGGGAATTTTCAAATTGAAGGACTATATTAAGTGCTCATGTTTTATAAAAGTGGCCAGTTTAATAAAATCCTCACTGGGAAATGTCATCGTGAAATTTCATAACACCAAGGACAAGGAAAAGGTCCTAAAAACTTTCAGAGAAAAATAAACAGGGCGTACACAGAGGACAGGATATCGTAATAGCACCAGAATTCTTAATAGCATCCCTGGAAGTTAGAAGATAACAGAGTAATACTTTAAATTCTGAGGGAAAGTTACTTCTAACCTGGATGCTAAATACAGCTAGACTATCATTCAAAAGTAAGCGTAGAATGAAGACATTTTTCAAAATACAAGGACTCAAAATTTTTCTCCCTTGGACCTTTTCTTTAAAAGTTATTGGGCCCGTGTTCCCTCAGACCAATTGGGTAAATTAAGAAAGAGGAAGACACCAAACTTGGGGAAACAATATAGCACAAAGGGAAGAGAGCAACCAGACCCTAATATAGGGCTGGAGGGTGGAAGTTTGCAAGGGAGGTCACCACGGGAAAAGACCACCAGATTACCTGATATTTTGATCATCTGGAAGTTAATACTGGTAAGCGTCTAACAGATGTCATGTAGCTGATGAAGAGATTTAAGGGTAGGTATATAGAAAGCAAGACAAGCTAAAAATAGCAGTTACTGCCTCTAGAAAAGTTAAAGTTATGGAAGAGAGGATGGCCAGTCTACGATCTAGCACTTCAGTGAACAGTATTTATATATTCACAATAATGTAAACACAGCTGGCTCTTGATTTTATTCTTGGGAAGCTAGCAGAATGAGAAATTCATATGTATGCGTGTGTCATCTACCACAGGTAAAAATGATAAATGGCAGCTAGGCATATCACTCAGCAACATGGAGGTAAGTACTAGAAGAAACAGCTGCAATTTGCAGTTGGTTTCCTCTGAGGCATGTGATCAGGATTGGGGATGGGAAGCTGGAGAGTACAGGTTTTCATCTTATCTTGTTTTATTCTGATTAAAAGTTAAATTGTTTTAAAATGTTAGTATAACGCTGATGCAAGTGAAAGTAGACATTATGAAATCAATCACTGGAATCCGTGAGATGATGAATATTGCAGATGACTGTATCTCTCCGAGTTGTTCCTATCTGTAAAATGGGAGGTGATGATATCTAACATGATTTACATTTAAAAGAATAATCACCGAGCAAACTGATAGCACCAAGCTAGTAGTAGGAGATGAATGTATCCAGGAAGGCCCAAGACAAATTAGAAAGACAAAATAAGTGAGGATGTGCTATAACTGAACTAAATAATCGGTAAGGGCATATTAATGGATGTATTTTGAATGCCATCCCTTAAAACACAAACTACATCCAGCACCCATTAAACATGGACAAAAATTATCTGTATATTTGCCCACAACAGAAACCTCAATACATTGAAAAAGAAAGAAATAACAATGACTTCATTTCTTTCTTTCTCTCTCTTTTTTTTTGGCCGCACCATGCAGCTTGTGGGATCTTAGTTCCCTGACCAGGGATTGAACCCATGCCCTCAGCAGTGAAAGTGCAGAGTCCTAACCACTGGACCGCCAGGGAATTCCTGTGACTTCATTTTCTGACCATAATACAATGCAAATAGAAATTAACAACATACAGAAATAAAGACCCTCCAAGCCAAAACAGCATAGCAAACATACCGGATATGCAAGAACTTTCTCGAAAACAACTCTTGAGTCAAAGAAATCAAAACCACAAATTGAAACTATCTAGAAAATAATAATAGAAACATTTCTGTGGTGGAAACTACTGGCTGCCTTCCCAATGTCCATTCTCTTCTCTCTTTTTACCAACAGAACATTGATTTTGAGAGTGTCAATGACCAGCTCAAAAAAACCCGTTATTTCCCAACCCTTTCTCGTAGGTGGGGGTGGCCATAAGGTTAAGTTCTCACCAATAAGATGCAAGGGATTATTGGTGGGTGGGGCTTCCAAGAAAGCTCCTTAAAAAGAAGGTTGCCCCATCTGGTATATGTGATGCTGGATCAGCTATCTTGTAATCATAAGGTGTCTATTACATGCTAAGAGTAGATGAGTAGAAAGATAAAAGAGGTGTTCCTCAAAAATATCCTGGCATCCATTCCAGCTCTGGACTTCCTATCTCTAGGGGAAAAATATCCTAACTCTTAAATTGCTATTTTGGGTCTGTTTGTTAGGAACCAACGCAATTCCTAACTGACAGTCACATATCACAATTTATGGACTGTAATAAAAGAATGAAAATAAACAAATGAAGCATGCAAGAAATTGGAAACATGACATGGATGGACCTACAGACTGTCATACCAAGTGAAGTAAGTCAGAAAGAGAAAAACAAATATAGTATATTAACGCATATATGTGGAATCTAGAAAAGGGTATGGATGAAACGGTTTGCAAGGCAGAAATAGAGATACAGATGTAGAAAAAAACGTATGGACACCAAGGGGGAAAGTGCGTGTAGGGGGTGGTGGGATGAACTGGGAGATTGGGATTGACATATATACACTAATATGTATAAAATAGATAACTAATAAGAAACTGCTATATAAAAAATATTTTAAAAATTCAAAAATTCAAAAAAAAGAAATTGGAAACAGAATAAAGGGAAGCAGAAGGAAATAATAATGATCAAACTAGACCTCAATAAATTAGAAAATTAAAAAAAATGATAAATCTAAGAGCTAGTTCTTTAGGGGGACAACAATCTAAAAACATGTAGACATATTTTACCTGCATAAGCAAGAAATAGGTGAAGAAAGCACAGATAAAACTAGATAATGAGAAATAGAAATAGAGGAGATGAAATGATGTGTACGTTGCAAAATTCTGTGCAAATAAATCTGAAAATGTGGATCAAATAGATGATTTTCTTGGAAAATATGCCACCAGATTGACTCCAGAATAGAAGGGAAACTCAGGAAGTCTGCTAAGAGTGAAAGAAATGAGACAGCTGTTTTCTGTGACCAGTTGTTTCTGTTCTTCCTGCATCTCTGTGGCTATTGGAGTTTTTCAGAGTGACAGAAGTGAATTTCTGCTGAGAGAACCTCAGAGTGTGGGGTGGCCTGGACAGCCTGCTTGGTGATATGTATGCAGTCTCTGACAGGGTGGCCACACACCAGAACGGGTGAAGGCAGTGATTCTTGGTATTAGGACCCATCACAAATTAAACAGCCTCGAGTCTTCAGGTTCTTCATAAAATTTTTCAGGTCCTTATGTTACTTGAACTGTTTTTTTTTTTTATGATTTTTTTTTCAATTTTTTAAAAAAATTATTTTTGTCTGTGTTGAGTCTTAGTTGCTGCGCGGCTTTCTCTAGTTGTGGTGAGCATGGGCTACTGTTCGTTGCGTGCACGTGCTTCTCACTGCGGTGGCTTCTTTTGTTGCAGAGCATGGGCTCTAGGCGCGCGGGCTTCAGTAGTTGTGGCGGATGGGCTCAGTAGTTGTGGCTCGCGGGCTCTAGAGCACAGGCCCAGTAGTTGTGGTGCACGGGCTTAGTTACTCCACGGCATGTGGGATCTTCCCTGACCAGGGATCGAACCCGTGTCCCCTGCCCTGGCAGGTGGATTCTTAACCACTGCACTACCAGGGAAGTCCCAACTTGAACTTTTTGGTTAAAAAAAAAATTGAAAGCTATTTTTAATCACTTACTCTCATTGTCAGTCTCACAAACAGCTGCTTCCTTAAAGTAAAAATGTTTTAAACACCATAGCCAAATAAATAATGATAAAGATTTCAAAGCAGTGTTGTGCATAAAGAAGCTTGAAAGGGTTTTGACAAGAAAATTAACAGTTTAGAAAAAAAGAAAAATGGTGAGCATCAGAACGCCTTAGCTCTTAATTATTTTCTTGGAAAAGTACCTTGTTCTCAAATGCTGGTATACTGGAACATCCTATTGGTTAAAAATAAATAGCATAAAGGGTGAGGAAATGAACTAAGGAGAAAACATGGCAACCAGCACAGCCCGTCAGCTAGAAACAGAATAATTAAGCTCTACCAAAGGCATCAGGTCATTTGGCCAGTCATCTACCCTAAGGCCAGGGTTCAAGCTCAGTGTTGACAAGCACCACGGTCACGTGGGCCCACAGGCATCCAGAAAGGCCTGTTTGGACGAGCATTTGGTTCTGAAGTGTCCTTGCTCTTTAAAATGTTTGGTTTTCCCTGAACTTTGAAGTCTTCCCTCATAATCTTCATTTAAACAGATATAATTTTAACTTAATGTCCTCTTTTTACCCCAATTTTCCCTGGTAGTGAACAACAGTGAGCCATGGAGCTGTATTTCGGTGAATACCAACATGTGCAGCAGGAATATGGTGTGCATCTGAGACTCGCAAGTGATGAAACCAAAAAATCAAGGAATTCCCAGCCCGCTAAGGCGGGCTCCTACGGTGTCAGTATTCGGGTCCAGGGGATCGATGGCCACCCCTACATAGTCCTCAATAACACAGAGCGGTGTCTGGCAGGCACGTCTTTTTCTGAAAATGGGCCATCATTTCCGTCTCCAGTGACAAGTAACCTGCCTCTCCATTCCAGCAATGGATCTGTGCTCGAGGAGAACAGTGCAGAAGAACTGCAGCTGCCCGAAAACCCATATGCCCCACCCGGCCCAGTAAGAAACCTGAAACAGCCCTCTCTCTTTGAGGGCAAGAACGGAGTTCTAGATCACAAAGGGGAAGCGATGAAGCCATCCCCCGTGCTGAACTTTCAGAGGCATCCAGAGCTTTTACAGCCCTATGATCCTGAAAAGAATGAGTTGAACTTACAAAATCACCAGCCTCCTGCGAGTAATTGGCTAAAAGCTTTCGCAGAAGAAGGGACCAACAATAAGAAGGTTTGGACTTGCTCGTCCAAACCTAGCCATTCCCAGCCGACCAGACCTCCCTCGGAAGACCCGGCCAGATCCAGCGTGACGGCCATTCGACTGTGCAGCTCCGTGGTCATTGATGACCCCAAGAAGCAGACCTCGGTGTGCGTGAACGTTCAGAGCTGCAGCAAGGAGGGGCTGGCAGAGGAGGCCCTTGCCCCTAGCGGGAGGCCCCTACCCACCCACAGCGCGCACACCCACCCGGAAGCCAAGAAAACCAGGCCCGACGTGCTTCCGTTCCGGCGCCAGGACTCAGCCGGGCCCGTGCTGGATGGAGCCCGGTCCCGGAGGTCATCCTCATCGTCCACAACTCCCACTTCGGCCAACTCTTTGTACAGATTTTTACTCGATGACCAAGAATGTGCCATCCATGCCGACAATGTGAATCGTCATGAGAACAGAAGGTATATCCCCTTCTTGCCCGGAACTGGACGGGATATTGATACGGGGTCGATTCCTGGCGTGGATCAGTTAATTGAAAAATTTGACCAAAAACCTGGGCTGCAGAGAAGAGGCAGGTCTGGGAAGCGAAACAGGATCAACCCAGAAGACAGGAAGAGGTCCCGAAGCGTGGATAGTGCATTTCCTTTCGGTCTCCAAGGGAACTCGGAGTACCTGACCGAATTCAGCAGAAACCTGGGCAAGTCCAGCGAACACCTGCTGCGGCCGTCGCAGGTGTGCCCGCAGAGGGCACAGGCGCAGGAGCACGGGGGGAGGCAGGGCGGAGGGCGCGCCTTCGCCAGGCTGCAGGGAGCCCAGCCCAGGCCGCCCCTGCAGAACAAAGATGGGAAAGTTCCAGAAAACAAAGGTGGTCAGGAAAGTCCGACTGGGTGCACATCCTCCCTCCCGGCACAGACTAAGAAGGGGGAGGAAATCAAAACAGCCACCGCTACGTTGATGTTACAGAATCGGGCACTAGCAACTTCCCCGGACTCAGGTACCAAGAGGATTTCTGTGAAGACATTTACTTCCACCTCAAATACTCAGGTAATACTGGTGGGAGTCTTTTTGTTCCTTCTAAGTGGTGTATCAATACATCCTGGCTGGAGGAATACATATCTTCCATCCTGAGTCAGTAATTGCACCACCTTGAATCAGTAATAGTTTTTAGAGTTTTCCCCCTAGCAGTACATTATGACCTACTGCTAATCGCTTGGTTTTCTAAGTAAATTCAAGTACCACTAGATTCCGGTTGTGTCCTTGTTTGTAAAGTAACTTGTCAAACACTATAGAGAGGCTCGATTTTTCTTTTCGTGTATGTGTAAAATCTGAAAGTATGCAGAATTTGTTTCCAAAACAAGAGGCTCCGTACTTAGGTTTATTTAGATGTATTAATTTTCCTCATGACATTGAGTGACTGGATTAATTTCTGTCCTGAGAAATTAGGTTAATCCTAATTTAGGTTTATCCTGAAGTGATGGAATTTATTTATGTGGTCCAGTTAGTGTTTTGGTAGTAACAGTAAAAAATAATGGTAATGATAAAAATGATACTAAGGTTGGTAAGTGCCAGGCACTCTTTGTTATGTATTATAGGATCGCACCAACCCTATGAAGGTAGGTACTATTAACTTCTATTTACAGGCAAGAAAATTGAGGTGAGAAAAAGTTAAGTAACTTGCCCAAGGTTACAGAGCTACTAAGTGGTGGAACCAGTTGTAATGAGCATCCTTACCCGAGGAATCCTTTCTGGGAAGCAGGAATGTGTTTGGAAGCTTCTGCTGTGGGGTTTTGCCTTCTTCTTGGAAGCAGCATCCTGTGATCTAATAACAAACATTGTGTTCCAGGCCACACCGGATCTGTTAAAAGGCCAGCAAGAACTCACTCAGCAAACCAATGAGGAGACGGCCAAGCAGATACTTTACAATTACCTCAAAGAAGGGTTAGTGATTTTCCTTCAAGGAACAAAGTATTGTCCTTCCTGGTGGGCGTCTTAATTTTCTTTTCTGAGACCTTGTGTTTTACCCTCCCTTCCTGCCCTGTGTGAGCCATTTCGGGGTGCAGACTCCATGGCTGGAGTTGTCATAAAAGCATTTAAGTCTTGGGTGGAGGAGGGTGAAGAGCAGGGGAAGGAAGTGTGGGGAAGAACATCCTACTTTAAAAGTTAAAAATGAATATGTTTTAAAAATGATTGTTTACTGTTTCAGAAACAAATTCAAAGATAGGAGGAGTGTCTACTATTCAGTTTTAAACTGAGTGTTGTCGCCTTGAGTTTGTATGCACACAGGGGTAATCAGTCATCCCTTATTAGAAGTTACAAATAAAAACACCTCCTCCCCTCCCCAGAGTTGACGTTGGCCAGGAGCCCCTGCTTCCATTATTTTTAAAGCATGTATGAGTCATTTAAAAGCAGTGCTTTCCACTTACTTATCTGGGGGGATGAGTTTGAATAATCTGGTTTTCAGTCCTTACTTAGATACCAACTGAGCTGGAATTCTAGGCCAGGAATTTGAAGTTTCTGTTTCAGTTCTCTCATCAGATATGGTTAAAAAGAAGAAAAGCTTTATAGTCTGACATGACTGAAAGTCACTTGGCAAATACTCATTGGTATCAGAACACTTCACAGTTTTATATTGTGCCTTACAATTTTCTGTCAGTAATATAGAGCTGACAGAATCATTCAAAATATAAGATAGGGGCTCTTCTGAAAAAAGAAAAAGTAAAGAGATTCTTCTAGCTAAGAACTTTTATTAGTGTCTTTCTGTGAAGGGTTTTACCATGAGAAGATTAAGGTAGGAGAACTTCTAACATTTAAAATTCTTTCTCTACATTCTTTTATTTTTTTGGCCCATGATTTATTGAGAGACTGGTGGGACAGACTTTAGTGGGAGGCACCTTTTTAAGGAAACTTACTTAAAAATTTTTTCCCCTGTGCTTCCTGGTGGCGCCAGTGGTTAAGAATCCTCCTGCCAATGCAGGGGACATGGGTTTGAGTCCTGGTCTGGGAAGATCCCACATGCTGTGGAGCAACTAAGCCCGTGCACCACAACTACTGAGCCTGCGCTCTAGAGCCCGTGAGCCACAACTGCTGAGCCCATGTGCCATAACTACTGAAGCCCGTGTGCCTAAGAGCCCGTGCTTTGCAACAAGAGAAGCCACCGCAATGAGAAGCTGGCGCTCCAAAACGAAGAGGAGCCCCCGCTCACTGCAGCTAGAGAAAGCCCGTGCGCAGCAACAAAGATCCAACGCAGCCAAAAATAAATAAATAAATAAAATAAATTTTTAAAAAAAGAAAGAAAATAAGGGGAGAGATCCCCCTCCGTTTAAAAAAATTTTTTTCCCTAAGTGCCAGGTATGTGTGATGGAAGGTAGTCCTTAATAGAACTTTATCTGACCGTTACCTATGAAAGTCTAGACAAAGGGCAGCTGTGTTAACAACCTTGGCTTGGGGGATTATTTTTTTAAACAAAGGCTAAAACAAGTTAAGATCACGGTGGATCATTCCTAGCGTGACACACATACAGGAGAGATTCCTTGTTGGAGTGAATATATGTCATTTGAATCAGGCAAGCAACAAATTACTAAATTTTTATTGGATGTTATTTCCAAGCTTATTTAGAATGTGCTTGTGTCTCTTTCACATGTTTGGAAATGGGAAACCCCTCTCCCAAATCAGGTGGTAACATTGAACAATTTGTCTGGAGAAAAATACACCATCTATCCTGCTCTCCTCACACTGGTTGTGTCTGCAGCCTTAATTAATTCACGCCTCTTGTGATTTATCTTCTTAAAGGGCTTGCTGTTTGTGTGTCGTGGCACATAAAATAGTTTGAGGCCAACGGTTGTGCCCTCATTGTATTTTTTTCCAGAAGCACCGATAATGATGATGCTACTAAGAGGAAGGTCAACCTGGTCTTTGAGAAAATCCAGACTTTGAAGTCTCGAGCAGCAGGGAGCACACAAGGAAATAATCAAGTAAGGCGAAGCTTTGTATTTTGTAGAGGGCATTTCACATGGAACCTGGCAAACAAATCGCTTTCTTCAGTCTGTACTTTTGGTTACAGTAGTTAGTGGGAAGTCTCCTGAGTAGTAAGCAGTACCGAAGATGGAACAGCATGTTTTAAATATTGCTAATTTGCACCCGGCCTTTTTTCTAGAAAGTTTTTTGAGGTACGCGGGCTTCTCACTACTGTGGCCTCTCCCGCTGCGGAGCCCAGGCTCCGGACACGCAGGCCCAGCGGCCATGGCCCACGGGCGCAGCCGCCCTGTGGCATGTGGGATCCCCCCGGACTGGGGCACGAACCCGCGTCCCCTGCATCGGCAGGCGGACTCTCAACCACTGCGCCACCAGGGAAGCCCTTCTTTATTATTACTTTTTTTTTAGAAAGTTTTTAAGAAATTTTATTTTTAAAAAAATCTATAAAATATAACAGGATGAAACAATAGGTGGTAAAAATTTAGAAAGGGAAAAGAATAGGACGAATGAAATGAAGCATGGGATGGAGAACCCTAGTGCTATCGTAGGCAGGTTTGAAAAGTATGAACGGGCTTGGACCCAAGTTCTCAAACTTCAGAGAATAAGAAATAAGAGAATCAAACTAGAGAATACGGAAGAGAGACTGGTGGGCTGACCAGCATGGGCTGAAGGGAAAGGAAGGAGTAGAGTGGGGCTAAATTCTTTTTAAAAAAACTGCCTGTTTAATTTATTGTACTGAATTTTAGTTAGGACTTGGAGATTTTTTTTAAAGGAGGACTCATCCCCTATTTGATGAACATGTACTATATGGTAGACATACCTTATGCCATGAAAGGAAGCAGCATTTAAGAGGGACGACTAAAATCTTGTCCCTCAATTCTATGCCACCTTGAATGCCGCATTTCTTGCTTGGGCATCTTTCCTTTTCCTTTCTGGGGGGAATTCTGCACTGGAAGGAAAGAAGATACCCAGGGGCAGGTAACAGGGAGTTGGTCTGTTGCTTCTTTTTTAACTTTGGAAACGTATGAATAAAGGATATTTATAGGCATCAACTACCCTTTTTTCTCTACTGTTCCGTATTCCCCTTGCACTCAGTTAACCCATGACTGCTGCTCTGGCATCAAATAAAAACATTTTTCAATTTATCCTTAGAAATAAAATTTTAAATATATAAACATATTTTATTAGATATCTTTATAGAGATGTATTTTATTATATATTGTGTATTGATATTATAAATATATAAAATATTTTTATGTATGCACACACACAGTTCCCACTGGGGAACCTTTAAATTATACACCTTGCTTATAGGCAGGTTTCAGGAACTCTACACAGTTTTTTAAATTGGGTTAGGATTTTTTTTGCTAAATCTATAAAATCCAAATCATTACCATTACTGTTGCTTTGCATTAACCTGCATATTCTCCTGCAGAATGCATCCTTTGGTCTTGATGTTAAGATTGTCATTGTGGTTCCAGACTAGGGTATCCAGCCTAAACTGGGGAAGTTGGGGTAGCCCTTCTGGAGTCGATAACACTAATGATGTCTCAAAAGATCATAGAATTCTCCCAGAGAGGGGAAGCAGGGAGTTCTAGGTAGAGGGAACAGAACAAAAAACATAAAATATGAAGAGGTGTGTGCTTCCCTTGTTTAGGGGACTAGAGGTAATTTAGTGTAGCTGGAGAAGAGAGCTAGGATATGGGGACCACGAACCAGGTAGGCAGGACCTTGTAGATCATGTCAATTTTCATTTCAAGCCCAAGGTGATAGGCTTCCCCTGATGGACTTTAAACAGCAATGAGTAGTGTCGTATTTATAAAAATTCATTTCTTTGTAGTTTTTGGAGAGAGGTAAGATTAGAGGATGGGGGACCAGTTAAGCAACAGCTGCTTCTTAATCGAGCCAGAGATAATGAGACGATGAACTTAGGTTCTTAGACTTGTGGCTGTGATCACAGTGCCGTGACTGCTTAATTGCCCACATTTTCCCACTCCCCTTCTCTCTCACTTTATGAATCTGATTGTTTGCTGGCAAAGGTTTTGGAGTTTTATATTTTGGTGTCAGTTAAGTGATTTCGTGCAAGAGAACCCTCTCCCTTAATGGGCTAAGACCACATTGGAAAGCCACGAAGCAGGCAGTTTTTGTTTGGGAAAGAACAATCTACAATTTCCCTCCTTGGGTTAGATTTACATTTCTAAGATAGATTGTTCTCATTTTCCCTAAGAAAATTGGAAGTGCTGTGTTTCTGTTGACTGTTGGTTTCTGGTCTGCTTCATAGGAGTAGATGAGGAAGTACCTCATTCTAAGTTCATGCATGACTCACACCTGGATTCAGGTGCATGAGAGCCAAGACACTGCCTTTTTTGGTTTTGATTTCTGGTTTTGATTTCTGCTTTTACCTTTTCCCCTCCCTTTTAGTTGGAGTTTTCTGACCACTTTGCTGTAGGATTTTAGCCGAATCCTTTTGAGAGTGTCATCTTGTTGTTAATGTTCATGCAAGAAAAAAATAAAGCATGTTGAACACTTAGGATATTTTTGCAATTAATCGTAGGCTTGTAATTCTTCATCTGAAGTCAAAGATCTCTTGGAACAGAAAAACAAGTTGACCACAGAAGTGGCTGAACTTCAGAGACAGCTTCAACTAGAAGTCAAGGTATCTGATTTTTCTTTATGCTATTTTATTCTGTTCCGTCTTGATTGATAAAGAATTTTTTAAGTACCTTGGGTTGCCCAAGTGAAGTGAAAACAAATTTTTTTTCCAAAAGAAACATTCTTCCCATCGCTGAGCAAATTCCTGTATATTTAGTTCCTGCTGCCCAAAGAACTTCTTTTTTAAGTAACCAAAGGACATAGAGAATGTTGGCTTTGACAGAGTAATAGAAATGCTGTTGGATTCAGACAGGCAAATTGGAAACTAAATGTATATAAAACATCTGGACTAAGTAATAGAAAGAGCAGAATGTGATTTAGCTGTGTTTGTGTTTCTCTTTTAGAAGTATTACAGTTCATTAAGTGTTTAGTATTCTTGTTGCGAACTCCCATGCCTTTATTACATAGTTCCATCAAGTTGTTTAATAATCTAAGTGCGGAGACATGGAGTCCATCAGAGATTAGAAGGAGGCTTCAGTGGGATGACATTAATGTACGGTGGAGGTACTTTAACATCACATATTCTTATTAGAATCAGCAGAACATCAAAGAAGAGAGAGACAGAGTGAAAGCAAACTTAGAAGCACTCCAAAGTCAACATGAAAGCAAGGTAGAAGAGAATGCCGAGCTGCAGCGGCGGCTGGAGGGAAGTGAAGGGGAGCTCCGGAGACACCTGGAGGAGTAAGTTCTGGCCCAGAGCCTGTGCCCTTCCTGGTTTCCTGCACCAATGGAGCCAGACACTTTTTTTTTTTTTTAATTAATTAATTAATTTTTGGCTGGATTGGGTCTTCATTGCTGCGTGCGGGCTTTCTCTAGTTGCGGCGAGCGGGGGCTACTCTTTGTTGCGGTGCGTGGGCTTCTCATTGCGGTGGCTTCTCTTGTTGTGGAGCACGGGCTCTAGGTGCGTGGGCTTCAGTAGTTGTGGCTCACAGGCTCTAGAGCTCAGGCTCAGTAGTTATGGTGCACGGGCTTATTTGCTCCGAGGCATGTGTGATCTTGCTGGAACAGGGCTCAAACCCGTGTCCCCTGTATTGGCAGGTGGATTCTTAACCACTGCGCCACCACGGAAGCCCAAGCCAGATCGTTTTTGTCCGTTTAATTCTGCCCAACCTTCCAGATCTTTATAGGGCTGCTGACCCTTCCTTTTCTCCCTCTTATTCTTATAAAATTATAAAACTGGTGACGTGTAGCCTGCTAAGCAGAATGAATTTAATAATTTAAAAATTCTTTGTGTAACCTCAAAGGATATTGGTAAAGTTTCAGCCCTTAGAGTAGATCTCAGAGCAGCCAAGTGAGAAGCAAGGAATGCTGAGTGGTGATATCTAAGGACAGATCTCAAAGAGCCTGGGCCCAGTGTCTAAAAAGCATGTGTCACATGACCTCCACAGTCTCCCACGTTCTGAATTTTGTCCTGGATGGTGCCGACCAATTTTTTATTTTTTTTTGCGGTACGCGGGCCTCTCACTGCTACGGTCTCTCCCGCTGTGGAGCACAGGCTCCGGGCGCGCAGGCTCAGTGGCCACGGCTCACGGGCCCAGCCGCTCCGCGGCATGCGGGATCCTCCCGGACCGGGGCACGAACCCGCGTCCCCTGCATCGGCAGGTGAACTCCCAACCACTGCGCCACCAGGGAAGCCCAGTGCTGACCAATTTTGTGACCAGTGCTTATATACTTCTTTTGGGTCTTCAGAGAAGGAAAGACAAGCGCAAGATGGCCCTGCCATCGTGTTGTGTTAAAATCTGTGACAAGAGGATTTGAAACGAAGGTGTGAAAATAGATGGTGCCATGAAGCCCACTGGCCATGACAGAAGCCTTAAGTGAGAGGTTAAGCAGGAGTGAAGTCTAGAGGGAAATTCAAGAAAAACAGGACATTATATCATAAAAGCATTTGATTACCTTTGCCATTTTGATGGTGTAGTGTTTGCTTTTGAAACATTCTTAGAGGTTAATTTCAGAAAAGAGGTTGGTAAGAAAAAAATCAAAATTTAGAGTGCAGTAAAGACTTTACAAAATAAAAGGTAGAATAGTTGTGAGTTCCATTTAGAGCAGAGGTTGGCAAACTTTTTCTGTCAGATAGTAAATGCTTTAGGGTTTATGGGCCATATGGTCTTTGTTGGAACTGTTCAATTCTACCATTGTATTGTGCAAACGACCATAAACAATACATAAATGAATGAGCATGGCTGTGTTCCAGTAAAACTTTATTTACAAAACCAGGCAGTGGGCCAGATTGGCTCATGGGCCATAATTTGCTAACTCTCCTGGTCTAGAGTACAGGGGATGGGGTGGAGTAGGCTGGTAGGGAGTGGGGTGGCTTTAATGAAAACATTTATTATAAAAGTTGTGCTCTTTTTCCTGATTCCTTATCTTCTATGTCCAAATTTTAGTACCCCGTGATCTCCTTTTGGGGAGGAAATGTCGCTGTATAACCTTTCCCGTTACATTGGTTTGAGTTCTCACTTGTCTTCTTGTTGGGCAAATTAGACTGTAGACATGAGTTCTTACCGGTGCCTTTCTGGTTTGTGATTTTCTGTTCAGTGCAGAACAGAAAATGGGAGGCTCCTTGGGGATTTAGGTGACTCTGCTTGATAATCTGAAGCTCTGAAAGCAGACTGGATGAAAATAAGCAGAGGCCAGGAGAAACTCTCTCATGGGCTTCTTTCCTGCCAGGCTGTTCCAGGTGAAGATGGAACGAGAACAGCACCAGACTGAGATCAGGGATCTCCAGGACCAGCTCTCAGAAATGCATGATGAATTGGACAGTGCTAAACAATCCGAGGACAGGGAGAAAGGGGCTCTGATTGAGGTAAGCGGGGCTGGGGTCAGGTGACAAGAGAGGCCCCGTCTGCCTGGACAGTATGGGATGGGTGGGGGAACTGGGAGCCATACTCTGTTGTGTGTTTGTTCTACCTGTCCCTATGTTCCCTTCTGTGAGAGCATCATATGTAATAGTTTGTCTTAGGAGAATTTTCAGCTGTACAGAAAAATAGAATAATGTGTTAACTGCCGTAGAGTCCCAATCCAAATCCAACAGTTATCAACATGTTGCCATATTTACTCCATTTTTTTCTTCTCTCCATCCATTCATTTTTCTTTTTTTTCATTCATCTATCCATCTTTTTTTTAAGTTAATTTTCATTGGAGTATCGTTGCTTTATATCTATTCATCTTTGCTGAACCATTTCAAAGTAATTTATAGATAAAACCACGTCTCACCCCTAAACTTTTCAGTATGCATTTGAATAATTAGGGAATTTTCTTATAACCACAATACTATTATCACATCTGCAAAGTTAATTCCTATGTTGTATTATATACAATATATGGTCTTTCTTCATCATTTGCCAGTTGTTGTTTTTCCCCCAAGCCAGAATCCAGTCAGGAATCCCACATTGCTTTCATTATTCTCTCTCTCAGAGTTCACTTTTCTTAGTATAGCCTCTGTTGTCCCTGCATCCCCTACTCCTTGCTCTTTTTCTCCCATCCCACTTCTGTTTTTTTTTTTTCTTTTTTTTTTTTTGCAGTACGCGGGCCTCTCACTGCGGTGGCCTCTCCTGTTGCGGAGCAGAGGCTCTGGACGTGCAGGCTCAGCGGCCATGGCTCACGGGCCCAGCCGCTCTGCGGCATGTGGGATCCTCCCGGACCGGGGCACGAACCCGTGTCCCCCGCATCGGCAGGCGGACTCTCTCAACCACTGCACCACCAGGGAAGCCCTTTTTTCCTACATTTTTATTTGTTTCCCTATACATTGACAGATTTCATCTATAATGTAGGAGCAAATATAGTGTGTCTATAGTTTTGATACCTGCTTTTAAAAGTTAATACGTCAGAAATATTTTTCTTTATGATACTTTATAGTCTTCATATGTCATTTTTAAGAAGATACCCCACAATATGCTTAACCATCCTCCAATATTTAAGTTGTTTCTTTTTTTTTAAAATATGAGAAAATATGTTGAATTTTTTATATGTATCCTTTTACTTCTTTAGAAAAATTTCCTAAGGAGAGAAATGTCACTGAACAGGTTATGACTTTTGATAAAAATGTAGCTTCAGGGCTTCCCTGGTGGTGCAGTGGTTGAGAGTCCGCCTGCCGATGTGGGGGACACGGGTTCGTGCCCCGGTCCGGGAGGATCCCACATGCCGCGGAGCGGCTGGGCCCGTGAGCCATGGCTGCTGAGTCTGTGCGTCTGGAGCCTGTGCTCCGCAACGGGAGAGGCCACAACAGTGAGAGGCCCACGTACCGCAAAAAAAAAAAAAAAAGAAAGGTAACTTCAGAAACATTTAAATAGAAGGTAAGACTTTGCCATAGTCTGTGATTCCTTGTGTGGACACCTCACTGATTCTAAAAGGGAAAGATATTATCTTAACTATCAGGAAGTCTCTTAAGTTGCTGAATTTTCCTAGTAACTAAAACCTAAAATTGTTAGTTGTCCTTTCCTCAGGTATTTTCTATCCTTTTAGATTCTCTGTTTTAGTGCATTTGAGCTTGCTCTGATTTGCTATTTCTTTTTCATTGAAGAGCATATCATCTTTGCTTCTTCCCACATTTCATGCCTAGCATAGTGCCAGGCAACAGAGCAAATGAATAAATAAATTTCAATATTTAAATTAATTTTAGGGACTTCCCTGGTGGTCCAGAGGTTAAGACTCTGTGCTTCCAATGCAAGGGGCACAGGTTCGATCCCTAGTTGGGGAACTAAGATCCCACATGCTGTGCTGTGTGGCCAAAGGAGAAAAGAAAAAAAAAAGATAAATTATTTTAAAAATGCCACCACTAAAAAAAAAAAGGGAATAATTCTGAAATGAACTGTAGCTTCTTTGCCTCTTTGAACACAGTATAGTGAGCATATATTAACTGAACATAACTAGCTTTTTGACTTATAGTGGTAATTGGGATATGAGCTTCAGCTTTGGTGATGTGTTTTCAGGCAGAGGCTAATAATGAGAGACTCAGGAAAGGGAAACAGCGTACATCTTTTCTTGAAAATGTTCCTGGTGTTGCTGGTCTTCTGGTTATTTGCCTCTTTCCTGTAATGGAAGCTATATCATCTATTGCTGCCTTTTGGCAAGAAAAGTTAGGACACAATTAGCTTCTCTATGCCAAAGTGGGTTTCTCCCCCTCTGGAAAATTGTCCTCACTCTTTTTATCAGTTTCCTTTGACGTGTCAGCAACATTTAAAAAACGATCTATGGATTCTATATCCCTAATAAAATAAACCCCGTCTCCTCGTCACTTTCAGTTTATTCTTCATATCTTAATAAAAAGTGGCCTGGGGGAATCTGATAACCAATTACAGTTGTAGCCAAGTTCTCCATGGCACTTGGCTTAGAACAGACTCTTAAACACAATGAACATTAAACACTTTTGCTTTTTAATGTTTGCAAAAGCTTGAAGGCCCTAAATTTTGTGAGGCCTGCATAATGCATAAGATTTCTCATGAAATATCTTTTAATACTTCACATTCTGTCCAATAACATTGGGCCCCTATATGGAGTCAGTAAAGTAACATTAAGAGAGAATAAAATCATTTAAAAAAAAAAGAAAGGAACGAAGGAAGGAAAAAAGGAAGAAATAGTAGAAAATATCCTGTTTTTTTAGGAGAAGTCAAATAATTGACCAAGAATAGGATGACTGTTATTTCTTAGTTAAACAACTGATGGTTCCGAATTTCTTTTTTAACTCAAGATACAAAAATAATTATAGGTCAAGTTTTCAGTCACTTCTTTGTCCATGAATATGTTTCCCTCTGTTCTTGGAGTGATGGGTAAACATGCGACATCTCTCTAAGCCTCATGACGGTGGGTTTTTCTAATTACCAAAGATTGTCTTTGATGGGAGCCTGTAGTGTTGACAGATGGGCCAACAGAATCTCATGGTGTTTTATCCCTGACATTTACCAAGATACAAGTACTTAGATATCAGTAAACTATTCTGGTTTTAAAATCCTATTGGTCTGGGGATAGGCTGTGCTCAGAAATGACATCTCTAGAATAATTATAAGCTTATTGTGTTGTGATGTTACTGAACATTATACACATTTTACTAAAGAAGCAACAGAAAAAATCATGTTTCTCATCAACTGTGTTACACTTTGTAGGCCATCCTTCTGGGGAAAAAAAATAACATAATTCTTTGGCAGCTATAGTTTTGATAAAAGACCTTTACTTTTCCTTTCAATGAGTGTGGGCCAGAGATAGGGACTCTGTAGAACTTCTGGGAAGCTTTTATGCGAAAGAGAGCCTAGATCAGTTTTGTTTTCTCATTTTGACATGGAATACCTGTGAGTAGGTGGTGTGTGAAGTGAAACTTTCTGTGGGCAGATGAGCTGCTACTCGGGACATTCTGGTCTGTGTCTTTTGGTGCCCCTGCTGTCAGGACAGCCACTGGCTGCTGCTAGTAACAGCTGGGGCCCAGAGCATGCTTCCTTTTCTTCTCAACTTTCCTTCTTGTCTTTTCAGGTTCTGGGCAGGTTTCTTTGCTCCTGTTTAGAAAGGTGGACCTCCTTACAAGCACTTGAGCAGAACTCAATACACTGTTCATTTGCATCTGAGAGACTGAGGAACTGCCCGCTCCTCAGACTTTCTTGAGTGTGTAGTTTTGTCATCAGGCCTGCAGAGGCTGTGTAGTGAAGACAACGGGCATTGGTATCCGATGTGGGTCCCAGTCTTCGCTCTCCCACTTATAAACTGTGTGATCTTAGGCATCTTAGCGTCTCGGAGCTCTAGTTTTTTGTTTTTTAAGTAATAATATTCATCTCCTATGTGTTTTTTTTTTTTTTTTTCCGGTACGCGGGCCTCTCACTGTTGTGGCCTCTCCCGTTGCGGAGCACAGGCTCCGGACGCGCAGGCTCAGCGGCCATGGCTCACGGGCCCAGCCGCTCCACGGCATGTGGGATCTTCCCGGACCGGGGCACGAACCCGTGTCCCCTGCATCGGCAGGCGGACTCTCAACCACTGCGCCACCAGGGGAGCCCTCTCCTATGATTTTTAGAAATGCTTAGCGTAATTCTTATTATGTAGTAAGTACCAAACACAGTCAATTTTTTTAGCCTACCCTGTACCCACCCCCAAATACACATCCATACTAGGTCTCTATCTCTTGTACTTTCATGTGTGCAGCTAGCCTGGATGTGTATAGGTTTTGAAAGTAGATTCTGAGTGCCCAGAGTTTTCCTTTGTTTGCTTTGATTGGAGTCTACAGAGAGGCATGTGCATCTCTAATAGACGTTCACGAGTATTTCGAGGTTTATATGTTTTCTCTCACTTCTTTGGCTTGATATAATTGGCAGTGAAGCCACCGAGGTGATGAAGTGAAGTTTTTGAAATCTCCCGTCCCTTTCGGTCTCTACCCTGGAAAGCTTCAGGTGCTACTCAGTGATACGGTGAGGTATAATCTGATTGGATTTGTGCAACAGAGTCCACTTAAGCAACAGCCCCAGACACAGATAACAGCATGTTGGTGTAGAATGGACCATAAAAACAGGTTCTTGACATGCATTGGTGGCAGTACACAAAAGGCAACACAAAACACAGATATATCCTGGAAAAGATAAGTGTGGGAAGAGGAACTGACTTATCGTTAAAACAATTGAGAAATGTGTGAAAATAAGAGCAGGAAACGGGGGTAGGCTCGCAAGGGCAATTGTGAAGAAGCTGGCAGGAGGCTCCAGGAAGGCCTAGAGAGATAGCCAATAGCAACAGTGATGCGGGGGGGGGGGGGTTGTGGGTGTTTCTAATATCCCTAAGGAGGGACTGGACAGTGGGAAGCACAGGGCATCTCCTTTGACAAATATCAGGACGGGGGTATATTTTCATAAAATTACTTATGTGTTTTGTGTTTGGTGCTTTGGAAGAGCCAGAGTTGCTCTAGTTGCCTAGACGAGTCTCTGGAAGTTTCTTCTAAGCTTATTAGTGCTTGCTAGCTAGATTCTTGAAGGACTAATTCTTAGTCTGTGCAATGCAGCTCTATCCTGGGATTGCAGAGGCTCCCCTGGTTTAATGGATGTGCATGCCTAGAGTAAAGGAAAGAGATTCCATTGTCAGTTATTCTTAACTTGATACAGGTAGTTTCATCCCCTCATCAGTGACCCACTTCTTAAATGGAAAGTAGTGTATCATCTCTGAGGCCTCGGGTCCCAGGTGGCAACCATTCCTTCAGTTCGCCAGGAGCTCCAAGAGGACAGGATGCGTATTTACTTAGAAGCTGCCAGTGAAAGAATAGACGAGTTTAGAATTCTGACATCTCCAGACTCCTGCTGTACTGCCCATGTTAATTTATTTATGTCCAGAACAGGCCCACTCCCAATATCATTGATCCATGCATCAGAAATATAAATCAGATCTATGTCCTTTTTTCAAGGAGCTGATAATCTAGCAAGAGAGATAGGAAAATAAAATCTAGATACAAGGACTGCACGGTAAAAGTATTAAGTGCTATGAGAAGCACAGCTTAAGTGCGGTGGGTATTCAGGAAGGGGATTCAAGGAAGACTTCTTGAAGGAGGTCATACAGTATCTGAGTCTTGAGAGGTTTTCTGAAAGGCAGAGAGACATGGGACCGAGAGGGACGAAGGGCATCCCAGACAGAGGATGCTGTGTGGGTGATGGCATAGAGGCTACAGGTGAGAAACTGGAGGTTGGGAGCCGTTGGGCAGCTCTTGCAAACCACCTGGGCTGGAGTTGGTGAGAGCCTCAACCAGAGAGGTGAGGGAAAGGATCTAAGATGTTACAGAACTAACTTTTTGGTTGTGAGGGACAAGGACGAGAGAGATCAAAGTCGCTGCCAGGCTCCTGAGCAGGCACTGCCGTTCCAAAGAAGAGGAGAGGAAGGGACTTGAAAAATTCATTGAGAAGGCTTCCCTGGTGGCGCAGTGGTTGAGAGTCCGCCTGCCGATGCAGGGGACACGGGTTCGTGCCCCGGTCCGGGAAGATCCCACATGCCGTGGAGCGGCTGGGCCCGTGAGCCATGGCCGCTGAGCCTGCGTGTCCGGAGCCTGTGCTCCGCAATGGGAGAGGCCACAACAGTGAGAGGCCCGCGTACCGCAAAAAAAAACAAAAAACAAACAAAAAAAGGCACTGAGAAACATAAGCCTCCGGAATCATAGGTGCCCAAGGGACATCCAGATGGATGAGTCTCGCAGGTCTGGACTCAGATAAGGGTTGGAGGTAAAGGTTTGGGGGGTTATTTATATAGAATTTAAAATTGAGGGGAAAAAAAAACCTAGCTGAGCTTGCCAAAAAAGAATGAAGAATGCAAAGGCACATTCTTGGGGATCATTTTAGCTTTTTAATAAGAGGGAGAGAAAAACCAGAAAACATTGTCTCAGAAAAAGTGGCCCGAGGGAAGAAAACAGGAGCATGCAGTGTCTTTGAACTGCAAGGCAGAAGAGAATTGTAAGGGGACAGGTGAAGAGGATCAAAGAGGGATTGAGAAAAGTGAGGACTGAGAAAAGGCCATTGGATGTGGAGATTAAGAGGTCAGTACAACCTTGGAGGGGACAGGCTTAGCAGACTAGGAACAAAAGCCATTTGCAAGAGAGTAAGGAGTGACAGGGTGGTCAAGGAGTAGAGGCAGTGAACAGAAATTATCCTTTCAAAAGTTTGGTGGAGGGCTTCCCTGGTGGCGCAGTGGTTGAGAGTCCGCCTGCCGATGCAGGGGACACGGGTTCGTGCCCCGGTCCGTGAGGATCCCACATGCCACGGAGCGGCTGGGCCCGTGAGCCATGGCCGCTGAGCCTGCGCGTCCGGGGCCTGTGCTCCGCAACGGGAGAGGCCACAACAGTGAGAGGCCCGCGTACCACAAAAAAAAAAAAAAGTTTGGTGGAAAACCTTGTTTTTTCGTTTGTTTGTTTTTGCCCTTGACTCAGGATCCTTGTGCCCTGAGGAAAAGGACATAGATTCAAGGAAACAGAAAGGAGCAAAATGACAGAAAAAAAAGACAGCTGATGAGTAAGGCCTTGGAGCAGGGTGGCAGGGGAGAAAGCTTGTTGTCTGTGAAGTGGCTTTGGGTGGAGAGGAACCCTGGCGTCCAGAGAGGAGCTGGGTGGTCAAGCCCAAGTCCTGGCTGAGTACAAAGCAGGGGTGTCCGCCGGGGAGGGTGAGCCTCAGCTTGAGGGGAGCTGAGCAGGTCTGACTAGAGATGGTGACCTGAAGGGAATGCCCAGCCTTGGCAGGACACACTTGGGTTTAGGTGATGTGATTTATAGCGGAACTTGCTGCCCCAGTTTTGTGACTTTGCTCGTGAACAGTGAGGTTATGAGGCAGTGAAGGCGGAGAACGTGTGAATATTGTGCCTGCTCAGCATGGGGCAGGGGCATCCCGAGGACTCGGGTTGTGGCTTAAGGGTTTGACTACACGCGGGCTTCTGGGGGTGAAGTAAGCGAGGCCAGCAAGTCGGCGTGCCCCCCACGAAGCAACGGCTCCTGAAGGCCGCTAGCAAGGGCTACAGACCATCGCACCGAAGTGACGTGGGATGGAAAAAGCAGACCTGGCCCCTCAGAGCGTCGAAAATGAAATCAGTTTCCCTTTTCTCCCTCAAATTAAATCTCAGAAAAGCTAAGATAGTTGAATCGAGGGGGACGGTGGACTCTGAGGAAGGGAAGGGGAGAGGAGGAGAGGGGCTAAAGCAGCGTATAGTGTACGGGAGGAGAGAGTACGGAGGGCAAGCAAGGAAGGGTAGGGCCGTGTGTGCCGGTGACCGAGGGGGAGGTGCAGGGCGGCTCGGCATCCTCACCTCCCCGCCCGCGTTTCCTCCCTCCAGGAGCTTCTGCAGGCAAAGCAGGACCTTCAGCATCTACTCATCGCCAAAGAGGAGCAGGAAGACCTCTTGAGAAAGCGGGAGCGCGAACTCACCGCCCTGAAGGGAGCCCTGAAAGAAGAGGTTTCCAGTCACGACCAGGAGATGGACAGGCTGAAGGAGCAGTACGACGCCGAGCTACGGGCCCTGCGGGAGAGCGTAGAGGAGGCCACCAAGGTGGGTCCCGGCCAGAGTGCGGAGGGGGTGTCCGTTGTTTGCCTTCCTTTTCGTGACAGGTTGAAACTCAGTTTCATCAGATGATTGATCCAGACCTTGTTCACAGACAATAAACTCAGCAGTTCTGTTGGTCACCGTTTTAAGTTTGTAAACTTAAAAATTGTTGAGGACCCTGCTTAGAAGCTCTTACATGCAGTGAGGTTTAGAAAGCCCAGGAGTGAACCCCCCCAGGGTTCCTAAAGGTCGCTGGCCTAGGGCATTGCGTGACTTTGCTAATGGGGTAGGGTTGCAGACAGGACCCAGATTTCTGGAATCCTTCACCCCTGCCCCTGCCTGTTCCTTCCGACTTGTGAAGCCTTTTGTTAGACAATTCAGGTTCTTTTCCCAGCAAAGTTACAAGAGGGTTAATGGGCTGAATTGCCCAAACCCTTGCAAGATAATTTTTCTCTTAATTGAATTCTTGGCTCCTGCAGATAGATTCTAAATTATGTTGAGGTCTTTGGTGCGGGCCTCACATGGGCTGTTAAAGAAAAGGGGAAAATGAAGGGGAAAATGTTGTGAAATACCATGCCATCTTTAGGGAAAGAGGGGAATTACAGAGTATAAATTGTTTAGAGTCTCCGCAATATATAGGTTAAAGATGATGAAGAAAGAACTCTTGATATTGTTTGTTTATTCTGTGGTGATTACAGTGACAGCTCAGAGCTGGTAGGCCCTCTCCCCTGTGCTGCATAGTGACTCACTGATTTTCAGCTACAGCACGGTAATTGCAAATGACAAGAAGTGAAAGATGGGTTTGTTGTCTAACAATAAAACGTTTGGGAAATAGTCTGCTTGGGGTTATTATAACAGACAGTTTAAAAAAAAGTTGATTTGCCTATCTTAGTTTTTTTGAGGTTTGGTTTAGTTTGAGGGAGAAAAGCGAAACTGATTTAATTTTCATTGCTTTGCAGGGACATGTCTCTTTTTTCCGTCTGATTTCCTTTCTGTGCAGGAGCCTGGTGTCCTTGCTCTTGGCCTTTATGTGCTGTTGCTTCATGGGGGACATGCCAACAGGCTGCTGAGTAAAATAATTTTCCTTTGGACCCATCATGTCTTTATCATCTTCAGACCTTATGTCAAAGGTTGAGTTAACATGGTTTATTCATTGAAGGGTAGTTGAGGATGGTGTTTGGCATGTTTATAGTGATTTGACGGTAAGGAAAATTAAACTTATGCCACACACGGGATGCAGGAGATTTTATTGGAAGTTTCTAGGTCCTCTGCTGTCACATGTTACAAGTGGGGAAGGGAATCATGGTAGGCGAAAGAGGATCTTTGTTGTATGGAAATGAGATAATCCGTAAAGACTTAGGCTACTGCATTTTTGTTGTTGTTTTTAAATTTTATTTATTTTTGGCTGCGTTGCGTTTTCGTTGCTGCGCACAGGCTTTTCTCTAGTTGCGACGAGGGGGGCTACTCGTCGTTGCAGTGTGTGGGCTTCTCATTGTGGTGGCTTCTCGTTGCAGAGCACGGGCTCTAGGCGCGAGGGCTTCAGTAGTTGTGGCACGCAGGCTCAGTAGTTGTGGCGCACGGGCTTAGTTGCTCCATGGCGTGTGGGATCTTCCCAGACCAGGGCTCGAACCCGTGTGCCCTGCATTGGCAGGCGGTTTCTTAACCACTGTGCCACCTGCGAAGCCTGGCTACTGCATTTTGAGATCTCCTGACTTTTAAGCGTTGCTTCAAATTAGACAGAAAAGAATCACATAGACCAGCGACAAGCCACTTGTAGTCGACGGTGTGTGCCCTTTATCGCCTTGTGGCTGTCCCTGGCACATTGTCTGACACACAGTCACATCTGTGCTGCATCTGATGAGTGCAAGTAAGCGGAGGATCAGTTCCCCTCTTAACCGGATTTTCAGTCCCTGGTGTGTGGTTCCTGTTGAATTTTCTCCAGTAATGACATTGGAGATCTTTTAGGAAACTCTGCTATTTCTCTGCCTTGCTTTTTGCATTTCTCTGCAGTTTCTTAAAGAGGATCCTGATTGTGTTTTCTTATACCTTGTTAGCTTTTGCTTCTGAAGGTGTTTTCCAAACAAATGTGGCAGAATCATATTTAATGGAAAAAAAATTATGTCAATGTAATGGACAGATGCTGCCTTTTTGTTACATTATTTACATATCAGTACTATATAATAGAATTTTAGTAGTATTGTATTAACTACTTGGAGGAGAGTGAATTAAATATAATTTTTTAATTTAGTAAAGAGTTTCTTACATTTTACACCGCCCTTTATTTTTTTGTAATTTTAAAAATTTTTTTATAAGAGAGATATTTTCCAAAGTTCTTTTTTTAAAAAATTAATTAATTAATTTTTGGCTGCACTGGGTCTTCATTGCTACATGCGGGCTTTCTCTAGTTGCGGTGAGTGGGGGCTACTCTTCGTTGCGGTGCACGGGCTTCTCATTGCGGTGGCTTCTCATTGTGGAGCATGGGCTCTAGGCGTGTGGGCTTCGGTAGTTGTGGTACACGGGCTCAGTAGTTGTGGCGCACGGGCTCAGTAGTTGTGGCACACGGGCTTAGTTGCTCTGTGGCATGTGAGATCTTCCTGGACCAGGGCTTGAACCCGTGTCCCCTGCACTGACAGGCGGATTCTTAACCACTGCGCCACCAGGGAAGTCCTGTACACTGGCCTTTAGCCTTTTCCTGCCTCAGGGAAGGGACTCACCCACCACTGTGACTAAAAGCTGACATTTCTTTAAGGAACTGCATGATATTAAAAAGTTTATTTAAAAAGTTTATTTCCTTGGTAAGTCTTTGGAGGCAGCCCAACCTCCTAGCATCAGTTTTTCTAATTTTTGCTACTGAATCAGGGCCAAAAATCCCTACAGTGCTATTTTATCATTGTCAAATAGCAAATATTTCATTCTGGCCTGAGCTTGAGCACTAAAAGTTTTAAATTACTAGAATATTTGGTGAAAACTGTCACATTATATTAAGAATGTTTTATAGGTATTCCAAACAGATACTCTGTAAAAGTGGTTTTCGTAGACCCAGACAGCCACACCTTTTAAAGAACAGATTGATTGCTCAACAGAGGAGAATTCATGAGCGCCCTGATGGTGTGGGGTGTCCTCGTGCAGCAGAATGAACGTCACTTCCCCTCAGAGTGGTGGTAGTTCAGGGCATTAGGTGAGCTGCTTCAGTTCCCTCCCCACAGAAGGAGTGGTCTGTACATTGTTAGAAAGAGGATTCTATCTATCACACAGTCTTTGAAAAGACTGTGTGATAGATAGAATGTTGCTCCATAACATACTTTTTTTCTGTTATGTTCTTCTGTACTCTTTCCAGTTTTGAAAAGGAAATGTCCTCTTTCTCCTTGGGTCTGTGGCAGTGGCTGGGATCCACGTGCAGATATGGACAGTCAGTGGGGATGTGCATGACTGTCATCTGGGAGAGAAATGAAGACTGTCCATAGCTGTTAGCGTCTTCTTTTCATCCCTACCCCTCCCTGTCCCCAGTTCTTGAGCAAGAGAGAAGTGTAGATGGTGGTCAGCATTTTCAGATTTCTCAGAGAGTAGCCCCAGCTCAAATTCCAGCTCCTCTAAGAGCTTGCTTCGTGGACTTTACAGTTTCCAGGGGCCTGGTATTGCTGATTACAGAGTAGGAAAGAGTAAATGCCCCAAGTGAAGCTATAGGAGATGGCTTGTGCTGGTGGAAACTAGGAGAGATTTCATGGAGGGAGCTGTGAGAGGTGAGTGGTATTTGGACATATGAGCATGGAGGCTGAGGACAGTTGGGGTACCGAGTACAGCATAAGCAACACCTTGTTAGGTGGGAAGGTGAGATGTGTGTTTGGGCTGGAGCCTTGTGGAGCAATAGAAGAGAGAAGAAGGCAGGCTTAGGATAGGAGGAAGAAGAGGAGGACACCCATGCAGAGACCTGAAGAGAAGCAGCCAGGATCAGTAACAGAAAAGCAA
Organism: Monodon monoceros; assembly: GCF_005190385.1. NCBI lineage: Eukaryota > Metazoa > Chordata > Mammalia > Artiodactyla > Monodontidae > Monodon > Monodon monoceros. The sequence goes on from NW_021703778.1 coordinate 60,953,785, forward strand.
GGGGAAAAGCGTTGTAATTGGCCTAATTAATGAAACATTTGAGAAACTTGTAAAAGCAGCCCGTTTTTATGTTACCTACTTATACGTTGAGTCTGTGTGCTTTTATATTGTTCTGCTCTTTATAGTGTAAATTCTTTCTAACGTTACACCCACATTTTATATTCTATATAACCCTTAGAGAAATTTTATTCAAATTCAGTGATGTTGAAACTTTTTTTTTCACCTCCAAAACTGTCCTTAGATTATGCCCTTATGTGTGTGTTTCACCTGATAATTTGGAAATGTCGCTCAGTCTTGTAAAAATGAATATGTGCTCTTGTGCTCCTTTCGCATAGCATCTGTAGATTGTTCCTTCCCTCTTTGCTACCAATCTGTGAACAATTTCTTTTCAAAACATAAGGTCGGCAGAGGGTCAGGTGGTAAAACCAGTGCTAATCTCAGGATCAATGGAATTGCCTTCCTTAAGAGAAGGCTAATTCAGTGTAAAATCTCATTTCTGTCTTCTCCGGTGGAGGCACGTTAGCCAGGGAAACTGTAAAAAATCCTTATTTCCTCAGCTCTTTAACTTCGCGTAATCAAGTTACTCTGAATGACAGCTGTTGAGAGCGGGGGAAGCGGCAGGTTTGTAATCAGGTGCCCATAGGAAAATGTCCCTTTTCTGCAGATTCAAGTGTGCCTAGAGTGGCTCAGATCCCTCCGTCGGCAAAAGTAAAATGGGAAACATTCAAGGTTAAAACAGTTCTACTTTTCATTTGTTTTTCTCTCTAGTTTTTTCCCCCCAGAGCTGGCTCTTCATAATTATATCACTCTTCTGCATTCTGTACTAATTAAAATGTACCTGAATAAAGAGGCCTGGTGTGGCATCCTAGGGTGTTCGTTTTGAACCTTCCATCAAAGCCCCAGACCTGCCCCATCCCTGCTGTGTCTCTGATCCCAGGTGCATGGGTCCTGATAAATCTCTTACGGGCCTTGGTGAACAGTAAACAGGACATCCCAACACTTCACTCCTGGTGTTTGATCTGAGCTGCCAAAGTCACTTGCTGTGGCTGTAGAAGACTGAGTAAGAGTCCCTGACATGCCCGTTCATTTTCCATCAAATATTTGAGTGTGTTTTACCACTGCCAGTCACTGAGGATACAAGGCAGGCAAACCATGGTTTCTAGCTTGGAAGATCTTTTGTAGCCTTGTGGGGAGAAATGTGCAAATAAGATGAGAATGAAGTTATAGGTGCTGTGGTTGAGGCACATGCAGGGCAGGAGATCAGGAAGGGCTTCTGGCGTCCGAGGGCAGCGTTCAGGAGAGAACCAGCACATCTCTTCTGTAACTTGACGCCCTACATGTCTTTTGCGTACCAAATACTCGAGAATTAGACGTGAAAACGATAATTCCTTTCCAGGACCTCTCTGAGAGTTTCTGAACATTATCCCATCTTGAACCTGCTGGCTTTGTACCCAACTCCTCTTAATAAACTCAGAGTTAACATTTAGAATTGCTACAAAGTTTAAATAGTCTAAATGCCAGACAAAGAAAGAATGTTGACCTGAGGGATAAGTTAAAATAGACTTCATTTATTTAAAACATCAATTAGGTCCCAGTTATAGGGAAGGTTTCTGGAGGGTAGGACCTCATGAAGTGAAATATTTATGGGGAAGGCCTCTTTCCTGCTAGGATGACAGCCCTCAAGGAGCTCTCCTTCGGGTCTCTCGCCTAACTTCAAAGGAGCAGATTTAGCTGCGGCCGTTCTGTGGGGAGTGTCACAGTGCAGGAGAAAGGATCCTCACACAGAGAGGCCGGCCTTTAGCACGTTTTTTTGTTTTTTTTTTTTAACATCTTTATTAGAGTATAATTGCTTTACAATGGTGTGTTAGTTTCTGCTTTATAACAAAGTGAATCAGTTATACATATACATATGGTCCCATATCTCTTCCCTCTTGCGTCTCCCTCCCTCCCACCCTCCCTATCCCACCCCTCCAGGCGGTCACAAAGCACCGAGCTGATCTCCCTGTGCTATGCGGCTGCTTTCCACTAGCTATCTACCTTACATTTGGTAGTGTATATATGTCCATGCCTCTCTCTCGCTTTGTTTTAATGACACTCCCTTGAGGCCTCGTAAGTGTCCGTTGCGTAGGAGGGCGCTTTCCTGTAGCTCCTGGGAGAGAGGAGATGGCAGCAGGGCTTTCAGGTTGCCCAAAGCACTCGGATGACCCAGAAAATCACAGTGAATTCACATGCAGTGTGAAGAGAAAGTGTGGAAACTTGGTGGAGAAGGAGTACAAAAGCCTTGTCCTGGCCTCAGGAGGAACAGCAGAACAGCCTGGTCTGCGAGTCACACTGTCTGTGCCGCATCTGACATAGGCTTTGAGCCCGCCCAGGGGAGGGGGGACAGCTCTTGCCCGTTTCCCACCTGTATGAGGAATGCGCAGAGGACGAGGCATAAATAACGCAGACGATTGGGCGACCGCTAGTCAGCATCAACGCCTCACCGTTGGCAATGGATTGTTGATACAGGTTTTGGACTCTCTGTCAATAAGTAGTTCATTCATAGTCGTTCATTAATTGGGCAAGTATCCATTCCAGCATTTCATGTGGGCCAGGCACTGTGCTGGGTTGTGGGGATAAGATGGGCAAGAGGGGTGAGACGGACAGAGTTCAGCCAGTCACCTGTGTAAACGTGTAATTCAGTTGTGATAAGCGCTTTGAAATGGAGGGAGGGACAGGAAGCTTCCTCAAGCGAAATGAAAATGGAGATCTGAAGGATGAATGGGAATTAACTAGGGTTAAAAAAACTCACAGAATGTTCCAGGCAGAGGAAACAGCATGTGCACAGGGCTTGGTGGAAGGAGGGGGTGCAGTCTGTTCAAGGTGTTGAATGAAGGCCAGTCAGGCTGGGCTGTGAAGGACAACGGGAAGTCTGGAGTGAGAGGAAGTGGAGAGCAGAGTAGGGACGAGCTCATGCAGCCTGTGTGCGTCTTAAGGATTTTGTTCTGTGTGTGTGTGTGTGTGTGTAACACGAGCAGAGCAGATTCCTTCTGTGGCAAAGAGTCTGCTCTGGTCTTTACAAGTAAGGAGGTTGCCCTGGGATGACGTATTCATGCTGCCACTTTAGATGGAGGCATGAGCTCTCTGGGGTCTCTTCAGCAATCTATTTCCATTTTTAATGAGGCCTCTCTCTCTGCTGAAGGGCAGAAGGGGAAGGGAGTTGGGGTCATGGAGGGTCCCATTTTCGTGAAAAAATTAAAAACTTTTTTATTGAAGTATAGTTGATTTACAATGTTGTGCTGATTTCTGCTCCACAGCAAAGTGACTCAGTTATACACATGTATACATTCTTTTTTTATATTCTTTTCCATTATGGTTTATCCCAGGAGATTGGATATAGTTCCCTGTGCTGTACAGTAGGACCTTATTGTTTATCCGTTCTAAACGTAATAGTTTGCATCTACTAACCCCAAACTCCCAGTCCATCCCTCTCCCTTCCCCCCTCCCCCTTGGCAGCCACAAGTCTGTTCTCTATGTCTGTGAGTCTGTTTCTGTTTCGTAGATAGGTTCATTTCTGCCATATTTTAGGTTCCACGTATAGGTGATATCATATGGTATGTTGTCTTTCTCTTTCTGACTTACTTCACTTAGTATGATAATCTCTAGTTGCATCCATGTTGCTGCAAATGGCATTATTTTGTTCTTTTTTTATGGCTGAGGGGGGTCCCATTTTGTTTGTGACATTTTGCTCTTTGCTGATCATTGGTTCCCTGAATTAGTAAACTGTGTCTGTGAGTGAGCAGGTGAGGGGAGGGTGGGTAGGGATCATGGATAAAGGGGAAAGCATGGTCTGTTGGTGGTGAGGTTTGTAGGAGGAAAGTTTTGTTTTCTAACAAGGCTGTTACAGTGTCAGTGCTAGAAGTACCTTTAGACACTTATAGAAGTAGAGAGAATAACCTAGTAAGGTGCTTGCCTGTCTCCCCAAAGGGAACAAATGTTCTGAGATCTCCGAACCATCCATGGACACCACCCACTGAGTGGTGTGTAACTGAGTCCAAAAGTGTGAGCAAGGCAGGAGTGGTGGTCACTCACTGAGGGCTAGGAACCAGGTGCATTTCCAGGTGTGGATATGCCCACAGAACTGGGCAGTGTAAGCAGAGGGGCTATTTTAAATAGCCAAGGATGATTGCAGCCACTATAATATTGCAAGTAGTTGAATCTTTAACATGTGAATGGAAAATTGCATTAATTTTGTTATCAGAAATCCTACTCGATCTGTGTTGTATTTTTTCTGATCTGCTGTATTCTTTCTGACCCTCTGAATTCTGCCTGATGAATATTTTTCTAAAGACTTGCCAAGATCATTAAGTAGATTTCTACTTGGTGGAAAAACTTGGCAGTATTATTTGATGACTCTAAGCAGAAAATGGAGGGTGTCATAAGCTCTAAGTCCATTAGATAAGAAGTAGCATGGAAACAGAAATATTTACAAGGTCAAAGTAAGTCAGGGCATATAGGGCTTTTATGGTAGCCAGCCTCTGAGATGACCTGCTCCCCTGCCCAGTGATCTGTGCTTCCTGGGACTCTTTCTCCTTTGTAGGCCCTTCCCAGGTTGGATAGGGCTGCTCTGTGTGACCAGTAGAGAATGGTGGAGTGTGACTTCCAAGGCTAGATAAAAGACATCATTTTAGCTTCTTCCTTGCTTCCTCTTGAATTGCTTGCTCTGGGGAAAGCCAACTGCCGTGTTATAAGGGCCCTCAAGCAGCCTATGGAAAGTCCCATGTGATGAAGGACTGAGGCCTCCTGTCAGTAGCCATTTGAGTGCACCATCTCGGAAGTGGATCCTCCAGCCTCACTCAAGCCTTCAGATGACTGCAGCCTTGGCCAACATCTTGGGCCAATCTCATCAGAGACCCTGAGCCAGAACTACCAAAGTCACTTCTAGATTCCTTACCTTCAGAAACTGTGAGATAATAAATATTTACTATTACTTTTGGCTGCTGAGTTTTTGGGTAATTTGTTATGCAGTAATAGCTGACTAATACAGCATTTTGACAAAGCCATCTCTCTTATGCTGCATTTCCCTATAGCCCCTGACTCCAGCAGAGCTGTAGCATCCTGCCATACCCTTGGTCTAGTCCTTGTTTTGCTGGACTATACCTGTTAGGTGATATGTCATTCTCCCCATTTTGAAGGAGGGACCATCTTATCCTTTGTATCACCAGCACTTTGCAGAGTGCTCAGTAAGTGTTCTCTTTCTGCATGAATCAGAATGTGCAAAGGTTAAAAAGAACACAAACATAGTTTGAGAGGGAAGGGTTCTAAATTTGGCTTTGCTTTTATTGACTTCATAGAAGACTCCTAGTCCTTCCTGGTTTTTGTTTACTTTGTTTTAAATGGGTACTATGCATAGGGCATATAAATGAGGGCATATGCATATATGCTTGTGCATGTATAGACTATCTCAGGAGGGACGCAGAGCAATAGTGATTGCCTTTGGGGACAAGGAGGGGGAAGGGGTGAGAGGAAAACTTTTTAAAAACAGTGTATAAAACCTTTTATACTACCTCAGTCTATCCCATGTACGGTGAAATAGGGGTACTGATCTGTGCCTTCCCTAGGCAGGCTCAGAGGAAACCATGAGTTTAGTGGTGTGTGTTTACGTTTTGTCCTTGGGGGCCCCTGTCTCAGCTTTGGCCTTCACCTTCCATCTGCTACCCAGGTCTGTGTGTCTGTGTCCATGGCATCACTTCCATCCTCAGATCTTTTTTCCCACGGCCGCCATCCTGTTTCAGGCCTCGTTATCTTCAGCTTGGATGGTTTCAGCAGCCGTCTCCCTGTTTCCTCTCCTGGTTTGGCCCCTTCAGACCATACCCGCCCTGTTGTGGGTTGGCCACCCTCTAGTCCGCCCCCCACTCCCAGCAAGTCCTGATGGCTTCCCTCCAGTTACAGTTACAGCCCTGCCTGAGCTGCCTCCCACCTGCCTTTTCAGCTCTGGTCCTCACTGTTGTCCACGATGAGCCCAGTGTCAGCCACACAGCGCAGTTCCCCATTCCTTGGTAGAAAGGTGTGCCCTGTCCCCACACGCTTGCCACCTCTGGGCCTTTGCTTTGTAGTCCCCTTCCATCGCGAGTCCAGTGTGGTGCCGTAGACAGGGTAGAGGCTTGCCGTCAGAAGATGTGGGCCTTGTCTCCACTGCTTACTGGCAGGGAGATCCTTTTGTGGGGTACTGTATTTCATTTTATGGAGTAATGCTGCACATAATTTTTTTTTACAGTTGAATTTCTGGGGAGTTCCCTGGCTGTCTGGTGGTTAGGACTTCGCACTTCCACTGTAGGGGGCACGGGTTTGATCCCTGGTCAGGGAACTAGGATCCTGCATGCCGTGCAGTGCGGCAAAAAAAAAAAAAAAAAAAAAAAAAAAAATCGAATTTCTGTGCACCACTTGGCAAAATACCACTTCTTCCCCTTCCTCCCAATTCCTGCAGCCCCCTTGTATGTTCTTTGGGAGACAATCTACACTGGTGGTTGTCAGCCAGGAGTGATTCTGCGCACTGTCTCTGGGGGACATTTGGCAGTGTCTGCAGACATTTTTGGTTGTTGTAACTGGGGGGATGCTACTGGCACGTAGTGGGTGGAGGCCAAGGGTGCTGCCAAATGTCCTACAATGCACGGGACAGTTTCCCAGCCCCCGCCATGTATTTTTGTTGAGAAACTGGAATCTATGTATACAAGTGTGTGTATATGTTTATGTGTGTGTGTGTGTGTATTCTTTTCTTTTTATACAATGACTGCTGCGTGACCTTAAGCATAGTTGGTAAGCAGAATATTGTTGGCAAACGTCATCTGTGATCCCCCATATCCTCTTCTCTCAGTTGGGAGAATAATACTAACAGCGCCTGTCTCCCAGGATTGTACATATTCTGGTCTCAGGCTGTGTCTTCTGACTTGCTCTCCTGTGTCCTCCTCCTAGACTTCTCCCTGTGTCCCCTGGGCAGTCCCTCTGCCTTCTTTCCTCTGTCTCTCTGCTCAGATTAGCTGTCTAATCTCTAAAGTCCTTCAGTACCCCCTGTGCCTTGGTCTCTGCAGTTAAAATCCTGCCTGTCCTTCAGGCCTGAGCTCACATGTCCTCTTCTTCGTGTGGTCCAGCAGCTGCTGTCCTTTCTCTTTGAGATCCCCAGAGCCTTTGCCCCTGCTGTAGCGTTTTCTGTGGTTTGCTTTGCCTGTAGTTGTTTATTCACTCAGCTCATGCACATGGTACGAAGCCTGCGGGTTCAGAGATGGACAGGATGGTCTCTGCTGCTGTCCCGAGACAAAGTTGATGCCGCCAGTTTGGCACGTGAAACGATGGCATCCAGGTTTGGAGAGGCTTTTATACAGCATGTAAAACAGAAATACAAAAAGGAATGATTTTGTTCCAATTAGTCAGGCCAGGAAAAGTTCCTAAGAGGGAATGAGGCTTGAACTGAGTCTTAGGAGCAGTGAGAGTAGTGAGGTGATTTCGGGCATCAGCTGGAGGGAATGTCAGAATCTGGAGCATGGGACCTTGGGATTGTTCTCTCCTGAGACTTTAGGGGTAGTCATTTTCCTTATTCATTTTTGTACCATCCATAGTTTTACTCTAGGCAGTTAATAGATTTGTTTGTGTGTTCATGTACGTATTCATTCAAATATTTTTGAGTGCTTTCCATATTTTAGGTACTGAATGGATGCAAATGGGTTTAGCATGTTAGTGGCAGATGCATTGCAGTGGAAACCGTTAGAGTAGTAGGTGGCCTCTGCAGATGTGGTTTAGTGAGTTTTGAGCTACAGATTAAGTCATGTGTTCGTGGTGAGCACGTGTTAGGACTCTGGAAATGTGTGTAAGAACATTCAGCGGCAGATGTAATGGAAAGCTCCTCCTGCCCCAGTGATCACTAGGGAATAGCACTTGTGTGAGCCAGCGTTATTAGGTTGGTTTCATGAAAGACAAAATAAAGGGCAAGGTGTTTGTTCTACAGGGTGATTGCAGCAGTTTTCACAGTAAAGGATAAAGCAGTGTTGTTTTGTCAGCAGTAAGTAGGAGTTGGGTGGGAGAGGGGACAAGGGAGAGGACTGTTCTTTTCCTAGGACATTCCAAAGTCATGGATGAATCTTGCCCTTGGGGACTTACAGACGAAGGGGAGAAGATGGCCAAGTGTGCATATTTCTCCTTTTAACACTTACCCTCTTTTCCTTTGTTAAATTTCTGCACGTGTGTCTCAAGTGTGTGGTCCAGAGAGAAGAAATACTGGCTGTGTCTGGTTTTAGGGAAACTCTTAAGTCCACTTACAGTTAGAAAAATGGGATGGGCTGGATGTGCTTCAGAGACTTGCTGGAACAAGACTGGGGATAAATAAATATATAAATATATAAATAAATGACAGAGCCCAGAAGAGGTGGCAGTAGAGAGGACATGAAGTATCTGGGCAGATGTGGCGTAGGAGGGTGTGAAAGCCTTGTCTTTTCCATCCCTGAATTGTCCAAGAACCTAAAGATGTCTGTTCTGTACCAGGGAAAATGTTGGCTAGATGACGACGTAGGGAAGACTTAGAAGCCTGCAAATTTAGTTGGAAAACACCGAGCTCTTCATGGCTTTGGAGCAAGAGCTCTGCACGAGCAATAAGCTCTGGAAAGTGGGCAGTGGGATTGTTCTGTAGAGTCCACATGGAGAGTCTTTTGAGCCAGTTGGGTTTATAAATATGACCCTGAATTTGAGTCCAGCGTGTGCCAGGCCCCAAGGAGGGGTATAGTGTTTGAATCCCTTGTGCTTTCTGACCTACAGGGTCCTCTCTGCCTGGTGAGGCGTTTTTCGATCACGGCTCTAAGCCTGTGACCTTGTCTGAGAAGATTCCCACTGCTTCTTCCATACTTGGTTTCTGAGACCTCAGGAAGCTAAGCACCTACCCTGCCTGCTGGGCTTCCTTCTACCATTCCTGTTGTGGACAGTCCCTTGGAGTGCCAGCTCACTGCCATTTCCCATAGCTGTCTTAGAGACCCTCAGGGCAGAAGCAGACGCCTGTGCTGTGTACCGTGAACTTCCTGCTGCTGAACTGGGAGGCGGTGAACTCTGCAGCTGACTCAGGCCCAGTGGAGACCCAGGGTTAATAATTTACTGTACCTCTCTGCAGCCACCGATGTTGACCTTGACGAAACTCTGGTAGAAATTAGTCAGAGCCTGGCCTGGCATTTAACTAACAGGATAATATGACAGGGAAATAACTTCTTGTTGAGAGGTTAGTCCTGTCTCTGAGTTTACAGTTGGCATTCGCGTGCATCCGGTCCTGTTTGCATCCAGAGTGGAGAACTGTTTGCTCACCGTATTCACAGTATTCATGAGACAAATATGTCACCCAAGGTCAGGGGGGCTGGCTTTATGTGGAGCTGCTCATCGTGGCAGGAGGACAAAAGCCACATTGATGGAGAAGGCCTGTAGGAGAGGCAGTAGAACAAATCTGGGCTTAGTGGGTGTGGCAGGTGAAGAGGGCTCCCTACCCCACCCCCAGGCCTTCTATCTTAAATTCATAGCCCCTTTTCTTGAGCAGTTCGGAATCTTTTACCTCTGGTGCTGGGAGAAGGTTAGACTGATTAAACTTCCTAGTGTAAAGTCAACAGCACTGCTGCTTCTAGAAGGTTCTTCAGTTTGGGGAAGTGGGGGCCTCTCCCTGTAGAATCTGTTCTCTCCCTTCCCTGAAATGAAACCAGCCTCAGGGAAATGGAGATAGCTAGATTAAAAGCCCTAGTTAACTATTGGATAAGCCTAGGCTGCTAACAAATACGTGGTAACCCAAAGGTGGACTCTCCTTACGGGTGAGTTACCTAAATGCTGTGTTAGATGTGCAGTGGGCTTGTGTTATTGCTCTCGGAAGTGGGAACGCAGTCATTTCCCTGTCAAGAGCTGCAGAGTGCTGTGGACGTGTAGCTGCCGTCCTCCTCCCTCGGCCCTGTAGGAAAGTGCAGTGATTTAGTTAGAGATGGTTCCAGCATAGGGTTTCTAGGTTTCTACTTTTCTAGTACACCGGCATTTTTATCCAGCCATCAAATACATGCTCTCTAAGTAGATGTGTACTTTTGGGGAAAACAGCTGGCCCAAGATGGGAGTGTGTGGGGAATGAGACCGAAAAGCAGAGCAAGCCAGCAAAAGGAGAGGTGGAAGAGGAAGGGCAGGAGCTAGAAGAGAGGGCTGGGGCTGGAGACCAGTGCCCAGCTGCAGAGGAAATTGGCATGAGAAGCAGGCAAGGAGGACAGTCGTAGTTGGAAGTGTGATGGGCGTGGTGAGGTGCAGTGAAGGCGGGAGAGAGAAAAGATGCACAGGTGGGGGGCGGTAGGATAGGAAGTGGGGAAGCTGGAAGCATCCAGAGATGAAAGACAGAGGAGTCTGGAGTTTGAGCCACAGATCCAGAGGGTAAGGGGAGGAAGGATGGTTCCGAGAGGCACAAGAGCGGGCCAGCAGAGGATGGAGGAGAAGCTGTGAGCTATGTGTTATGCCAGGTGGGAGTTCTGCCCCAGGGGTGTTGGCTCTCTCAGTTATCCCAGATAAAGAGAAGCCAGTGTTGGTTTTATGGCAATATTAGAAATGCATGGTTACTAAATAAATGACTTTTTAAACAAAATGTGAAGTGTGAGAAGCTAGAAGAGGATAAACAAACTTTTGTCGCCTGAGATATGGAATCTTTATGCCTCCTGTTTCTAGGGACTCTCTGTCAATAGCATTGAGCATAGGTATGAAAATATGCATTGGATTTAATGTTTAAAAGAGCTGCAAATGTCATTTGTTAGTCTGTGGAAAGTAGGACCGTAGTCCCATAAATTGTAGCTGTCTCTTCTGGTCTTTGGGCAGGAGTTTGAAGAGACTCTTGGAAAGATATCAAAAGAGGAATTTAAATGACTTAGGTCCCATCCATGAGAATGAAACCAGTACTCATTTAAAAACATTGTCTACTCTAGCTGAGAATTTATACAACCTTTTAAAGAGGAGACAGACACAGTCTAGGTTCCCAGTGACCCATCTGTGAGCTTGTGGCGTTGCTTCTTGGGTCTAGGACCTTGTTGCTCCTACCAGCTGGCTTGGGGCCATCTTCCTTCCTCTTGAAACCAACTTTCTTTGATACGTCATTGGAGATTTCCTATTGTTCCCTCCAAATCACTCCTTGATGAACAGTACTTTAAAAGCCTTCTGTTTATATCGAGACATTGTCATATTGATCAATAGTATGTTATTAGTTCTAAAATATTTTTTTGGTAGAGTCCTTGGGGTTTTCTACATAGACAGCCGTGTCATCTGCAAATAGGGATACTTTTATTTTTTTCCTTTTGGATCTATATGCATTTTACTTCTTTTTCCTGCCTGACTATGCTGGGTAGAACTGCCAGCACTATGTTGAATAGGAGTGGTGAGGGTGGGCATCTTTACCTTGTTCCCAATTTTAGGAGGCAAGCATTCACTCTTTTACCATTAATTATAATGTTAGTTATATAGTTGTAGATGATCTTTATCAAGTTGAGGATGTTTCCCTATAGTCATAGTTTTCTGGGATTTTTGTTGTTGTTTGTTTGCTTTTGAATCATGAACAGGTGTTGAATTTTAGTAAATGGCTTTTTTCTGCATCTGTTGATATGATCATGTGATTTTTCTTCTGATTTTCAAATATTGAACCAGCCTTGTATCCCTGAAATTAACTCCACTTGGTCCTGGAGTATAATTCTTTTTATATGTTGTTGAATTCGATTTGTTAATACTTCGTTAAGCATTTTTGTGTCTGTATTCAAGAGAGATATTTGTTCTTTCTTTCTTTTTTGGTACTGTCTTTTCTGGTTTTGGTATCAGGGTGATATTCACTTCATCAAATGAACTGAGAGGTATTTCTTACTCTTCTGTTTTCTGGAAGAGATTGTGTAGAATTCATGTTTATTCTTCTTTAAACATTTGGTAGAATTCTCCAGTGAGACTATCAAGGCCTGGAAATTTCATTTTTGAGTTTTAAAATTTTGAATTCAGTTTCCTTAATAGTTATGAGACTATTCAAATTATCTATTTCATATTAGGTACGTTGTGGTAGTTTGCACTTTTTGAAGAATTGGTCCATTTCATCTAAGCGTCAAATTTATGTGTGTAGAGTTGTTTGTAGTATTCCTTCATCATCTTATAGATGCTTGCAGGGGCTGTAGTGATAATCCCCTATTTCATTCTTGATATTGGTAATTTGTATTTTATCTTTTTTTCTTTGTCAGTTTTGCCAGAGGTTTGTCAATCTTATTGATCTTTTAAAAGAATCAGCTTTTTGTTTCATTTATTTTTTTCCCTATTGTTCTTATGTTTTCAATTTCATTGATTTGTTTTTACCTTTATTATTTTCTTCCTTTTGCTTGCTTTGAGTTTATAATACTCTTCCTTTTCCAGGTTTGATTGTTTTCTTTGTTTCTTTGGTTTTTTTGGGAGCACTCCAGATTTATTTAGCGTGTCCTCATTTCCTGCATTGTACATGGGTTGGTTTTTCCCAGGTTCTTAAGGTGGCAGCTTATATTATTGAATTCAGACTTTTCCTCTTTTCTAATGTGACTGTTTACTGCTATGAAATTCTTTTGCAGCACTGATTTAGCTGTGTCCCAAGAATTTTGATATGTTGTATTTTAATTCTCATTCAGGTCAATGTATTCTTTTTTGTTTTCCTTGAGGACTGTTTTGTTTTTTTTGACCCATAGATTATGTAGCAGTATGTTGTTTAATTTCTAAGTGTTTGGATATTTTCCTGTTATCTTTCTTTTATTGATTTCTAATTGGATTCCACTGTGGTCAAAGAACACACTCTGTATAATTTCAATTCTTTTAAATATGTTGAGGTTTGTTTTATGGCTCAGAATATAGTTTGTCTTGGTAAATATTCCCTGAGTTCTTGAAAAGAATGTATATTTTATTAGAAAAGGATTTTAAAATGGTAAAATGGTAAATACAGATCAATCTCATGGATAAAAATAAATGATTTTTTCTTGGGCAGTAGAAAGATTGTTCCTAGTTGGACAAGATATTTAACCATTCCCAACCTTAGTTATATCATCTACAAAATGAGAATACATCCTTTTTAGTGGTTTACAAATCCAGTTATATTTGCATGTTAAAAGTAAGTGGTTGAGGATAAGGGAGGTATCAGATTATTTGCCACTGAGGGTTTTGTCCCATTCAAATAGTAATTTTGTGGATTTTTTTTTCCTGTTTTATGGTTGTTTTAGTAAAAAGGAGTGATAGAAAAGGCTTGCTTTAAAATAATTTGGACAACGCATAAGAGCATAAGGTAGGAGAAGATATAAATATATGTTTTGGATCATAGTTTTGACAGCATATGTTTTTCCTCTCTCACGGTGTATTTGGAGCATCTTTTTAGGTGGATGTGTATAGAGCAGCCCCATATTCTTTAATGGCAGCAGCACAGCCCCCCGGACAATGGTTTAATAGAGGTTTAGCCACCTGCTGTCTCTTCTGGTGCCCCAGCCTCACTGAGCTCTCCTAATAGTCTAGCATTCTCCTTCTAGAGAAATCAAAGGGCCTGCCAAGGTAACTTGGCAAACCAGGCCAGAGTCAGGAGAGCCAGGAATTCAAATTCATGAGCAGTTGAGTCAGGGGACTGCAATCAGAAGTAAGGGTGAGTCAGGACCAGGGCCCAGGCTGCTTAGACAGGCCGAGGTGGTGACCTTGTTGAATCAGCTGCTTTCCTGGTTCTCTGGGATTGGGTTCGGCTCAACTGTGCTGAAGTCTGAAACTTTGTCTCCTACAGGGCTTGGCCACCAGACATGGCCAAGGAAGTTGGCCCAGGTCAAGTTTCTCCACCTCTCCTGTACTAAGTTACCTGTCAGAAATATGTAAAGCAAACTGTAGAGTCCCATGACTCTGTTTCTCTCTGTGGAAATGGGAATGATACATTGCAAAGGGTCAGGGAGAAGGTAGTGAAGGGAGAGAAGAGGAAGGGGAATAACGAATAGTGATGAAGAGGGAGGCACAGTCTTGAAAAGCAAGACAGACGTTGGGCTCTTCTGGAAGAAGTAACCTGTTCTTGTCACCACATCTAGTGGATCCTACCTCTCTAGTAAATCTGGCCGCTCCTCTGTCCCACTGCTGCCATCTAAGTCCTTAAACTGGAGCCCCTGCTCACAGCCATGGTTTGATTGAATGGGTGAGAACAGGTTGTTAAGAGTGACCTTCAGATATTTACACCAAATGATGGGATGAATATTGGAGGCATTGAGAGATCCAGAGGAGGTCCAGGTCTTGGCAGAGTGGTGAGTGGATGAGGACTTCAATTTTATTTACATCAAATCTGACTGTGTTGGGCTTCCCTGGTGGCACAGTGGTTGAGAGTCTGCCTGCCGATGCAGGGGACGCGGGTTCGTGCCCCGGTCCGGGAGGATCCCGCATGCCGCGGAGCGGCTGGGCCCATGAGCCATGGCTGCTGAGCCTGTGCGTCCGGAGCCTGTGCTCCGCAATGGGAGAGGCCACAACAGTGAGAGGCCCGCGTACCGCAAATGAAAAAAAAAAAATATCTGACTGTGTTGCATTTGAGGGGTGTTTGTTATATCCAAGGAGAGGTCTCTGGCGCAAGAGAGAGGCTGGGCTGGAGCTACCAATTTTGGTTGACCCCAGTGGGCATTTGCAATAGTTAAATGATCCTGAGGAGGAGGCTATTTGAATTCTGCCCTAATTTTTTTTTAATTCTTAAAAAAATTATTTTCATTTTTATTAAATTATTTATTATTATTATTTTATTTATTTTTTTTTGCAGTAGATCCTTGTTGGTTATCTATTTTAAGTATAGTACTGTGTACATGTCAGTCCCAAACTCCTAATCTGTCCCTTTCCCCGGTAACCATAAGTTCATTCTCTAAGTTCATTCTGTGGATCTGTTTCTGTTTTGTAAATAAGTTCATTTATGTCATTTTTTTTTAAGATTCCACATATAAGTGATATCATATAATATTTGTCTTTCTGTGTCTGACTTACTTCACTTAATCTGATAATCTCCAGGTCCATCCATGTTGCTACAAATGGCATTATTTCATTCTTTTTTTATGGCTGAGTAATATTCCATTGTATATATGTACCACATCTTCTTTATCCATTCAGCTGTCGATGGACATTTAGGTTGCTTCCATGTCTTGACTATTGTAAATAGTGCTGCAATGAACATTGGGGTACATGTATCCTTTTTTATGTTCCCATTGAAAGGATGTGTTCTAGAACTTCTGACTGACATTACAGCAGTTGTAGGCCTGGCCCTGCCAGCCATGCTTGAGGTACTGTGGAGATAGCTCACTTCTTTGGTGTTATTTTTCCCAATCCAGTTCAACTTGCATTCCTGATCAACGCAGGCTTTTAGTGGAAGGAAGCTTTTTAGTGGGCACACAGGCTTAAAAGTCTTTCTGCCAGCACAATCACACTAAATTCTAATTGCACAGCAGGAAGAAAAGACTAAGATTAGATACTCTACTGTATGTGTGTGTTTTGGGGAAAGGGGGCTGACTTTGCAAATTCATATTTATTATAAAGATCAAGACCACTTCTCCTTGGGGAGTGAGTTTTTCCAAGATGGTAAATGGGTTCCAAAACGTCAACTTTTTTCCTTTCTCTTCTGGAGTTTATAACCTTCTTTGCTTGTTTTACCTCGAGCCAACATTACTTATTTTCAGGTATGCAGAGCCAAGAAAAAGTTATTAAAGAGGAGAGTTGGTTTATTTTTGTTTTTCTGGGCAAAAGTGATAATGGGAACATGTGGAGTACTGGGTTAGAATATATATTTTTTCCCACAGTATTTTTAGGAAATCTGAGGCTTTGGTGTTCTCTGATATTGGTAATAATGTGTCACTGGCTGTTACCAGATAAATCTATATACTTGGATTTTCTTTTCATTCACGTTGTTTTATTTATTTATTATTATTATTATTTTTTTTTGCGGTACGTGGTCCTCTCACTGCTGTGGCCTCTGCCGTCGTGGAGCACAGGCTCCGGACGCGCAGGCTCAGCAGCCATGGCTCACGGGCCCAGTTGCTCCGCGGCATGTGGGATCTTCCCGGACTGGGGCACGAACCCGTGTCCCCTGCATCGGCAGGCGGACTCTCAACCACTGCGCCAACCAGGGAAGCCCACGTTGTTTTCTTTTTTAAAAAAGGACTGAGGTTGAGGCCAGTATCTATATGGGACTGGATGATTAGAGCTGTCTTCAGTTGCTAGCTTTGTAAATAGTGCCGTTATTGAGAATCTTGCCTTTCCTGCCTCTTTACTTCTCATATAATGTGCAGGTCTAGAATTAGAGGTCATGTCTTCTGCCCAGATGAAATAGAGTTGGGTACAAGTTCAGACACTACCAGGTATGCTAGGTGGGAGAAAAAAAAGCTTTAAGATAGCCTTTCTCAAAAAATGTCTCCAGTATTCTGTAATCTTTGGATGTAGCTTCAGAGCATAGGAAATGAATAAGTTTGCTCCAGGCAGATGTTTTCACTTATTTAGGGTAGAATCTCTGCGTCTTACAGTAACTCTATATTTAATTGTCTGAAGAATTGACAAACTCATTTTTAAGATGGTTGCACCCCTTTACATTCCCACCAGCAATGTACATCTTCCTCATCACTTGTTGCTACTTATCTTTTTGAGTATAGCCATCCTAGTGGTGTGAAATGGTATTTCCTGTGGTTTTGATTTGCATTTCCCTGATGGCTAATGATATTAAGCATCTTTTCATGTGCTTATTGGCCCTTTATATATTTTCTTTGGAGAACTATCTATTCAGCTCCTTTGCCCATTTTTTTAATTGGGTTGTCTTTTGATTGTGTTGTAACAGTTTTTCATATAGTCTAGATACCAGTCTCTTATCACATATATATTTTGCAAAATGTTTCTCCCATTCTGTGGCTTGCCCTTTTGCTTTCTTGATGCTGTCCTTGGAAGCACGTGATGTCCAGGAGTTTATGTATTTTTTCGTTACGTGTGTCATATCTAAGAAACCATTGCCCAAACCAGCATTATGATGACTTATTTTTCTAAGAATTCAGTAGTTTTAGTTTCATAGTTTTTATAGTTTTATCTGTTAAATTTAAGTCTGTGATCCATTGTGAGTTAATTCTTGACTGTGGTGTGAGGTAGAGGTCCAATGTCATTCTTTTGCATTTAGATAACAGTTGTCCCAGGACCATTTCTTTTTTTTTTTAATTAATTTTATTGATGTATTGTTGACTTACAATGTTGTGTTAATTTCTGCTGTACAGCAAAGGGAATCAGTATACACACATTGTTTTTCATACTGTTTTCCATTATGGTTTATCACAGAATATTGAATATAGTTCTCTGTGCTATACAGTAGGACCTTGTTGTTTATCCATTCTATATATAATAGTTTGCATCTGCTAATGCCAAACTCCCAATCACCAGCACCATTTCTTGAAGAGACTTTTCTTGCCCCATTGAATGGTCTTAGCACTGTTCTGTGTCTGTTCAGATGTGCTTTCCAAGCCCCTTACCATCCAAGTTCCCCAGACTTCAAGTTTGGTAGTGAGGCCTGGACATTAGGGAATTAGAATGCTTACCCTCAAGAGACTATTCAAACCAGAAGGGACTGAGATACTGCTACCTGCGAAGTTCAAGTTAGGGTTACTGCTATCCCAAGTGGGTGAGAGGTTGAGAGGAAAATGAGATTGGTTGCAGAAAATAAAAATGGTGTCATCTTCCCTGAATGTGTGGAGGTAGCATAAACACATTTTGACCCTGCTCTGCATGCAACCTTACTGAGGTCACTTGACCACCTGAAGAGATTTAGAGACTGGGCTTTCACACACGAGCAACAACAGATACTTGGAATAGTGAGAAAAAGGAAATGAATTTAAGCAATAGAAATCAGGGGTTCCTCATAATGGCTCTGTTACTAAAAAGCTATGTGACCTCAGGCACCATGCTTCAACCACACCCTCAGTTCTCTCCTCCATCAAAGCAGGGCTGGATTAACAACCTCTCGGGTCCTCTCTTACGTTCTGTGATGCTTGTGTATTGAAGATGTTGTCAGCATGGTCGGGCTTTGCTATTTAGAAACCATGTTATAAAAATCAACCTGAGGGCTTCCCTGGTGGCGCAGTGGTTGAGAGTCTGCCTGCTGATGCAGGGGACACGGGTTCGTGCTCGTGTCCCGGTCTGGGAAGATCCCACATGCCGCGGAGCGGCTAGGCCCGTGAGCCATGGCCGCTGAGCCTGCACGTCCGGAGCCTGTACTCGACAACGGGAGAGGCCACAACAGTGAGAGGCCCGTGTACCGCCAAAAAAAAAAAAAAAAAAAGAAAAAGAAAAAAAATACATACCTGGAAGTGCCAGAAAGTAAGGAAACACTCAAAAGAAATACACACATGCACACACATTGCTGCAGGTATGGCACAGGGACACAGCCAATTGAGAGAGCTTCCAGTGGCCAAAGCTGGAACAATTTGAGCAATAAAATAAAGCAGTATTGGATTAACCCGAAATATAAAATAAACAACTGTGGGTCCATACTGATACAAACAATGATTGAATAAATAAACAAAAGGGGAAGAATAGACAACTCTCTCTTACAGAATTCCAAATAATTTATAAAGGTAGTTTGCTTTCAAGGAGGTAGAATTTAACTCCCCACTTTTTAAGTGTGGGCTGCACGCAGTGACTTCCTTCCACAGAGTACAGTTTGGAAAGAGGGGAAGAAATGAGTAACTGTTTTTGGGTCCGTGGAGAAACCTGACAAACCCTACTTCAGCCGGGGGATCGAGGTCAGCATCGTCAGTGATTAATCACATGGATAGCACAGACCCTTGATATGACATCATGAGAATGGCACATTACCTCTGTGGTCTTCTTCCCCCACACCCACAGCCCCAGTCTAATCGTGAGGAAAAGTATCAGAAAAACCCCAATAGAGGGACAGTCAACAAAATGCCTGACAAGTTCTCTTCAACCTGTCAAGGTCTTCAAAACCAAGGAAAGTCACAGCCAAGAGGAACCTGAGGAGACAGGATGACTAAATATAATGTGGTATCCAAGCTGGGATTCTGGAACAGAAAAAGGGCATTAAAAACTAAGGAAAACTGGGGTTCCCCAGGTGGTGCAGTGGTTAGGAATCCGCCTGCCAATGCAGGGGACACAGGTTCGAGCCCTGGTCCGGGAAGATCCCACATGCTGCAGAGCTGCTAAGTCCGTGCGCCACAACTACTGAGCCTGCGCTCTAGAGCCCGTGAGCCACAAGTACTGAGCCCGCGAGCCACAACTGCCGAAGCCCGTGCACGTAGAGCCCCTGCTCTGTAACAAGAGAAGCCACCGCAATGAGACGCACGTACACTGCAACGAAGAGTAGCCCCTGCTCACCACAACTAGAGAAAGCCCGTGCGCGGCAACGAAGACCCAATGCAGCCAAAAATAAATAAATAATAAATTTAAAAAAATAAACTAAGGAAAACTAAATGAAGTATGAACTTTTGTTAATAATGATGTAGCAGTATTGGCTTATTAATTATGACAAATCTACCATACTAATGTAGGATGCAATAAGAGAGGAAACTGAATGTGAAGTATATGGGAACTTTGTATTAGCTTAGCAATTTTTCTATAATCTAAAATTGTTCTAAAATTTTATTTTAAAAAAAACCTGTCTGGTGAAATCTTCTGACACCCAATTCGGTATGTCTTCTGTGAAGTAAGTCATCTCCATTCAACCTCCTTCAAATGCCACCACTTTCTCCACTGCACACCACATGCACCTCTGTTACATCAGTTGCATATTGCACTGCAAGTAATTTATTCTCTTGTCTGCCATACTAGATTGTGAGCTCCTCATTCATATTTATGCACAGCCTCTGGCTTGCAGGAGACACTGGCATGTTTGTTGACTGATAAAATGAAGGAATGAGCGTAGGAACAAGTATTTCATGTCTCCTGCGTGCATGACCTTTTGTTATTATGGTCACTGGACTCAAAGATGCCCACATTGTAACTCAGAGGCCGGATAGGAACTGGATGATGATGCCATGATGCAGGAAGAGAAAGAAATGCCTTTCCTTTCTACTTTGGAGAACAGTATAAGGTTCACAGTGAAATTCTGTCAGCAGAAGTGCTCTAAAAATGTGTTTATCCCAAGTGGGATTCACATGGTATGGATGGGACCAACTTCCCCACTCCCTACCCCTCCAGCTTCACTCCCAGGTATTTCTAGTAAGAGACCTTATTTCTTCACTGAAGCTTTTACTCTTTGAAATCCTCAGTTATAATGACTATTCTGGAGGAGCCCACTTTATCAGCTGAAGTCTTAGCTTTCTCAGACTGATGAATGTAGAACCTGGGAAAGTGGGCAGTAAGACAGGTACCTCTTTTTTAAATCTTTTAATACAATTTTTAAAGGTTTCTTTCCATGTATAGTTATTACAAAGTATTGGCTCTATTCCCTATATTGTACAATACATCCTTGAGCCCATCTTACACCCAATAGTCTGTACCTCCCACTCGCCCACCCCTATATTCCCCTTCCCACCCTCCCCACTGGTAGCAATTAGTTTGTTGTCTATATCTGTGAGTCTGCTTCTTTTTTGCTGTATTCACTAGTTCGTTGTATTTTTAAGATTCCACATAGAAGTGATGTCACACAGTGTTTGTCTTTAAAGACAAGAGTCTGACAGAGTCTACTTATTTCACTCAGCATTATGCCCTCCAGGTTCATCCATGTTGCTGCAAATGGCAAAATTTCATTCTTTTTTCATGGCTGAGTAGTATTCCATTGTACCTCTTATCGTGGAAGTTAGAGGACCTGACCCTCTCAGTGGCCCCAGAAAATGAGACTCAAAAGATGAGATGGGCCTAACTTGATTTACTCCCTTGGAGGCATCATATGCATTTCAGGATTATACTCCACTCCCACATGATAGCACAGGGCAAAGGTGAAGGGCTGCTAGGCTCTCATTTGCAGGGGAAATTTCCAGGTGCAGTAGGTGTGCAACTTTGTTTATACCTTGACATTTTTCACAGGATGAATCTGAGGTTGCTTACAAAAGCACATACAATAAAAAATATATAATTATTAAAAAATCATGGGAAATATAAATTCAAGTAGAGTTAATATTGGGAGTAGCAGGGACAATAGACAGTGCAATCACATAGCCCAAAGATCATGAAAGCGAATTAAAAAGGTGGCCCTGAGATTTTTGGCTGTCAAAGTGAAAAAAGAAATGTGATTGGTGTCACAATATTTGTTGTCCATAAGGGGAAAAAAAACATTTCCTCGGAGGAAGTAAAGCTTCTTTTGACATATAATTTTGAAAATTACACCCAAGTTTCCTTCCTAGCTTCGGGATTATAGGGGCTCAACTAGCAGAGAGAGGAGGTAGATGCTAAGATTCAGACATGCCCACATGTGTGCTTCCCTCAGGCTCACAAATGACTGAGAGAGCAACAGGTCATTGCCCTGGAGTCATTCATTCATTCATTCATTTATTTATTGCTGCATTGGGTCTTCGTTGTTGCGCGCGGGCTTTCTCTAGTTGCGGCGGGGGGGGGGGCTACTCTTCGTTGTGGTGCGTGGGCTTCTCATTGCAGTGGCTTCTCTTGTTGTGGAGCATGGGCTCTAGGCACATGGGCTTCAGTAGTTGTGGCTCATGGGCTGTAGAGCACAGGCTCAGTAGTCGTGGCACACGGGCTTAGTTGCTCCGTGGTATGTGGGATCTTCCTGGACCAGGGCTCGAACCTGTGTCCCCTGCATTGGCAGGCGGATTCTTAACTGCTGCGCCACCAGGGAAGTCCCTGCCCTGGGGTCTTGAATAGCCCCTTGGGTATGGGCATTTCATTCCAAATTTTACGTCCTTATTGAGAATTATGGGAGCACATCTGTCCTCCTGCATTGGTGGGAAAAGGGGACTAGTCAAGCAGCCCTATATAGATAATGAGTATTTATGATTCTGAGGTCTGGTTTGACTTCAGGAATAAACAAGGTGAGGACAGTAAGTATATTGGTCTGGAACTAATGCTTTTAATGATGAGTTCATGGTTTTAAATTTGCAATGAATAAAATTTGCATGTGATAAAGTTCAGTCACATTGATTCTCTTGACCTTCTGTAGAAATATTAAAAGTTCAAATAAGAGCTGAAGAAAGAGATGGTCTCTGGAAGTCAAAAAAATCTCAGGATCTTTCAAATCACGCTTCCTTCCTTTTGACAGGGTTGCTAGGCTGGGAGATGGAGGTTACAGACAGATTTGGAAGGAGTTTTCCAGTGATGGATGGCAGGACTCTTGGCCCAGTCCTGTTAACTTGTTTTCCATGAAAAAGACACAGAAAACATACTTATCAAGTCTGTAGGTGACCCGCAGCAGGCAGGGAGAGCCCAAGTGCTAGATGATAGACCCAACATTCAACATGGTCTCAACAGGCAGGAACACTGGTTTAAAAGTCAACTTGAGGGCTTCCCTGGTGGCGCAGTGGTTGAGAGTCCGCCTGCCGATGCAGGGGACACGGGTTCGTGCCCCGGTCCGGGAAGATCCCACATGCCGCGGAGCGGCTGGGCCCGTGAGACATGGCCGCTGAGCCTGCGCGTCTAGAGCCTGTGCTCCGCAACGGGAGAGGCCACAACAGTGAGAGGCCCGTGTACCGCCAAAAAAAAAAAAAAAAATCAACTTGATTCAACTGAAAAGAGATGAATGACATCTTTTTTCTTTTTCTTTCATATGTATGGAATGCAGAATCCAAGGCTTGGTGGGACTTTCTGATGACCCTGAAGTTCACAGATATACTCATGTACATAAGTCAACATGCTGTCAAACTTTATTAAAAAAATTTTTCTTTTACGTTGAAGTATAGTTGATTTACAGTGTTGTGTTTCTGGTGTACAGCAGAGTGATTCAGTTATACACATATATTGTTTTTCATATTCTTTTCCCATATGGTTTGTTAGAAGGTATTGAATATAGTTCTCTGTGCTATACAGTAGGATCTTGTTGTTTATCTACTTTATATCTGCTAATCCCCAACTCCTAATTTATACCTCCCCCACCCCTTTCCCCTTTGGTAACCATAAGTTTGTTTTCTATGACTGTGAGTCTGTTTTGTAAATCAGTCTGTTTGTGTCATATTTTAGATTCCACATATAAATGATATCATATGGTATTTGTCTTTCTCTTTCTGCTTACTTCACTTAGTATGATAATCTCTAGGTCCATCCATGTTGCCGCAAATGGTATTATTTCATTCTTTTGGCTGAGTAATATTCCATTGTATATAAGTACTACGTCTTCTTTATCCATTCATCTGTCAGTGGACATGTAGGTTGCTTCCATGTCTTGGCTGTTATCAATAGCGCTGCTTTGAACATTGGAGTGGCGTGCTGTCAAACTTTAGAATCCTCTGAAGTACCATTTAATGGATTCAGGGAGATTGCAAATTCTTAAATTCTATTCTTTTCATCTTCTGTGGTTATAATAGCCACTTTAACTTTCCCTACTCAGGGCTTTTCAGCAAATAGCAAGTATTTATTGAGCTCCAACTGTATATATGACACTGGTGAAGGTACTATAGCTAAGAAGGTAAATGAGACATGATCTTGATTCCAACAAACCCAGGCTTCTCTCCTAGTCGTGTGAGGGTGGTGGATGAAGTCATACGCCACTGTTGTACCCCACAGTACTCAGAAAGACAAACAATAATCACCCAGAGAGATATGCCTGAACACTGATTGGGGATATCAACCTGGAAACACATAGGAAATCGGTCTTGCAAGGCAGGAAAATGTAGGGGCCGAAGACCACCATTTGTATATGCCTGTGCTCTTGCCATTTCAAAATGTTACATTTGTAGGCTCATCTAGTGACTCGTTTTACAGGCGTAGCCGTTCTGTGTTTTTTTGTAACTGGAGAGTGTGCGAGTGAGTAGAAGGGGTTGGGAAGGACCTGTGTTCCAAATTGGAGGCCAGAAAACTTTATTGATGATGGAAATACAGAGATTTCTCTTGCTTCTCCTCATCTCTAGCTCTCTGCTGTAGCTCTGTTGAAATCCAGGGCGTGAAAGAGCCCACCTCTGCCACTGGCCTGTCTCTTGGTTCTTTTTTTCCCTCTGCACCTGGATTCGGCACTTAACACCCTTCCCTTGTGAACAGCTTATAATAAACTGCTCATATACGATTAGGCCATTAAAAATAGAAAATTAAAAAGCATTAGGAAGGATGGATTTTATTTTGGGAAAGGACCCAATCCCATGAACTTTCTGTTCTTTCTGTTTGGGGGGGCGGGGAATGGGCCTGATTCTTCATCTTAGACTAATTGCAAACTGGTGCGTGTTACATTTTCCATCCCAGAACAACTGGATTGTGTCTTTCTCTGTTCATTCGTGAGCCTCATCCACTTGTGAGAGCGCACAGTATTCAGCTGGTATCCCACCCAGCAGATTTCAGCCAAGGGTGTTCCCTGGAAACTTGAGTGTCTGGGCATGAGCTCAGGCACTGGCAAGTTTGCCATCCCTCTAAATATCTCCATGTGCTCCTTGTATAATACTGACTGTAGAGCCAGAAGGTAGCTCCTCTTCTGTGGATGCAGTAGCTTTCTCTTTGCTCTTTTCTTAGGGGTTTATTTCCCATTCCTTGTCTGACAGGAGTTGAAAAGAGAGTTGTCATCACTGTGAAACTCCTCGAAGGCAAGGTCTTATTTTATTTTTCTTTATATTTTTCCAGGGGCTTTGTAGTCTAGAGGATTTGTCCATATGGCTTGGTGATACCCTGGGGGCCATTAAACTCTGGACTTTTCCTATAGTTTCTACAGGAAGTTTTTCCTTAGAGGTCACTGAAATAGCTTGCCTGTGTGACCCTGAAACAAGCTGTCAGCAACTGGTTTACACTATGTCATCAGTATACTTGTTGCTTTCTCCGTCAGCTCGTTAACCACCAAGGCTTCTTTGTGTTGGCCTCATTGCCAGCTTCCTCGTGGACTGTAAGATGCAGTGACTCTGAGACTTCTACCAGTTCTCAGACCTTGAGGATGCTTTGACCTGTCTTGATAGAAGGCCTCCCTTCTATGTCAAGAATTCCTCATGCCTATTACCTGGTGGTTTCTTGAAAATCAAACATCATAAAACGTGAATTTCTGGTTTTTATTACCTGTGGTGACTCTGAAAGACAGCCTTACTTTGCCCTTTTGACCTAGGAACACCACCAGGGAGAGAAGGAAAGGATGATGGTAAGCGTCAGCCCTAGAGACTGTCAGCTTGTCTAAGAAAATACAGAGGTGTAGCCACCCTCCTGTTTTGGGGTTCTGTATATTAAATTATTGATAAACAATTTTTTTTTTTTTTGCGGTACACGGGCCTCTCACTGTTGTGGCCTCTCCCGTTGCGGAGCACAGGCTCCGGACGCGCAGGCTCAGCGGCCATGGCTCACGGGCCCAGCCGCTCCGCGGGACGTGGGATCCTCCTGGACCAGGGCACGAACCCGCGGCCCCTGCGTCGGCAGGCGGACTCCCAACCACTGCGCCATCAGGGAAGCCCATTGATAAACAATTTTGAGGAATTGCTTATAAACACCAAATAAGAGAGTTAAGTGAATCCACATTCGCTTAACTCTTGGGAAGTGTTTAACGTAATTTGGCTGATGACTAGCATTATTTTCCCTGGTGTAGATTGACTTTAATAAAGCATTAGTGTCCCAGTTCATTTTAACTTTGGTTAATGCCATGGGAAGGGTGAGGATATGAAGGCAGCTATGTTCATGTGGAGGCATAACTTTGGAAGCACATAAAGTGACTAGTTGACAAGAAAAATGAAAGCATATTTGTAGAAAGCCAAGAACGTCTTAGCAATCCAGATGAATGTTGCTTGTAAAAACAAAACTGATAACCAGGACTGACTGTGGAATGAAGCCTCATGAACTCTGGGGAGTGAAGATAAGATAAATGAGTCAAAGACAAGAGGAGGAAAGTGTGTGTTTTCACGGAAAATATTCACAGGGTTGTTCTGAAGTGCAGCTGGAAGTGCTCACGAAGGCAACAAATACATTAAATAAAAACAAACCCGAAGCACCGTGTTTCCTTCTTTGTGGGCTCTTAAAACCAAAATGTGACTGTTTCCAGCAGAACCGTTCTAGTTATCAAGAGACTTGTCTACTGGCCAGATTGAGAGTTGTGCTCAACCTGATGCTTGGGTTGAGTACAGCCTTCCACTCCCTAGCAGGTCTCTTTTGTGAAGGAATTATCAAGACCCGCAAGAAAGAGGTTGGTGGCCCGTGCTCCGGAGCTGGATAGACCCTGTTTGAAGCCGGGCCTGCGATTGGGGGCGTGGCACTTAAGGAGTCTGAGCCCCGGTTTCCCTGTCAGTAAAATGGGGACGATGGCAGAGCTTTGGAGCCCCGGTGGGGGTGAGACGGGATGGCTGGCGGTACAGTCTCGGCACAGGGAGGAGAGAAGAGTGAGGAATCAGGCCGGAGGACCGCTCTGGGGGGACGGGATGCACCTTCTCTCCGCGAGCAGCGTGGCAGCAGTCGGAACGGGGCTCAGATTAGCGCTCGCAGCCCGTCCTGTCGGGTTGAGTGTTGACGAGGGTGGCAGTGGAAACAGAAGGTCAGGGAGTGAGATTCCCGGCGGCCGCAGGTCCCCGTGGGTGCCTGGCACATCTGGTGACTTAAAACAAAGGGCGCCGGTGACTGGTCAGGCCGACAGGAAAGAAAGTCTTGGGCAAGAGGCCTCTTTGTTTGCTCCTGTGTGCGCGAGCCTGGTCTGTCCCCGGCAGGTGGGCGGAGTTAGCTGTTCGTTTTGTGGAACAAAGAACAGGCCTGGTTAGATTGGGGGGTGGAAAGTGGAGGGACGTGGTGGCTCCGGACAGGATTCTTCTTGGTTAAAACAGACTCTCTGAGAAGTGTCTGGCGTGTGTCTCCCTGTTGCAGATGCGGAGTGGAATAAAGACACACACACACACACACACACACACACACACACACACACACACTTCAGCTTTGGTCCAGCAAAGTCAAAGCCCCAGAAAAGGGTCCTGAGCGACCTAACCGTCTTCATCGGGGCTCCTTATTTGGCATCCCTAGGAGTGTTGTTGGGGACAGTGGCTAACCACAGATTGGGGTTAATGAGAGGCCTGCGGTTTCCAGAAATGGGGCAGTTCTGCAGGAACGGAGGGTTAGGGTGTAGGCTAGGCACAGGGGCAGGCCCCACAGGATCTGGAAGTAGTGGCTTTAATCTCAAGGCCACGGTGAGCTGAGCCCTGAGGATCCCCTCCCGGAAGGCAGCAGAGCTGATATACAGGGAGGTGCTCACTTCTCCCACCAGCGGACACTTCTGTGCCCCCGGTGCACTACCTCTCGTGCTAGATATTCTCCCTTCCCTTGAGAATCGCAGATTGGGGTGGTCTAGAGGTAAGCAGACCTCTAGATATACCTCTATAAAGGTATATCTCCATTGTGGAATATTGTATTATACTTTCTTTTTTCACATAGATTGCTCATACTTTAGGTTGATTGATTCAACAGTGTGTGTATATGTGTGTGTGTGTGTGTGTGTGTGTGTGTGTGTATTTGAGTATTTACTTTAGGCCAGACACTGTCTTAAACCTAGTGAGCAAAAATGGACACATGCGCCTTGCCTTCTGAAAGCTTACAGTCTAGTGGAAGAGAATATAAGGGAAAAAGTCATATAAGTAAATACAAAATGTACCAAGGCTCATGGAAGAGAGGGGCTGGGATTTAAC
Organism: Monodon monoceros; assembly: GCF_005190385.1. NCBI lineage: Eukaryota > Metazoa > Chordata > Mammalia > Artiodactyla > Monodontidae > Monodon > Monodon monoceros. Next base: position 60,981,486 of record NW_021703778.1, read on the forward strand.
CTAGTCTGCAAGGTCAGGGACCATTTCCTTGAGGAGGTGGTAATTGGGATGAGCAAGAGCTAATGACGTGGAGAGGCAGAGTCTTTCAGGCAGATGTGCAAAGGTCCTGGGGTAGAGGGAACATGATATAGGAGGAAACGTGGAAAGAAAAGGCCAGTGGAAGGATGGGTTGAGTGAGGCGAAGTGTGGTATGTGCTGGGGTTGGGAAGGTAGGTAGACCATGTAAGCCCTGTGAACCGAGGTCAAAAGGTTTGTTGTTCGTTTTTGCCTTTATCCTCAAGAGCACAGGAAAGCCATAGAAATATTTAAGCAAGGGATGACATGACCCGATTTGGGATTCACAATACTCTCTCCTGCCCCATTGTGTGGGGAATGGTTTGGAGAGGGCAGAAGAGGGGATGTGGGGAGACCAGCGAGGAGGCTTTTGCTGTTGTCCAGGAAGAAATGATGGCAGCTTGGACTGGCATGGTGACAGTGGAGATGGAGAATGGAGGGTAGATCTGAGATAAATTGGGAACTCTTGGGATAAAGTTAAACAGCTTTTCCTATTATAGGACTTCTCAGAGCCTTTAATATGTGGGCCAAATGTGGATTATGATTCTCTAAGAAAAGACTCAACCGTAAGAATTGCTTAGAATTATAGGAACACAATGTTATTTTTTTAAAAGAGCTTCCACAGTACTTTTGTTTTCTAGAATACTTTCTGGGAAATGCTATATTATATAATTCTTTTTTGGAGGGTACTTTCCACAGAGGGTTCTGGATACTATACAAAGGCCTGTAATTGGAAATGAACATGACAGACAGTATAAAAAGAAAGCTGGAGCTTCCCTGGTGGCGCAGTGGTTGAGAGTCTACCTACCGATGCAGGGGACGCGGGTTTGTGCCCCGGTCCGGGAAGATCCCACATGCCGCGGAGCGGCTGGGCCCGTGAGCCATGGCCGCTGAGCCTGCGCGTCCAGAGCCTGTGCTCCACAACGGGAGAGGCCACAACAGTGAGAGGCCTGTGTACCGCAAAAAAAAAAAAAAGAAAGCTGTTGGCCGCAAAGTTTGAAGACTTGGGCAAAATCAGATTGAATACTAGAGTGAAGTCAGTTTAGAAAGGTTTTGGAGGCCGGGCTAGGAGTTTGAAGTCAGTTTACTGTGTGTTGGGCGTCATTCTGGACTCTGAGCTGAGATGGGTCATGATGGAAGTGTCATCTTGGCAAGATCGTTCTGGAGGACACGCGGCGAATGAGTCTAGTGGTGAGGTGTGCATCAGACCTGGGTGTCCTCGTTTTCTAGAACTGAGTAGTAGTTGAGCCTCTGGACTTGGGTGGTGGAGTAGGAATGGGGAAATGCATCTTTCAGGTTGAGATGGAAATGTAAGATTTTTTTTTTTTTCACATCCTGTCCCCTTGGCAGGTGGCCACTGTCAGCAGTAGAAGGCTAAAAGAGAGTCTCTTCTGTGTTTTTCTGAGGCCTAATAAGCACAAGGTCTCCCTTGGAGCCTTTGGGTTCCCAGGCGGAGCTGGAAGAGAATGTGTGTGTTCAGAATTGCGTTGTCGTTGTCAGGGAGCAGGAGAGGTATTACTTAGGTTAATAGATAATGTCTAATGAGGTGGTTAAATTTAAGTCCGTCAAGTTCTCGCCACAGCTCAGATTCCACTGTGTGACTCTGAACAAGTCCTTTAACCTCTCCAGGCCCTGGTTTGCTCATCTGGAAAATGAGTGGCTAGAACCTGTGTCAGGCTTCTCGTAAGCTAATAATTCCAGCTGTCTCAGGGAACTGAAAATTCATTAATTAGGACAACCATTTATCAGGTTAAGTAAGACCTTTTGCCTTCAGAGAACTGGAATTTTGTGAAAAATTTGGATTGAAAATGGGGCCTTCGTAAAAAAAAAAAAAAAAAATGTGAGGCGTGTCCAATTCACACATTCCTTCGAGATTCAGGCATCTTTTCTGAGGCAGAGATGCAGCAAAGTGAGGCAGACTTCAGGCAGGACAGACCTCTTAATAACGCAAAGGTAAACAGCACCCTAATGAGGGAATCTGGTAGCTGCGGACTCAGTTTAGGAAAGGAGGGTGCTAAAAATTTATTTTTAGGTAGGGTGTTTGGAAGTTGAAAGAGCTTTCTCATGGAGACATTGTTATAAATTGAGGTTCAGTTCTCAGGCCAGATAACAAAAGTTGATCTAGCTCATGACAAAGTGGAAATCGTGTGTGCTGATGATAAAAAAATACCAAGTAAATGTGCCATGGAAAGTGTGTGCATTTGGTGACTATCATTGGATATGTTCAAATATATTTAGACACTTCAAAACGTATTGAGCCAATGAATTCACTAAACTTGAATTGTGAGTGTACTGTGTGCCGGGCACTGGCTGGGCTGGGGCCCAGAGTGAGGTGCAGGCCCTGCCTGTGAAGAGCCGACTGGCTGGTGGTCAGTCTGCTGGGCTCTCAAGTCAGGATGCCTGGGATTGTACCTGGCTCTGCTGGTTACTGGCCCTGAGACCGAAGCAAGTTACTTAACTGCTTCGTGTCTCCTTTTCCTCACTTATAAACAAAGGGTTGAACAGAATCTCTCTTGGGAGGGATGGGGAGGGGGTAACTTAAGAACTAAGTGAGATGCCCATAGGGTGGGCACGGTGCCAGGCCTAGAGCGAGCCACTCAGTAGATGTTATTATCCCTGCCTGGCCCAGAGCCTTGTCCTGTGGGATGCAACCGCAGCTCACCTGGTGCCAGCGGGGAATTGGGTCTAGTTCCCCAGGCGTAGCCCTGGAATGGGATGGGCTATCATGGGAGAGAAGTGTGGGAGGAAAAAGGCGTGATCTTTTCTTTCCCCAGAAGAGTTAAGGTACAGCTCACCAGCAGAGAGAATGGGGTTGAGGCAACAGGGTGAGCTCCAAATGCATGAGAGCCAGAGGGATGTTGGGGGTGCCCTGGTGGGCAGAAGTGGAAAGGGGCTGGCATCTGAAGAAAGGATGGGAACAGGAGGACCCCAGCAGTGACACCCTTCCTGTCATCATTGGTCCCTACAGTATCACTCACAGGGCAGGTCCTGAGAAGGGTCTGATGGATGTTGATCTCGAGGTGGCCAAAGTTTTCTTTAACTTGTGGACTTGAGTTCAGGAACCAGGTTTCCTCTTGGGTCTCAATTCATCTGTGAGGGATCTATTTTATTTGCTGGGAGACTTTGTCTTGGGAGCCTGGGGTACTTGGTAATCAAGGTGACAGCTGGCGAGACTCTTCAGGGAGTATCGTTTTGGTTTGGGGCCCCACACTTTGAAAGAGTACCTGATACTGCACCCCAGTGGGTGAAGAAGGACCTTGGAAAGTTTAGCCTGAAGAACAAAAGACAAGGTAAGATGGTGTGAAGGAGGTATGAGGGCGTCAAGCCCTTGAGAGGCTGTCATTTGCAGCAAGGACTATGCCCTTCTTGGTTGGTCCCGGAGACATGGTAGGAATGCAGTTATCAGCTCAGCGTGAAGGAGACGTTTCCATGGCTGAGAGCTGAGAGAAAATGGAAAGGCTTGTTTTGAGAGGTAATGGGTTTCCAGCCCCAGGAAGCGGAGGCTGGATGTCTGCTTATCTATCAAAGATATGGTGAGGGTGGAGAGAGATGGGGGGCGGGGATATTGGAAATTCAGATTGGGGTTTGAACCAGAGAAACTTGGTGTACCAAACAGCGCTGACATTCTACCACTTTATAAGATATGAATGAGTGAATGAATATCCAGGTCTGTTTGAACTTATCTGGCGAAATAGAAACGTTGGTAGGCCAGAGAGAGAAAATAACCTTTATCTGCTGTGCGGGCGCCATATTCTTGATTACAGAGATGGACCACTGGGCTCGTGACCCTTTCTTTAGGCCGTGATTACTACTTATGTTTCAGTTGTGAACAGGTTTAACACTCTTGTGGGGATTCAAACTCTTCACGAATGGCTCTGTGCCTCGTTCAACTTGTGTATTTATTGAGTGTAGACAATTGATGCTGAGTGCTTAAATACAATTAATAAGTTAAGTTTATTTCCTTCTCCCCTGACATTGGATGGCTCAGAGAGGTTGTGACTTGCCTCAGGCCGAACAGTTAGTGAGGGGCTGCCCTGGAACTGGGTCACTTGCCCGTCCTACCTCCATCGTTCCTTCAGTGGGGGACACTGTCAGTTGGGATGTCCCAATGCCAGTGATAGTATTTCTTTAAGCTACCACCTAAGGACACACAGTTCAGGATGCTTTTAGTGTTTGGCCAGGGCCTGGGGCAAATGGCAGATTTCCCTAGATGTGAGGTGGATTACTCCTCAGAGCCTCGCTGGAATGCGCTGTCAAAGCTGGGCTTGGGAGGAACCTCCCGGCTCTCTGGATCCTCGATAGTAGGTCAGTAGGAGCCCTGGCGAGGACCTCCCCTCACTCCTGCAGAGCTGGCCCCAGGGATGGGCCAGATCTCTGCAAATAATATCCAGGGGGGCCTCGCAAACTGATGGATCACCCAGGCTGGTGTGCGTACCTCGGGGGTCAAGTGGGTGTGCTGAGTCGTCAGAGCCCCTGTGCAGAGCAGTGCTCGTGGTCCAGTGAATGGCAGCCAGTGACTTGGCTGGGGATGGGAGAGTAGGCTTCTGGTCAGATGAGGCGTGGAGGACAACCTGGAACCCAGGGTGGAGGGGCAGTCCCTCAGGACTGGGCCCTCTGTGTGCGTGGGGTGCAGCTTCACTGGCCCTTGATGCTTCAGGACTTGATCAGGACAGGCAGGGTAAAGGGCTTAGAGTGGGGGGGATGGTGGGTATCTCACTTCCTGAGCAGCATCGTGCTGGCGGCTCCCACAGACACTCTCACAAGAGCCCTTGCAGCCACCCTGAGAGTGGGCCCAGCATTACCTCCCCATTTGCAGAGTGGGAAGCGGAGGCTCTAGTTCCACAGCTGGTAAGCGACCAAAGCAGGGTGAAGATAATGGCGAAGGTCACTACAGTCACCGCTGTTTCTTTAGCGCACACCATCTGCCTGGCCACGCGCTGCACACTTTACGTTCACTACCTTTAACTCCCCCAGCCCGACCCCCCACCCATGTCTCTGCGTGGTGATATAATTGCTATTTCAAAGTTGAGGGGATTGAAGCTCAGTAAAGGGTAATTGACCGGCTTGGAGTCATGTGGCTAGTAGGTGGCTGAGTCTAGATTTGAACCCAAGACTGCCTGACTCTGGAGGCCATGCTCTTTCCTTGTTATAGCCCCACTGGCTCTTTGGGATGAAGCAGTGGGAGGAGCGGATGGTGACACTAAGTGGCTCTCAGAGCTTGTACCTGGATACGACACGTTACTTGCACTCACATTTCATTGGCCAAAGCTAGTCATATGGCCACACCTGACTTCAGCGAGACAGGCAAGCATAATCGTACATGTGCCTGGAGGGGAGAAGTACCAGTGACCACCATGGTGATTTATGGGGCCTCAATGATAGGTGCCCAAAATGGCCTTTTAAAAAAAAAACAATGGGACTTGGCCCTCGAGCAGTCCTGGGGTAGGTCTTTGATCAGACTTGGTGATTCCATCCTTCCCCTCTGTCTCTCCCAGCTCTTCTGAAAGGATAGGTGACATTCGTTTCTCCCTTTATTCAGAAACGGAGGGACTGAGTGAGAGTCCTGCCGGCAGCCGTGGTTGGGAAACCGTCCAAGGGGACGGAGGCCAAAGAGTCACCATGCCTCCTTCAGGGCCTCTGTCTAGAAGGAAATCTGCAATGTATGTTCTATAACTTCTGGGTCGTACCTACTAATTCCTTCTTGGACACCGTTTGCTGTTTATAGAGTGACTAGTGTTTTGACACTTGGCAGTATCATCCTTCATTTTTCTTGACCCATGCAGTGAATGGACGTAACACCACCCCTTTTTTTTTTTTTTTTTTTTTTGTGGTACACGGGCCTCTCACTGTTGTGGCCTCTCCCGTTGCGGAGCACAGGCTCCGGACGCGCAGGCTCAGCGGCCATGGCTCACGGGCCCAGCCACACCGCGGCATGTGGGATCCTCCCGGACCGGGGCATGAACCCGTGTCACCTGCATCGGCAGGCGGACCCTCAACCACTGCGCCACCAGGGAAGCCCTACCACCCCTGTTTTTAAAAAACCAAACTGTGATTCTGAGAAATTGTGACTTGGACATGACCACAGAGTGCACGGGTGACCATCCCTGGATTAGGACATTACTATTTCTGGCTCTGTTCCCTTTGCCTGGCAGTTAGAGCTAGCTGCTGACCCCAGCAGACTGGCCTGCAACAAGGGGGCTGGAGACCGTTCATGGGCTTTTGCAAGAGACCAGTCTGCTCAACTCTGTCCCAGGGAATAGCCTACATCTTTGAAGGAGGAAATAAATAAAGGTCACCCTTGTTGTATGTCTTAACCCTGAGATGGTGGGAACCAGCCTTAAAAGCTTGGTGAGGGTATTGGTCCAGCCTCTTCCATCCCAAACATGAGGTCAGTCCAGCTTTTCTTTCTCCAGCCCCTGTTATCATTGTTCCTGCAGCCATGGAGGCAGGGGGGTGAAGGGAAAAGTTGACAATTTTCTGTATGGAAATTGGTCTCATTTGGGGGTGCAAAGGGGCGCTAATGGAAATGGTCATGAGATTAAGAGTTCTTGGTCTGAGAATTCCTCTTTAAATTTTTTAAATGGAATGATTTCTGCAACTTAGTGTTGATCGTTTCAGCATTTATGGAAATATGGTAGCAACAAAATGGGAAAGTTGAAGGATCAGCTTTTGCAAATAAGATTTCTGAGAAGGAAACAGCAGAGACGTGTGGACTCAGTTAAGGCCTGTTGGCTTCCAGGTTGAGCCTTGGTTTATCTTGGAGGCATCCCCACAGCTCCCCAGTAGGCAGTGCTGTGGAGAACCTGCTTGTTTATCTTCTGTCTTCAGAAATCCTGTTCAACCTGTTGGACGTGTGTGTGCCGACAGCAAGCTGATTTTAATGGTTTGTGAAGTTGTTTGTTCTGTGTCCGACCCCTGCTTTTTTCCTGTCCCCTCCCCCCAGTATTTTTCTGGTGACGCAGAGCTCTGGACTCATGACATTGTCCGGGTGGTGTCCTTTCTGCCAGCCGGCGGCTCCTTGAAGGGCTGACTGCACCGTGGGGGGATGTCGGGTTCTATAAACAAAACTTTTACATGCTGGTCACAAGATTAGCATAGACTATGGGCCCTCATGGTGAGGGAAATGGCGTCTCACAGCTGTGATGTGAGGCTTTTTTAATCTCCTGGACACTGAGATGAGACCCAGGGACACTGGGAAAATTTTTGTAAGGATTTTTAAGGAATGGAGTAAAAAAATAAATAAGACAGAAGCATAAGTAAAAGTCTGTAACTCAGGGCTCTGTTTCAGAGAAGCTCTTGAAATGCTGTTTTCATGGTACAAGAGTGTGTATTCCTCCCCCTCCCCGTTTAAATCTGGGTGAGTGTATGGACATAGCTGAAGCCTCTAGCTGGCAAGTGTGGAGCTTCCTTTTCCCTTCTCTGGCTGACTGTGGGAAATCTCCCCTGAAGTTGCTGCCTCACTCAGAAGAAGCTGGTAGCAAGTAGCAGAGATCAGAGACAGGAGTTGGAGAGCTGGGTGCAAGTCCTGGTTTGTGACTTTGGGCTACATGACCTTATATGTAGCTGTCATCCATTGTCGTCATCTTATGGTGTGCCTGAAACATTGCTACGTGCTCAGCATAACGTCTCCATTCATTATTAGAACAATGGGGAAAACCAAGCCGTAGAGGCAAACAAGCAAGGCCAGTTCAGGTCGGCCAACTCCAAGGCCTGAACGCTTGTTTTGTTTTGTTTTTAGAGATAATAGTCGCATAATGTAAAATTCACTGTTTCCACCATTTTATAAAGTGTACAATTCACTGGTGTTTATATATTCTCAAGGTTGGGCAACCACCACCACTGTCCAAGTCCAAAACATGTCCATCACCCCCAAACAAAGCCCCTTACATCCAAACTCCCCCGTTTCCCATTCCCCTGGCAACCACGAGTCTGCTTCCTTTCTCTGTGGCTCTGCCTATCGTAGGTGTTTCGTTACTGGAATCACCGTATGTTAAGGCCTGAACTATTACTGAGCGTGTTGCCTCTTGGGGAAGTGGCTTGACCCATTTGTGTGCAGGGTATTTTTATTCCCACGTTGGGTATCTCTATAGGTTTGTTGTGTGGCTTAAATGATAAACTTTGTCAAATGGATTCTGTGAGCAAGCGTGAGGCATTTTATTAGCACAGTTTTTATCTTGAACCTATGTGTGAATTACAGGCCACTCTGAGAGTAAATCTTTGCTGGTTTCTTAACCATTTAAAGGGAAATGTTTTGACTTACTTCACAAGGACATTGTGAAGAAACCAATGATATTTTTAGCCTATATATAATCACCAAGTTACTATAGGAAAAACTGGATGATTGAATATGATTAAAAGGGAGTACCTCTTAGGTGGTTTTGTAAGCCGGAAAATCACCACCAGGGTAATGAAAAAAACAGGATGTAAACAAAATCTTCATAAAGCATGATAACTTTCCAACTCGGTGAGTTCTGGCAAGTTGGTGACTGTGGAGAGAGAACGAACTAGTAAAGCCTTGCTCCGTGGCAGGAAGTTGGTCTTTAGATGAGGTCCTCAGCTCTAGATACCATGGCAGGGACACTGGTAAAAAAAACCATCTGAGTTTAGCTGACAGCATTTGAAAATGAAATTTAAGTATGATGTTATAGAGGTATAAAACCTCTGGAATTCTTAGTTTAATGGTTGCCTAATACTGCCCAGTTTCTTCAAGTTCATTCTCAATCCCAGACATCCCAGACTTCGGAGCCGGCAGGGATGTTGAAATTAGCTAGACTGACCATTCCACGTTACAGAGGAGGAGACTGAGGACAGATGGAAGTTAAGTGACCTGCTTGAAGTCGTCACATGGTAACTTATTAGCAGAGTAGTCTAGTCCAGAATCCACATCTTCTAACAAAAGGAAGTTGAATACATCCACTATTCTGGCTTTGGAATCAACTCTTCCTCGAAAATATTTAGGGTTTTGGTAATGAGTGGACTCTCCTTCTTTACTCTTCCCTTTGCCACATCTGTTCCCATCTTCCTCACACACTACTCCATTGCCACAAACAAACAGAGCTTATCAGTGAGATAGCTGCATGACCAGTTCAGTTCTGAACTACAGATATGTTGGGAAAAAATGGTGTTGGCATTTGGGAAATACAGTGAGAGAATTTTTGGAAACTCTGATGTAGCTCTTAGAGTAGGGATTTTAAAATGATGTTTTTCAATGGCTCAACCCCACTTGTGCCAAAAAATGGAAGGAGAAACCCATTATTTTACATTATTGCAGGGATCTCAGCTTTTTGAAACTCTCATATGTCTCTTGGGGTGGTGGCGGTTTCTGACCCATTTAGAGCAAGTAATACCTATTACGCTTTCTTTAAGGATGTGAATTGAGTTCAGAGGGGTCACGGGTTTGCATAGGTCATAGTGTGAGCTGACTACACAGCCTGCAGTGGCACCCAAGCTGCCTGACACCCCATCCCAGGCACTGGAGTCATGTCAAAAAGCATAAGGGGACTTGGAGAGTGGGGACCTGAGCTGTGAATGAATGTCTGCGGGAGGGCCCTGAGGTCGGAGCAGCCTCTCCTCAGTCTGGACCTCAGTCCTCACAGTGGGACCCACAGACCGGCGTCACTGGCACCACCTGGGAGCTTGTTAGAACTACAGAGCCCCGGCCTTTGTTCTTCCTGAGTCAGAATGAGCATTTAAGAGATCCCCAGGTGAATCCTGTGCTCATTAAAATGTAAGAAGTCCTGGCTCAGAGGCCTCATGCCAGTGAAACTCCTAGGTAACTAGGGAAAGAGCAGTTTATGACTAAAATAGATGCTATTTCTTTTCCTCCATAGTTTACTGTTGCTCAAGTAAGGGGTAAGCTGAAACCGTAATACAGGGGACCTGGTTCTCCACACATTCAGAGTGAGAAAGGGGCTCATCATTTGTGACCCCGGTCCTCACTGTGGGCAAGAAAGTGATGTCCACAGCCATGCTGTGGAAAGGTGGTGACCTCCCAGCAGATGACCTGGCGTCGGGGACCCTTCGGGCACCCATCAGCTGAGCTCCTGCAGCCTCACTCGCTGGAGGGTGGGAGTAGCTGGTGACATGGAACCAACGAGCCAGCATTCCATTCTCTGGCCTCCTGGCCTCCACGCCTCAGCTGTTTTCCCTCACTCAGCAAAAAAGCGAGACAGAAAAGAAACAAAAACTGGCTGTGGAAAGAGGCCCTGTTAATTAGTAAAGCCTGATGTCTTATGTGTTGGGTCTGCATTAGGACAAGCCAGGAGGGCCTCGTCCTGTGCGGTTACTTTTCATCCGTCAGGAGTGAGCCTGTCCGAGGTGTGTGCTCTGTGCTCAGGGGAAGTGCATCAGTACCTTTGGGTGAGGAAAAACACCTAGACGTGGCCATTTGTGGCGCTGTTGGGGAGTTTTGTGCTTGTCATGGATAAAAGTTTACCCTGGCCCCAGGCGACAGTGTGAACATTTCTAAGTGTGGACGTTAACGAATGAAAATGTGCCAGCTTGTAAGCAAGTCATTATTTGCAGTGAATGGTGGTACCAGGCAAAGACTGGGGTTTTGCTTTTTCTTTTGTGATAACAATTATGTATTCCTCCTCCAACCCCCCTTTTATATCAGTAATTGGAGCATATGGTTAAAAGTCAACTATTTCAGAAGTAGTGGAAATTTAGCAATTCAGCACGTTGAAACATGCTGTTTGTCTGTTTTGGAAGAATTTTCTTAGTTGCCATCAGTTTGCCAGACCATCCTTGATTGGGAAATGAGGCTGAATTTTTAATGAATTAGCCAACCAAGAAACGTGACTTGCCCTTAAAATAAGGGGTCATGTAATTTGGACAGTACGGTTGCCCTGGAAAGACTGTTAAAGATCTTGTTTCTCTCTTTTGAGAAACCTAGGCTTGATATTGAGCTGGTAAAAATGGGCAACTTATAGTCTAAAGCCAGGTTTGAGGATTTAGGACCGTAGTAGGTAAGTCGGGCAAAGTCCTGACCTTGTGAGAAATACGCCTGGGTTTCCTTGGCTTGGTCATTAATAGCAATATCAGCCACGAGAGTCATGGCCTCGTTTAACTAGGTATTTACAGTGGGGTGGGTAGGTAACTTCTTCCCTCTTTTACAAATGAGCAAACCAAGGCTCTATGAGGCCAGGCCCAGTGAAAGGGCCCAGAAAGAGGCACAGCCTGGATCTGAGTCTAATCTGGTAGATTAACTGCAGCCTCCTCTGCTCCTTCCTCTACACTCCTGGATGCACATTTTTAGAATTAAAACTGAGAATTCCATTCTTGAGGTGATTTATGTCTTTTGTCCAGGCTGAGATAATGTGTACATGTGCTGGGTGTGTGGGGAGGAGAGTGCTTGCCAAAGCTACAGGGTAGAAATGGCCCATCTTCCTGGAACACCAAGGACAGTGTCTGGATATAAAAAGAGACATGGGGTGGAATGAAAGTTATAAGTGTCGACTGCAAAGCGTACATGCGTTTTTGATGGAGAAACCCAAGCCTTGGAAGCAGTTCTTTGAGGTCACTTGCGTGTCTCTAACCACCCCGCATTGGACTTCTCTGCCTTTAAGGTTGCTTGGGTGGAAAATTTGGAGAAGCACTCATGTAAGTGCAAGTCCCGGGCCATCTGGGCCTTTTCCACCCTCCCAGCTATATGTGGTGAAAAGGAATGTCTTAACTATGTAAACCAGCGTGGGAGAGTTGGTGCTCTGCTCTGTTTGTACAGCTGCTCCCCGGCTCCCGCTCTGCTATCTTTCATGGCCCAGAGGTATCCGTGAATATGCTGGGGAAGGGTTTCTGGAGCCCGGAGGAGGTGAGAACTAGGTAGGGGAGATGGTTGTCTTCCAAGTGCCTGTGCCCCTTGGTAGTCAGTCTTTTCAACAAAAATGTATATTTATTTAAACATTTTTAATACTTCTTGAATTTCATAGTTCACCATTTAAATCCTCACAAGAGGGTTTGCAATGGAATACCTCTCTCTGCTTCTTTCCATAGCCCCAATTCCCTTCTTCACAGCCAGCCAGTGTTACCAGTTTCCTGTGTAACCAAGTAAATACAGGTGAAGAAATGATCTCAGGGCAATTTTAAGGGATGGTCCAATCTTGAAAAACAAGAGAATGTAGCACATCTGCTACTTTTGCCTTTGTGGTGATGACCTAGGGCAGTGTTTCCGACCTTTTGGAGTGGAATTTGGAATTGATCTTTGTTAACTATTTCTGACTGATTGTATGAATGAATAATAGGTAAGATATTAAAAGACACATCCATGTGATCTTTTTTACAAATAGATATTACATAGGGGGTATGATCTGGCTAAATGAATCGTTAGAAACTGTGTGCCCTTTGGTTTTTATTTATGATGGAACATCCTCCCTAGTCTTGCTGTGACGTACAGCACTTAAGATCAAAACATCACAGAAATGAAGTACCAGCAATTAATTAAGTGAGGGCAGCGGTGTTTGTCCCCAGTGACCTGTCAGAGTAGATCTTTACCAGCTCTGGTCCTCCTAGAGTTCTCCTGCTTTTGCCACAGTCATGAGATACAAACTTAAGCATTTGGAAAAGGTGGTGCATAGTTCAAAGTTCAGAGCTGGAAGAGTTTTGGAGTCCCGCTAGACCAGTTTTCTTTGCTGGCAAGTCATGGAGAAGAACTTGCCTTGAACAAAGGGATGTGATTTTTATTCTTTTAGGTTCCAGCACTGCTGCAAGTGAGTTAGGTACGGTTTCAGGAAGAGCAAGGTTATCCTATGGGCTTTACCTGACATAGTAGACTGGGGACGTGGGATGTGGTGGTGACGGGAACAGGGGAGCCGCTCTGGAAAGGTTTGCCAATGGAGGCTTAAGTTAAATTTATTTGTAAACATAATGTGGTTTACCACACTATGAAGACATAGAGCAAAACGTATTATCGTTTTACAAATAGTCAAAACAGGACTAAGTGTCTCAACACATACAAGCTCCCATAGAGGCACACTCAGCCCGTGAAATTGAGAGCTGGGATTGGAGCAGACCCTGCCACTGGCAGCTGAGTGATAACCTGCCTGATCCATCCTCCTAAGACAGATGGACTCAGAATGTGCCCTGCAACTTCCAAACAGAGAAAATACCAAGTTCTAAACATCAAAACACAGCACAGCGTCCTTTATCTAGCATGTCAGGGTGCCAGGTAGGCCCAAATCCAGCTTAAACCAGATCTGGTTTTCAGTATCCTTGCTCTTCCTGAGATTTCTGGGTGAATGAAAGATCACTGACTGCACGTGGAAGTGTTCTTCACTTTACCAGAAGATTTAGGCAAATGTCTTTAGTCTCTTGTTCTCACCAGTACCCCGGTGGACCTCAGCTCCTCCATCCCCTCCGTCCGACTCAGCCTCTGGGTTTCCTTTGTTCCTCTTTTAAAAATCAGCTGTATTGAGATACTTAACATACAATTCAACTATTTAAAGTGCAAAACCAGTGGTTTTTAGTATGTTCACAGAGTTCTTCAACCATCGCTACAGTTAATTTTAGAACATTTTCATCACCTCAAAAAGAAACCCTGTACTTTTTTTTTTTACAAATTATGTATATAATTATATATATATATATCAATGTTTATTTATAAAACAGGATCATACTCTTCATACTATTTAACTTTTTATGTATCACATCATGACTTTTTAAAAATTTTTGTTGAAATAGTTGATTTACAATGTTGTGTTAGTTTCAGGTATACAGCACAGTGATTCAGTTATATTCTTTTCCAGATTCTTTTCCATTATAGGTTGTTAAGAGAGATTGGGTATAGTTCCCTGTACTTTACAGTAGGTCCTTGTTGGTTATCTGTTTTGTATATAGTAGTGTGTATATTTTAATGCCAAACCCTGAACCCTTTAGCTGTCATCTCCCAACTTCTCATTCCCCTCAGCCCTACGCAACCACGAATCTATTTTCCATCTCTATATATTTGCCTATTGTAGACATTTTATATAAATGTCAATATGTGGCCTTTTATGAATGACTTCTTTTACTTAGCATAATGTTTTCAAGCTTCATCCATGTTGTAGCATGTATCAGTACTTCATTCCTTTTTAGGGCCAAATAATAGTCCATTGTATGGACAGACCACGTTTTGTTTACCCGTTCACCAGTTGATGAGCATTTGGGTTGTTTCCACTTTTTGGCTACCTTGAATAATACTGCTGTGGAGTTTTTGCACAAGTTTTTGTGTGGCCATATGTTTTCATTTCTCTTAGGTACATACTTAGGAGTGGAATTCCTGGGTCTTATGATAACTCTGTTTAAACTTTTGAGGAACTTTCAAAATGTTTTCCAAAGTGGCTGCACCATTTTGCATTCTCACCGGCGGTGTGTGAGGGTTCTGATTTCTCTACATCCTCCCCAACACTATTATCTGTCTTTTTGATTATAGCCGTCCTAGTGGGTGTGAAGTGGCTTGTTATGGTTTTGATTTGCATTTCCCTAATAACTAATGATGTTGAGCATCTTCTCATGTGCTTGTTGGACTTTTGTGTATCTTCTTTGAAAGATGTCTATTCAGATCCTTTGCCCATTAAAAAAAACTGGGTTATCTTTTTATTATTGAGTTGAAGAATTCTTTGTATATTCTAGATATGGGTCCTTTATGAGATATATGATTTGTAAATATTTTCTCTCATTCTTTGGGTTGTCTTTTCACCTTGTTGGCACAGAAGTTTTCGATTTTGATGAAGTCTAATTTATCTATTTTTTCTTTTGTCACTTATGCTTTTGGTATTGTATCTAAGAAGCCTTGCATAACTCAAGCTCACGATATTTGCTCCAGTGTTTTCTTTTAGAAGAGATTTATAGTTGTAGATCTTACATTTAGGTCTATGATCCATTTTGAGTTAATTTTTGCGTGTGGTACAAAGAAAGGATCTAATTTCATTCTTTTGCATTTGGATATCCAGTAGTCCCAGAACCATTTTGTTGAAGACTGTTCCTTTCCCCCTTGAATTATCTTGGCTCCCTTGTTGAGAATTAATTGACTGTAAATATTGGGTTTATTTTTAGACGCCCAGTTCTATGCCATTGAACTACGTGTGTATCCTTATTTGAGTACCACTTGATAACTGTAGCTTTGTAGTCTCTTATCTCTTAATGGGAAAGTTAGGGCAGGAACGGACAATCTGGACTTTTCTCTTGCTTTCCCTGGTCTGACCAGTTGCTGGATTCTTTAGATCCCTCCTCAGGTTTTCAACCACACTTTATTTCTCCTCAGTCATCTTGCTGGTTTCGGTAGAAGATGATATGTCCAGATAGTAATAGAGAAATCCCAGCTGTTGGGTACCATAGTGTTCTCCTAGCAATGCCCGCCAACCTTGTTCTGACTCAGTAGCTTGACTCTGATGAGCTTTCCCAGATGCATAGAATTAAATGGAACATTCGGGTTGTGAAAAGATGCTCTGGTTTCTGAAACTCTCAGATTGGTTAAGTTCAGGATAACACAGCTTCCTGTACTATTACAAGATTTAAAGATCTTTCTGAAAGGCTATGCAAGCAAGTGATTTCGGCAGATAGCTCTCCCAAGTGGGCTGTGTCGTAGCCTTCGAAGCCAGATCTTGCCTTCCCTGGGCCTTGCTTTCCTTGAAGGCATCTGCAGCACTGTTTTGTGAGCGCTGGGTTTACTGGTTTTCACATCTTTGTAGTAGTGGAGAAATAGAAGATGAGAGGTCTGCTGGGAGAGGTGGAATTCTGGACAAGGCCACTTACCATTACTTTTAATATGCTGAGCCAAAAAATAAAACGCCTACGTGACGTCTGGAATTAACAATAATCATCCTGTAATTGTTCCCATTCCTTTCTGTTATGGATTGTGTGCAGCACATGCTCATTTTCAGATGGTAGTACCTAGAGCTTGCACCGTGAACTGTACCATAATTCAAGCAAATTTTAATTTCCATTTTGTGTTAGACATTAAAAAAAAAACCCTGTAAGCAGAAATTGCCCTTCATCAAGAGCTTCTGCTAAGAGGCCCTGCACGTGGTGAGGGGTCAGGAAAGCGAACTCATCAGTGGTTATAAGAACAGGTTCTGGATTCGATCTGCCCGAATGCATTTTCTCCTACCTGAACTTGGACGAGTTCTTCAGTCTACCCAAGCGCCAGTTTCTTTGTCTTTAAAATGGCGATAAGGATAGTATCCACCTCCTAGAGTTGTTAAAAGGTTGAAATTTCATGTCAAGGACTTGACACAGGCAAGGGTCGGCAAAACTTTTCTGTAAAGAGCCAGATAACAAATGTTTTAGGCTTTGGCCACAAGTCCTGACACAGCTTTTGTAGCACGAAAGTGGCTGTGAACAGTGTGCCCCTGAATGGGCGTGGCGGTGTTCCAGTAACACTTTATTTTTAGTAACAGGCTGTCCTGTGCCGATCTCTGGCTTAGCACGGTGCCCGGCACGTAGTGGGTTTTAGTAAATGCCAGCCATCCACGAAGTTGGGAGCTGCGCCTTGACCCTGTTTCCCATGCTCACCTGTTCTGTGTCTTTAACAGAACATCGAGGTCCTGGCCAGTCGGAGCAGCACCGCAGAGCAAACCCAGGTCGGGCCTGAGATGCGCGCTAAGGCTCTGCAGGAAGAGAACGAGAAGCTGCGGGAAAGCATCCACGAGCTGGAGCGCACTGTCGCTCGGCTTCAGAGGCAGGTTGCTGACCTGCAAGGTGACGAGGCCAAAGCGAAGGAAATGCTCAAGAAGTACCAGGTGAGGCTCGCTGGACCCCGAGCCCAGGCTTGGCAGTGTCGGATCCTTCTTTCCTATGTGACGAAAAACACAGCGACTGGAGAAGCAGAAAGGGATTTATTATCATAATGGAGTAGGAAAGGTCAGGGCAAGCGTGATCATCTCCTCTCTGTAACCCATCGCTTCTGTTCCTCTCTGCATGGCAGTAATGGGAGATGGGCTTCTAGAGCGGCCTAGAACGGGGCTGACAGAGTCAGGGTGGGAGGCACAGGTGCAGGCACGGGAGTCCCCGTTTGCCCAGACATCAGACGTGCTCAACCTTTTGACACTGAGCAGAGGCCTCCGAACACCCAAAAAGGCCATCTGAACACTACCGTCGGGCCCGCTCTCACTCGTGACTGTTTATTCTTTTTTTAACAGTTGGTTGACGGTTTCTGAAGTCATGCAAGTCTTAACAAACCAATTACCTGGTTTGCCAGATCTCTAGAAGTGGGAGGCTGTTAGCAAGAGACACGTACTGACGGCTGTGAGAGATGGCAGCTGACAATAAAAAGGGACAGGAGAAATGTAAAGGGGAGGTGTATTCTCACAGAGCTTCCCCAGATGGTCGTCCATCAGTATCACCTGAAAAGCTTTTTTAAAACTGTGTGCTTGAGTCCATTCAACACCTGTTGTTTCTGGAGCTCCAGTGCTAAGGGTGGATATTTGTATTTTCCCAAAAATCATCTCAGATGATTGATGGGGATGTTCACCTCTGGTTAAGTATGGAGCTGCAGACAGGCACACACATCTGTACGGCTGTTGTGTCCTGTCGTGGGCCCGTGACAGGTGCACTGTGACTGCAGCCTCTGCTGGCTGTGTCTGTGGATGTCCCCTGCATGCCTTTCATGCCACCAAGTTAGCTTCCTAGGCATAGCACACATCTGAGTGTACACTGACCCCGTGTTTCATTGTAGGGAGAAACTCGGCAATTAGAGGAGGCCCTTGTGCATGCAAGAAAAGAAGAAAAAGAAGCAGCGTCAGTCAGAAGGGCCCTGGAGAGTGAGCTGGAAGACGCTCAGGTAAACTCTGAGGGCTGTTGTCTTTAATCCCCCACAGAGGAAGTTCGAGAAGGAAAGTCAGAGGGACGTGTACAGATCGCCATTGGTCCTGTCCTTCCAGGCGGCTCCTTTCATAATAATAACCGTCCTGGACTTCAGACTATCTATCTAGACCAGTGGTTCTTAACTGGGGGACATTTGGCCATGTCTAGAGATGGTTGTCACAACTGGGGAGATGCTACTGGCGTCTAGTGGGTGGAGGCCAGGGATGCTGCTAAACATCCTACAATGCACAGGAGAGTCCCCATAGCAGTGAGTTACCCAAATGTCAGTAGTGCCAAGGTTGAGAAATCCTGCTGTAGACATTAAAGAGCCTGACAACTTTCCAAAGATAAAATATGAATTGTGTGAGGAAGGCCGCCAGAATTGGTCCCCAAGGCAGTGTAGAGTCAGCTCTGTGGCAGAAGCCAATTTCCTTTCTCCTCCGGGCCAATAGACTCCTCAGAGTGCAGTCCTCCAAGATGGCTATTAAAAAGAGCAGGAGAAAGTCATTTCCTTGAAACTAGATAGCTATCTCTATTCAAAATAGGCAGGTTCCTGGAAAATTAGGTTTTCCCATTTGAAGGTTAGAAAGCCTGAAGTACATTCTTTAAAAAAAAAAAAGTCTGCACTGAGGTTCTAAATAGACTTTGCACAGTGACCTCAGCGTGATCCAGGTGTGTCCCTCCTTCTACCTGCTCTGGGGTTTTAAAGAACCAGCAGCATCAAGCATCCCTCAGGCGAGCTTACGAGGAGGTAAAAGCCAGTGCTTCTGAGCAGTTGTCTTAGAGGAGGCTGTTAAAGTTTTCCCTTAGGACTTGCTTGTCTGTAAGGATAGGTCGGCGAGGGGCAGCCCAGCAGCCAAAGTGCAGGGTTTAAATCTCCGAGCTAGTTGGGCACAGAAAGAGAGGAAAAACATTTGTACTCTTCAGGGGCAAAAGTGTGCGCCTTTGTGTCACGTCCACACCAGGCACTGGGTGCAGCTATTACAGGCTCTGTCTTTATCATCTTTTGGTCAAACCAGAAAGTTTCACACAGAAGGAAGTGGTTCAGCGCTGTGAATCTGCAGCTCAAAGCTAATTCAGCGGAGACAACAGATGATGGCCTCAAGGTCTAAAGATCTTAATGTAATCGCCACCCACCCCCCATCTCTGGCTCACCATCCTTGCCTTGGAAATTATCCCTGACCTGTTACTTTTTGTTCAGGCCTGTTTTCCCAGTGGTGCTGAGATGGGGAGGGTGCTTCGTGCAGTGCGTGGCTGTGCTAGCCACTGGCAGCATAATCCAGCAAGAATTTTAAGAGGCTCCAACAGTCTCACCATCATTATCTCAATTATCTGGTCTCAAAAGCAGTGCTATGAGGGACTTCCCTGGCGGTCCAGTGGTTAAGACTTCGCCTTCCAGTGCAGTGGGTGTGGGTTTGATCCCCATTCAGGGAGCTAAGATCCCACGTGACTTGCAGTCAAAAAACCAGAACATAGAACAGAAGCAATGTTGTAACAAATTCAATAAAGACTTTAAAAATGGTCCACATCAAAAAAAAATCTTCAAACAAAAACCAAAAAAAGTCGTGCTATGAAAAGTGCACCATCACTCAAAAATACTTTGCTTTTTCTCAGTTTGGGAACCAGATAGTCATTCCTTTAGTTCGATAACTTTTTCTGCATGCTTCTCCCAAAGCTGGCAACCGAAGGGAGCTTAACCCTTAGAGTAAGAGGAGAGAGTAGCCAGGTTTTTTTCCCCGTCACATAAGCATTTTACATCTCAAAATCTTTGTGCCTTTAGCAATCTGTTGCATCTTCGTGGATGATAAATATATTTCTTTACATAGTGGCTGAAGACCATGTGAACTTAGGTCTGATTTATTATGACTCAGTCAGACAGTGGCAGAGGTTCTTAAAGGGGATGCCGTTCTTGGTTTGCTTCAGCCCTACCACTTGGTTGAGGGTTGTGCCGCTGTGTAGATCTACCTGAACTGCATTCATGGCAAAGACATCTCTGATTCCCTTGAGAAATGGCTTCTGCAGATGGGGAAGCCATAGTTCTTTCCTTCAGGGAGGGATAATGATATATTCCTCTGTATGCCTGCACCTCCCACCCTGTGTATTGAGACCAGAAAAGAAGAAAGCCCCCATGCTTGTGTGGCATGGGCTCTGAGGAGACTGACTTCCTTCTGATCAAACCTCTCATTCCTTTAAGCGCTTTGGCTCACCTGCCACTTGGTTATCGTTAATACCGGGACCTTGCTCAACCGTATAGTGAAAGGCTTTGCATCCACTGAGATAATGGTCCCCAAGCTCAAGGGCACTCACTATACGTCCACCAACCTTGTGTTTTGGATTCTCCGACCTGATAAATTTTCCTCAAATTTTTGTCCCAGTGTTAGTCAATGGCCTTGTCTGGCTGGTCTTGGAAATACAGTCACTGTAGCTATAGAGCATTTCACACCTAACTCCTAAATGCAAAGTTGCCAAGTTGGCTGCTTTTCGTGTGAATTTGGGACATACTTTCTCAGCATGGACATATTGCCACACATTTCTTGAATCACTGAAGAGGCAGAGCATTGTTTAAACAGCATTTCTAAACTTTAGAGTATGTTAGAATTATCTGAGTAACTTTCAGATGCAAATGTGTGGGCTCCACTCTAAGAAAAATTGTGATTCCATCAGAGCAGGCTAGATTTTGCATTTTAAGTAAGCAGTCCACCACCCTTGCCCGGTGATTCTGATATAAGAAATCTTTAGATCACTTTTGGGGATAGGTGTGAATTCTCAACCACTGAGTTTTTATCATATGCCTAATAGTGAATCTGGACTGTGAGGCATACTGAGATAGGAAATCTATTTCTTGCCTTTACAGATCTTACTACCCTGCAATAGAGGCAAGCATGCAAGAAATGTTTTAAAAATAATTTAGCGAAATTACTATTCTAGGCAAATGTGTATGTTGGGACAGGGGGTGTTGGCCAGGCCCCAGGCTCAGAGTGGAGGAGTCTGGGGTGTCTCCAGTGACACAGGAGAGCAGAGCCAGTGTGGAGGGGTGGTAGGGGAGCCCTCCCCGAGCCAAGGGTGAAACAGAAGTGCACTCACCACGTGGAGGTTGAATGGAGCCGAGGCTGGCTTGTCTGCTGGGCTGGGGCCCCTGGGATTGGGATCCAGAAGAAAGAAAAAGAGAGGCTGGGGGATCTGCAGGGGCAGGGGTTGAGCTGGATTCTGGCGGTTCTATGGGAAGGTGTTGATGTCCTTCTGTATTTCTTTTGTTCAAGAATTGACATTTTGAGGTACATGTTCCTGAGAGCTTTCTCCCACATGAAGGAACCAACCATACCTTGCTTACCTTACCCTGTGGGCAGCTTTTTGCCCCCAACACCACTAAATCAACCACAGACACAAGTCCCGGGGGTTGACCCTCCCTCTGGTGTGTGTCCGGCTGGACCATAGTGAGACTCACTCCTGCTAATTGCCCCCCACTGAACTCCCGATTACCTTTCTTTTACCACCTTCTTTCCCCAGCTGCTTTTGTTGACATTGGTTCCCTGCAGCAATCAACTTCAGCAGCCCAGCTCTGCCGGCTGTTTCTTTGAGCGCAGCCCTCCACAGGTGGCGTTTTGGCCCCGGGCCATGTGGCTGGCCAGCAGAGCTGTTCCAAAGCTTTGCAAATCAGGAGTGCCTGAAGTGCTTTGTGAGTGTTTTCAAAATGCCTGAGTTACTGCACGTGACAGCAGCTTGTAAACTGTTAAGCACTGTACAAATATAACCATTGTCCTTATACAGCCTCTGCAGGGACACAAGACTGAGTAGGTCCTAAGCAGTACTTGTACTAACCCACATTCAGCCCTCAGTGCCTGATACCATTTTTCTTATGATCTAGCTCCTGTTTGGGTCATGCTCCCCCATTCTGAGCTGTGCCCCTTCATGATATCCTTATGCCAAAGGCCTTAAAGACTCAGCCATTTCAAGAAGCCACTATAATCTTCCAAAGATATTTTAGGATTTTCTTTTTAGAGTTGCATGATTTTTACGTAAAGGACATCAGTCTGTATA
Organism: Monodon monoceros; assembly: GCF_005190385.1. Lineage (NCBI taxonomy): Eukaryota > Metazoa > Chordata > Mammalia > Artiodactyla > Monodontidae > Monodon > Monodon monoceros. The sequence continues at coordinate 61,003,353 of NW_021703778.1, forward strand.
ATGTTGTGAGATGAGAGCCTCAGAGGAACCCAGGGGAAACATCACACCCAAGATGGTACATTTTTTAAGAAGTACTAGTATTTGGTGCTGATTCACTAAATAACCACTCATTTGTACTTTTCCTGACTAGTGTTTCTTCCGTTTAATACCTTCTGTCCATCAGGTTCATCAGCTTGTGGATTGCCAAATTCCTTTCCTTCTATGTGTGAGTCCAACCCATGGATTCTGTTGATTATAACTCCCCCTACCCAAGTGGACTCTTGGCCCATGGGATAATGTTCTTTTTACTTACAGATTCATTTTTAGCTATTTTAATTGTGAGAATCATCTGCATAGCAGAGAAAATGCTCGAACATTAGGTGCAGTGCTATCTGTCCCAGGATGTCAGTTGCCACATGGGTTTAAGTTTGTCTGATGTATAACTTTACCTCAGTTTTCAAGCATGAGTTCTGTCAGGTTTTTGGACACTATCCTGAATCACCACCTGCAACAGCCTTGGCCGTTTGCTGTATTTCTGTAATGCATCCTTCGTCTGTCCTTCATTCCTGCGTATGTCTCTGGTTAAATCAACTTTGCGTCTTGGTCCCTGGATTGCAGAGCCGACAATGTCCTTGTGTCTCTGTGATGGCTTTATTTTGATCCTTTTTGTTATCACTGATGTAGCAGGTCTGATTGCTTTGTGGTGTGGCTGTGAAACTCCCTCTGCCACCTGTTTCTGTGGCTGACCTGGTAGGTAGGTGATAGCACTGTCCTTTCCCTGCCATCTGCAGAGAAATCTGAGTCAGGCCACCCAGGAGCAGAGGCAGTTGTCTGAGAAGCTAAAAGACGAGACCAAGCAGAAGGAGCAGTTAAGGAGACTGAAGGGTGAAATGGAGAACGAGCGATGGCACCTTGACAAGACCATCGAGAAACTGCAGAAGGAGGTGAGGGGTAGGAAGAGGGGAGGGAGAGGAGGAGGGAGAGGGCGTGTGACCCAGCCCCCCCCGTAAGGGCCTGATAGAGCTGAGGAGACCTGCAGTGTGTCTCAGCACACATGTGTCAGGGATTTGCAGCTCCCGGGAAGCAGCTCTTCGGACTTGTTGATAATCCCACTCACAGGGGAACTGGTTTAGAAAATGCCCTCTGGGTCCTGGGCCCAGCTGCTCTCAACAGCTGCCCGAAGAAGCCTGGCACGTCACTGCAGACTTCACAGATGTAACCTGAATCAGAACCTCTGTCTTTGTGCGTCATCTGTGTACTTGCACCTCTCTTTCTTGTGCAGGAGTATGAAAGGCAGTTTTGAAGCCCAGTAGTTGCTGCTCCTCTGCCCTAAAACACCCAGAAGGGAAAAGGCACAGAGCTGATGGAGCCACCCTGAGTAGCTGCCATTTTTTTGACACCTACTGTGTGCCAGTCATTTACCAGCTATTTTTCTTTTTTCTTTTTTTACATTTTATTGGAGTATAATTGCTTTACAGTGGTGTGTTAGTTTCTGCTTTATAACAAAGTGAATCAGTTATACATATACATATGTTCCCATATCTCTTCCCTCTTGCGTCTCCCTCACTCCCACCCTCCCTATCCCACCCCTCCAGGTGGTCACAAAGCACTGAGCTGATCTCCCTGTGCTATGAGGCTGCTTGCCACTAGCTATCTACCTTACGTTTGGTAGTGTATATATGTCCATGCCTCTCTCTCGCTTTGTCACAGCTTACCCTTCCCCCTCCCCATATCCTCAAGTCCATTCTCTAGTAGGTCTGCGTCTTTATTCCTGTCTTACCCCTAGGTTCTTCATGACATTTTTTTCCTTAAATTCCATATATATGCGTTAGCATACGGTATTTGTCTTTCTCTTTCCGACTTACTTCACTCTGTATGACAGACTCTAGGTCCATCCGCCTCACTACAAATAACTCAATTTCGTTTCTTTTTATGGCTGAGTAATATTCCATTGTATATATGTGCCACATCTTCTTTATCCATTCATCTGTTGATGGACACTTAGGTTGCTTCCATCTGCTGGCTATTGTAAATAGAGCTGCAATGAACATTTTGGTACATGACTCTTTTTGAATTATGGTTTTCTCAGGGTATATGCCCAGCAGTGGGATTGCTACCAGCTATTTTGTATCTAACTAGAATTCCGTCTCTATGTATTGTTTTAATCTTGACAACAGCCGTGCAAGGTAAAGATTATGGTTTCAGTATTTTTAACGAGTACACTGCAGAGGCCCAGAGAGAGTAGGTAATGCCCCAGCCATGTAGCTGGTAAGTGGCAGAGCGAGGATGTGACCCAGGACCATGGATCTAGCTCCAGAGGATGTGCTTGTTCACACCTCCATGCTACTTCCAAGTTAGAGGAGACTAATCCTGGGCAGATCACGACCAGGTACTTTGCAGTCTTTGGGGTGGGGTGCTACAGAAGAAAGCAGAGGAGACGTGTTGAGCTGGGATGCAAACCTAGCTCCCTGGCCCCAGATGGAGCATTACAGGGTGGGCTCTCACCCATGTCACTTCTTCCAGATGGCTGACATTGTTGAGGTGTCCCGCACATCAACGCTGGAGCTCCAGAACCAGCTGGATGAATACAAGGAGAAAAATCGCAGGGAACTTGCAGAAATGCAAAGGCAGTTGAAGGAGAAAACTCTAGAGGCAGAGAAGTCCCGTCTGACTGCCATGAAAATGCAGGATGAGGTAATGCCTGGCCAGAGCAGTTCCTGGTTTACCCGTGTTCAGAATATCCTTCAAGACTGCTTTGAAACTCTTCTAGGAGAAGCTTGGGGTAGATCCTTAAGACAGCGTTTGTGCTTGATTCTCGGGATGGTTACTTTGGGGCAGATGGCATTCTAAGACACAGAGGACCCAGGGCCTCTGAGGTTAAGTGGACACAGCTTTAGTTTGACCATTTTTGTGATTAATCCAAGATCTGCCTAAAAAGCTTAGCTGCCATTGGTGGAGCACCAGTAGTGTGCCCAGCTGTGTCTGAATGATTTATATGTATCATTGTTTTAATTTAATCTTAGAACAGGGATTATAATAACTAATTTTTCTTTTTTTTGCCATTCGTTTAAAATTATATATATATAGACTTTCATTGCCATGGGAGTGGTGGGTAAGAGTTTCAGAACAACAGAAAAACAGAAATCTTCAGGAATTTATGAATACTGAAATTATTAAAACATATTCTTGGTTTTATATGTAAGAATAATAGGGCGAAGTAACCCAAATGTTAGCTTCCTTCAGTCTGGACTTCTGAAGAACTGTGTGTAATAAAGGGAATGTTTTTGATTATTTTAATGGAAAGCTGAAGGCTCTAAAATGCAAGTACAGTGTAAGCTGATTTCTGCTCTGTCTCTTGCCAGCTGCATGACATTGAGCAAGTTACCCCAATTTTCTGAGCATCTGTTTCTCCCTCTTTAAAAGTATACAAAGTAATAATGATTTAGTAATTAAATGAGGTAACATGTGAGACTATATGGCAGAGGGTCTATATATCCTGGACACTGATATTAGTTTTTTGTTTTTTAATTCTAAAGCTTGCTTTTTTTTTTTCATAAGCAGTGCCAAGAGCACTAAGATTCCACAGGAAAACAAATTTTTCTTCAAAAAACAAACTTTTATTATCTTTGATGATCAAAGGAAGGCCGCCCATGAGTCAGCGCTGAAACTGTGTGAAAGAACAATGGATATTTATTACAGGCTTCTAGAATACTTCTGAAAGGACCCTGGTAACAGATCCCCTCTGGTTTAGGGTCTTAGGATACAGGACTCCTAGTAAGAACTGAAATTAGCATATCGACAGCACAGTTCTCTGGCCCTGAAGAAGAATCATTTCTACAGCAATTGGGTGGGAGGATTCTGATACTTGCCGGAATGCAAACACCTGGTGTCCTGTTTTGATTTCAGAAAATCAGTGTCACGGTGACCCCTGTAAAGTGCTTTCCCTTGGTTTTTGTGTAATTATTACTCTGCTAGAATCTTCGGGTAGGGAGGAACCTTAGAGACCCTCTAGTTAGATAAGGAAACTGAGATCCAGAGAGATTAGTGAAGGCCAGATAGAGACCAGTGTTGTTTGTAAAAGGGCAGTGACTCCAAAAAGGATCCCTTATGATGAAAACAGAGCCGGCACTTCCTAGATTTTCTCAGCGGTCTAGCCCTGTGAGGCACTATTTCCATTTGCATGGCAGAAACAGACACCTCATTAGTCTAGAAGGAAACTGCAGTCAGACACCACCCTCAGTCAGGATGGTGAAGTCATGGAGTCGTTTAAAACAAAAATGAATTAATAAGCCAAGGTCACTTGGGATCCTTGAGAAACTCAAGCTCAACTCTGTTCACCACCCTCCACCACATTTTGGTTGAGCTGAGTTAAAGCTCTCAGTAAATAAAAAAGCTGCAAGGGTCCATCCACCCTAAGCGCTGTAGTACTGCCTCCTTTGCTTTGAGAGAAATAGGCATTTTACCCGTTCTGCCTTTGGCATAGGGCTAGAAAAGTTCTGATGAAGGTCATCGTTAGAGAATTAAGACTTAGAGTTCACTGTTCAGTTTATTTTCTAAATCCCACTTAGCAAAGAGCAGCTTCAACTACTTAAAGGTAGCACTAGTAGGTTCAGAAGCTATTTACTTACTCATGATTCCAGACACTGTACTGTTCTCTTGTACATATCCTTATTGAATACTCTTGGTATGATGGAGCCCTTGCTAGATGTTAGGAGGGATCTGCTGGGCGTCGGAAGGTAGGAATGCGCTGGGCATTGGGGAAGGAAGGGTGAGCTGTACCATTACCTGTCAGTCTTTCTGACCCATGTTCTTTTGGGGGTATTATCTCATTTGAGTCTCACGACAGCTTTGTAAGGTAGGTTTTATATTTATCCCAATATTGCAAGTCAGGAAACTGAAGCACAGAGAATTTTTTTAAAGACTTTTCTTTTTGGAGAGATTTTTTTTCATGCTCTGGAGTACCTCTGTATCCAAAGAATGTCTCGTCATCCTTTTTCCATGGGATGATTTTCACTTCGTGCTTTCACTCAGTCACCACCAAAACCAGACTAGGGCCTTTATCTGGAGATGTCTTCTTTAAGACTGCTGTTTTCATAGAAATTTCAGGTGTTCCTATCAGCCTCCAGGAGAGGAACACAGTTCCTAGTCTTCCTTCTGGGCTTCCTAAAGTAGCCTAACCTATTGGGTCCCCAAAAAGAGTATCTTTGAGACTTTCCCAACTTTTCCGTGAAGATCACCCCCAAAGGCTGGTACTCTTTCATGAAGTTTGCCACTTGCTATCGTATACTCCCTGAAGGAAATTAACCCTTGGTGTATTCAATTCCTATGACTGGGCTTTCGCCTGCTACCCTATACCACCTCCAGGAGGGAAGGAAGTTGAGAACCAAACAGCCTCAGGCTTCACCGAATCAGTCCACAGAGATGTTTAAGGAGTACCTTCTGTGTGCTGAGTTGCCTAGTTCCCTTGGGGAGATTGCAGAGGAGTGGAAAACACAGACAACCCCTTGCGAATCAAAGCTGTCGGTTGCACTTTCTTCAAAGCTATTAGTTCAGTGCCACCTTGTGGAGGAACAAAACACTGTAAATTATGACAACTGATAACATTCTGCTTAGAGAGTAGTGGTTTTCACTTAATTTACATGTTTATATTAATAGATTTTGTGCCTGCAGGTTGCTGTGGGGTCATGATTTTAGCTTTTATCTTCCCCCAGCTTTAAACCTCTGTTGAGAGGAGCCTGATACGGGTGGGTGATAGATTACACTCTGGGAGGCTCTTACTTAGTTCAAGGGCTTTCGGGTATCTTCAGCCATGACCTACAACAATATTTGCTTGTACTACTCTGATACTTTTTTCTGTTATATTTAACGCTGGCCAATATCTACTGAATTGAATTTATAACCCAATGGGTTGCTCTCTGTAGCTGGAAAAGCGGCTTCTTTTTACAGAAGAGGAAACTGAGGCCCAGAAGAAGGTGGCGCTTGCTCACGGGCTTCTGAACCCCAGTGGAGTGTGGGGGCCGCCCAATTCTCTTCGGGGTCAGCCTGCACATTGACGAGATCTCTGTGCTCCTGACTTGCCGGGATAAGCACCCTAGCCCCTCTTCATTCCAGACGCGTCTGTTGGAGGAAGAGTTACGGGACTACCAGAGAGCTCAGGAGGAAGCACTCACGAAAAGGCAGCTTCTGGAGCAGACGCTTAAGGACCTGGAGTATCAGCTGGAAGCCAAGAGTCACCTCAAGGATGACCGAAGCCGACTCATCAAGCAGTTGGAGGTTTGTGGGCGGCGCGGGTGTGGGACTCGAGGGAAGCAGACTTTCCGCTCACGCCTCAGCCTTTGGGCAGTCTTTGGCTTTTTTTCTCTTGAACAGCAAGACCGTAAAAGTCATTTCTTGATTTGAGGAAGAAGCTAGTAGTTTGTAGACTCATAAGACATCAGAGCTGGAAGGAATGATGGAAATAATCAGACAGTGCTCAAGGCCAGGGAGAGAGAGCTGGAATTTAAAATCAGTGGAATTCCTGATTCAACTTCGCAAATCAATAGAAATAACTTTTAAAACCTCCAGGGGACTTAGTAGCAGTTTATATCCAGGGAGTGATGTTTCAACCATTAAAGATTTTATTAGATGGGCCCTTTTAGAGGCTTAGAATTACCTGGTTAGGGTGTCATGCCCCGCCGCCGCCCCCCCCCCCCCCCCCCCGCTAGATTGCCTTGTGTTTTGCTGATGTCCTGGTTCTAATCTCATTAGGGGAGGTCATTTTAAGTCAAGCTAAGGTCAACCCAGGTAACTAGGAAGTGATTATTCTAGGACCCAAACAATCTGGTTAAACACAAGCTAAAGCCTCGTCAGGCAGTGACGTGAGAACCTTTGGCGTAATGACCCTTGGCCTGACCCCCTGAAGTCTCCTGCTGGGTTCTGTACAGTACAGATTATAGGCAAGAAGAGAGCCCTGCGAAGAGGTGCTTTTAGGCAAACGTTAGGTTGCCAGATCATCTCCTTCTAGAGTATTCTGACTAAAAAGAACATTTCCTTTTACTAACTCAAGGTGTAGAAGCCATGGTATAGCTAAGCTTCATTTGCCCCTCTGCAGTATTTGAGCTATTTCTCCATTAATTATAAAATGAACAGCTCTCAAGATCCCACCCCTGTGCGGCACACCCGAGGGTGCTTCCTCCCTAAGAGGCGGCTGGCAGGACTGTCTTGTTGGGACTAATATCTTGCTTGTTCCTTTACTAACACTTAACAGATGAATTCTCAGACTCAGGAGCTCTCTCAATAAAGGCGATTGTCTGTAAACTCAGAAACTCAGGTGACTGTCGTATGTAAATGCGGTACTTGTGGATCTTTGGTGATTCTGAGTGACACTGGCCTTGGAGGGGTCAGGAACCACTGAACAAACAAGGAGGTTTGGTGCAGGACCCAGCTGTTCTGAGTTGGTTTTTGGGACTTTGGACTCCTGGGAGAGAGCTTTCTGGGTTCTCTGTAGATTTTGCTCACAACAGGGAAAGCATTCACAGACATTTAGTCATTCACGAGTTCTGTTTTATTTTTGGTGCATACGGAGGCTTGTCAGCCAACTTTGACAATCGCAGAGACAATATTTATGTACAGATGCTGCAGGCTCACATAGAAACTCGTAATGCTGATTGCTTTTAGTGTGTCTGGCTCATGGCTCTGACTTAATCCAGACATATGACACGTTGGCTGGTGGCAGGAGAAACACATGTACAAACCCCACAGGCCCCCAGTTCGAGGTGGGGTGGTTTGTGTTCGAAGCCTCTTTTTTTTTTCTTTTGGTACACAAAGCTACTTTGAAGTACTTTTAATACTCAGTGATGTTAAATTAGGGAGGCTGAGGAAGATAGAAATTACTCTTCTTCTGTGAATATTCGGTTTAGCAGAATGGGCTGGCACTGTCTTTATGTTACTCTGATGGGGATTTGGGAGTGCATGGTGCTAAGTATATGAGGTTCCCTAGCAGAAAAAGGCAGATGCAAAAGGCTGTTCCAGACTCTATTCCTGGGAGGGTCTTGGGAACCCTGAGCAGGAGAGAGGAAGAACATTGTCCTGAGTTGAGAATATTTAGAGGAGTGTGCCTTGGACGATATCTTGGTTTCCACATTGTTTTTTAACAGATACCTGTTAAGCTTAGGTAGATATTTGTAAAATTACTGATTCATAAGGAAAAAAAAAGGCTTGAAGGAAACATGCTAAAATACCCTCAGTGCTTGTTAGGGTTTGGGGTAATATTGTTTTCTCCTTTTATGTACTTTCTAGATGCACAATTATATCTTACATTATAAAAGCAATAAAACCCAGTTTTAAAAAGATGTACTTTGCACAGTATGAGAAAAAGACACATCTTTCCTCCAAACTCTAATGCATGGTGTTCAGCTCTGGTTTGCCCTTGGGGTTGTCCTTCCACAGGGCAGTCCTTGCTCCTAAAAACTTGGTCAGTGCAAGTTAAATAGGCTGTGTTTGTGACTTCTTTCTTAGGACAAGGTGTCTCAACTGGAGATGGAGCTGGAAGAAGAAAGAAACAACTCGGATTCGCTGTCTGAGAGGATCACTCGGGGCAGGGAACAGGTACTGTTCTGTAGTTGAGTGGTGAGTGGATCACCCTGCATGAAAAAGGAAATGGGAGAGGTTAAACCTGAGGATTCAGCTGGAGGAGGGAGAGAAAGTCCCTGGCTGATGGAAAGGATGGAAGGGAAGGTGGGGTCAGTCACTAAGAGGGAGGTGTAATATATAACATGGAGCATATAGAGTGGAAGTTTCCAGAGTGGTTATGTATAACAATGTATTAGTCACAATAGGCAAAGTGCTTTTAGAGCTGAGGCTCTAAGAATCATTAGTTTAACAAGCAATCATGAAATTTGGTAGCTACCACTGTATTAGTGCCATGGGAAGTAAATGATATGTCCCCGTGCCGATGCAGGGGACATGGGTTCGTGCCCCGGTCCGGGAAGATCCCACATGCCGTGGAGCGGCTGGGCCCGTGAGCCATGGCCGCTGAGCCTGCGTGTCCGGAGGCTGTGCTCCGCAACGGGAGAGGCCACAACAGTGAGAGGCCCGCGTACCGCAAAAAAAAAAAAAAAAAAAAAAAAAAGAACTTTGCCAGCAAATTAGCAATACATACACCTGTGAGGCATCCACAGTACAGGAACAGTACCTTGCAAGTGAGTGCTTTTTGCAGTTTTCGAATGACAGGAGTTTCACTTATATTTGATCCTTATAGGAACACTGGGAGGCAGCCAGGGATCGTTCACACTGTCCTCACATTGTGCATAATGGAACTAATTTCCCAAACTACACTTGGGATAATCCCAGGGTTTTGAGGGTTTGTTTCCATTTTTTAATTAAAAAAAAAAAGTTCAGAGTGCCCGAGTCATATCCTGGAGATGGGGTGTCACATCACTAGAAAGTGGTAGCACCATTAGCTGGTTACCATGTCCCCACTGCATGCCCAAACCATTTGACAGATAAAAATGTGGAAATATTATGGGACAAGGATTCAGAACATTCAGTGGTGGTTTTACAGAGAGTTTGTATTCACTAATCTCAGCCTTTTATTTACATGATACCTTTGGATACCTATAGAAACCTCTGATGGGATGTCCTTTCAATGACAACTTATTTTTACGCCCAGCTCCTGAAAATGGTGCCAGTAAAACTGTACATTTAATAGACATTTAGAAAGCTCTTCACCTTTTGATTTGCTTTGGGCACTTTCTTAATTAGACAATGAAAACAAAACCTAAGAGCCTTGGATGGTACTGAGTATAATTTAGGAAATTATCTGTGTGAAGGATTTAAATAAAAAGTCTGAAATACAAATTAATACAAAATTAATATGGAATCTTCCCACTTTCCTCTGCTCACCCTTCTCCTTATTCATATGTACCACCTTTCGCACACTTTGGGATGACCAAGAACTGGAGCTTCCAGCACTTAGGGACAATGCTGTTCTAGGCTGGTAGCCCCTGTTCAAAGTTGAAGGTGAATCACTGGCTTCGTTTCCATCTGCCTTTGCTTCCCTATTGACAGCTTCTTTGCAAACAGGTCAGATTCTGGTGCTCCTTTGCTCCTGAGAGTGAAGGAAATTCCAAGCAGAGGCTCCATCCACCCTCCCAGTGCACTTGGGTTCTGCCTACATATTTCAGTCCTGTTTACGGTGCTAGTATCATTCCTCTGGAGGGGTGGCAGCCCACCTGACCTGAGCTGCAAAAGTTTAGAGAAAGACCTTCATGGAAACCTGAAGTTCGGGTGGAGAGCCCAACCTTGACATTTGAGACCTAATAGTTCTTAGTAAAGTCTGCATTTTCTCAGTTCTCCTGCTGGTATAGAAGCTGCTTTGTTAGGAATTCCTGCCGGCCTGGCTAAGGTGCCCCCTTACCACAGGGCTTTTCAGGATCTGCTAAGCGTTGGTGATGATGCGAGAAGTGGCCCTGAATTTGTTTTGCTAATGCTTCTTGCAATTTAGGCAAGGAGGAGTAGTGGGGAAGTATGTCATCCTATCAATAACCAGGCAGTTAAAACAGCCTTCCAGACCTGAAGCAAAACACAGACAAACTGAACCAGAGATGGTTGCCTCCCTTGAGTCTGCTGATGGCCCAACACTAAGGAGGCCCATCACTTAGGTCTGTTTGCTTTGGGCCTCTTCTCTCTTCTTTCAACAGGATTTGTGGGTAATAGAACTGCTCTCTGTGATCTGCTCAAGGTTGAAAATATTTTCACTGAGCTGAGAACCTAAAGTAAGCCCGGGGAGGAAGTAGTAGAGGGGACGTGCTTGTACTCTGGGAAAGAATCCCTTGTCCAGCCTCCTGCACCAACCCCACGTAGCTCCAGGAAAGTCTCCGCCCCTCTGAGCGCAGCCTCTAAGATCTATGCAAAGGAGGCTGTTTGTCCAGGAGATTTCTGAAGTCTTTTCTGAATTCTCACACTGAAATGCTGTGAGAAGGTTTTATAAAATTAAGTGTCTGAGTCGCCCTTTAACTCTGTCATTCCCTCCCTGTGTCTGAGTTTATGTGCCTGAAAAGATGGGTTTCACAGATGTCTCTAGCCTTTTTGCTATATTTGTTCTATTTTCCTCGTCAGTTTTCTTTGTTCTCACTGCACTCTCTGGGGTAGGGAGGGTAAAGCCTGGTGTCTGTTAAAAGCGGAGAAATTGAGCATCGTGTTCAAACTGAGGTAGGAATTACGAAAACAATAAAACAAAACAAACCGCTGAGATGAAGTGGGGTCTCCTGATGGAGTGCTCTCTTCTGGCATGAGCTGCCTTTGGATTTCTGAGCAAGGGTAGAGAAAAGGGTTTGTCAAATATACCCGCCTTACAGGAAAGCATTTACTTCTCACTCAAAGTCAAGGTCAATCTGAGACTCGCTTCTTGCCTCTTAAAGTAAAGGTTCAAGAAAGGGCTCTGAGTGTAGACAGGTGGGCCTTGATTCTGAAGTTGTTTCAGTTCATTTAGGTTAACTTCTAGGGATGTACCGGCTGCCTTCCTGCCAGAATCAGAGAAATGGGAAGCTTCTAAACCTAAGACCCCTTCTCCGCCCCCTCACATGCTGCCCTGTGACACCTCCTCGCGGGAGATGTCTCTTAAGGAGCAGGAAATGGTGCCTGTCTGTCCTCTCCAACCTGATTTGTAGCATCCGGTCTGGATGTGCTGCAAACTGCCCTGAAAAGGGAAGGCGTGGGGAACTTTATGTTTTGGATCTTGGTCTCTTTAAATTAAAAAGTCAAAGATTGCAGCTCTTGTCTCTACTTAATCTCTGCATGCTCACAAGCTCCCTGTCTAAATCTTTTTTTTTTTTTTGCACCCTCTGAACATGTCCCATTCATTCTCCTAGTCTGAGTGACAGGGCTTAGGTGGGAAAACAGAAAAAGAGGTTTTCCGGTAATTTTAGTGAATGGCCTACCCCATTTACAGAATCTTAGATCTGGCGAGGACCTCCAGGTTCATTTCCCCAGACTTTCTGTGCAGTGCATGAGAGAGCCGAGGCCCAGAATCACCTGTGATCCAGCCAGGGTGCATGGCTGACCAAGGCAGGCACTGTGGTTGGCTTGAGGAGCAGAGGCTTGCCTAAACAATGGATAACTATCAAGAAAAAGCAGTGGGTACTAAATGCCAAGTGAAAGAGTCAGGCAGCTAAGCAGGGAAAGACCATGATAGCGAGGGTGACAGTGGGAGTTCTTAGGGGAAGGCTGGCCCGGAGCTGGCTTTGCGGAAAGGGTAAGATTTAGACAAAGTAAGGAATGGGAAGGGAATCCTAGATATGGTGGAGGGTGTGAGCAAGGATTGGGAGGTAGGGTCTATTTAGCATTTTCTGGAGCAACGAATGGACTGCTGTGCTTGGTTAGGTTTCTGGTGTCCATGAGGGAATCACGGGAGAGGCAGGTTGAGGGATTTTGAAAGGACTATACCCTGAAGGCAATGGGGAGCCTGGGAAGGTCGTTGAGCAGAACAGTGAAGCATACACAGTGTTCTCGAAGGGGATGGGAGTAAGGGCAGGAGAAAGGGGGCCTGAGTGAAGCCTCAGGTGGGCTGTTTCCAGGGACAGAGGACAGGAGAGGCGGTTGTGAGATCAAACATTCTGCCCTTTTCATGTGTTTGTTTCCACTTTCTCGTGCTTAACATCTGATGCTCAGTAAATGCTGGCAACGTTCTTTGTAAGTTCCCAGCCCTTCTAAGGCCTTCCTTTTAGATACACGCTCAGGATATTCTTTTTTTTTTTTTTAATTAATTTTTATTGGAGAAGAGTTGCTTTACAGTGTTGTGTTAGTTTCTGCTGTACAGCAAAGTGAACCAGCTCTATGTATACATATATCCCCTCTTTCTTGGATTTCCTTCCCATTTAGGTCACCACAGAGCCCTGAGTAGAGTTCCCTGTGCTGTACAGTAGGTTCTCATTAGTTATCTGTTTTGTACATAGTAGTGTATATATGTCAATCCCAGTCTCCCAATTCATCCCACCCCCCAGGATATTTTAAAGTTGAAGGAAATTTGAATGAAATAGTGGGTGCTATACTGGCTTTTGGTCTGTTTAAATCCGGAGAAATCCTTTTTCCTCTCCTTCCTCTAAAGCCATGTTTCCCTTTACGATATTTGCCGTCCTTACTGAGGGTTCTCCAGGTGCTGGGCGCTGTGCCCGTGCCTTGCATGCTTGCTCTTGTTGTTTTCAGGGCTCACGAGGCTAAGTGGCTGCTTAGCGTCTCGAGGCTTGTAAGAAGTGTGGAGCCAAAGCTCATCACCTCCCACCTGTTCCCATCATCCCAGCATCGGACAGTGAGGGTGGTAAAAACACCCCAAACGTTTGGGTCTCTGTGCCCAAGTTTAAAAATAATGCCACAGTGTCTCTTAATATGAGTGAGGATTTATTTTCACCTGATCCTCTCCTGACCCTCCTCCTGAGTCCAGGATTCAGATGGCCCAGCTTGGTGTTGCAAATGTGTCCCACAGGCTGATGTTCTAGCTCCTTGGGCACTGCTGTGTGACTGCTGGTGGCTGAGTGCTACAGTTAACAGTAGATCTGGGCCGAGATGGAGAGGTGTTCTCTTGCCCACGGAGGCCAGGATAGCCCAGCCCAGTGGAAGGACCATTTGTTCAACCCAGGGAGCCAGCAGGCAAGAGGAGAGCTGCCCTGTTGCCTTGGCAACTGCAGGGTAAATCCCAGTGGATAAAGTTGCAGGCTTCTGCAGTCATTTTCAGGAACTGCTCCCGAGTGGCTGGCTCACACCTGCTCCTCAGTCTGCACCAGGGGGATGCAACCACCAGAATACGGGCCTGGGAAATAAGGCTGCTTTGCAGTCAGCCCGTGAAAGATCAGAATGGGATTTCTTTCTTTCTTTTGTTTTTTCTTCTTTAATTAAAATGATCCTGGTCTCAGAACTGCCTCCTATTGTAAAGACTACTCAAAAACCCAATGTGTACAGTTGGTTAATAATACTTTTCCTTTCTTGTGACTGAGTATCACTTTTAGTACTAGCCAAGAGTGTGTGCTCACCAACCCCTTTACAGCCCAACGGTAAACACAGGTGATGGGGTTAAATATTATTACTAGCGATCATAAATATCTCTGGTTTTTCATTAACCCAGAAGGCAGCTGCTTCTAATCCTGAGAGCTGGCTCAGGTCACGGGTGCCTCTGACATAAACCCACTGGAATCTGATACTGTTATTTCCGATCAACGTGCTCAGGGTTTAGCATTCTTTCAATCCAGCTGTGATAACTCTTGCCTTCGGCTCCCCTTCTGTTTTTAATTCGACTGGAAAGTTTTTGTTTGGTCTACTTAGTATAGTTGAAGGGTAAACAGCAATGTAAAGCGCTAAGCTTACATAAAGAAATGTTTTCTCAGCCTCAGATTTACTTCCCTGGTCCAAAGGAGGAAGCTGGCTAAACCAGAGGCCATTTCTCTCTCTCTCTCTCTCTTTTTTTTTTTTTTGTCCCCAATGTGGGCTCAGGGTGAGAAGAGTCTGATGTGGAATATTCACGAGTCACGGGGCCATTCCTGGAGATCACAGTATTGAGGAACTCGACGGAAACACGTGTGGTTTATGGTGAAACCCACCCTTGGGGGTATTGTCCGTAACACCACGTGGTATTCCTTGTGTACGGCTCCGCATGATGTTTTTTAAAAATTTGTTCATTTCACACTTAATTTATTTTTTAAGTTTTTATTTTATATTGGAGTATAGTTGATTAACAGTGTTGTGTTAGTTTCAGGTGTACAGCTGGTGTATTTATTTTAGAATTCAGGGTCTGGCTCTCCTTTTTTGAAGACCTGAAGGAAGCCTATCATGTTTGCCAAAAAGACTGGAGGAAAATTGACTGTCCGGTGACAGTAACTGTTAAGTTTTATGGTCTCACATTTGTTCCTTCCTGTTCTTCACTCTGATTTATTTTACACTTGCATTTTAATAGCCATCTTTGGAGGGGATGTGGTGGGGTATAAATAATTACTGTTTTGCTTTGTTTTTCCTTTGGAGACTCACATTTGCCTGGGGCGCTCCTGGGAGGTCTTGAACCTGCAGGGACCTCCGGGATCCTGTTTGCTGAGTGCCCCTCTGTACTGGGAGGCTCATTTTCTGGCAGGATCCAGAATTTCCAGCCAGTAGCCCCGAGGGAGCAACACCTTGGCCGATGGCCGCTTCTTTAAGTTTGTCCTGAACCCCAGCCTGGGCCCAGTGCCGTGGACCCCTTGGCGATCTTTAAATCCCTCCACAGCGCTTCTCTGCCTCATGCCACTGGAGGTGCTTCTTCCTTTTAGGCTCCAAAGGCCCCCCCAGAACTCCTACTTCTAGGTTTTGCCCTTCACTGAGGGACCTGGGAGGTTGGCAGAGAAGGGAACGGCCGCCAGTCCTGAACCTCCCACCTGGGAGGTGGGGGTGGTAACGTCTGCCTCAGAGAGTCCTGGGAGAATTAACAGGCTCAGACGTGGACACTCGTAGTCACTCTGCACCTGTCGCCAGGGGCTCTTGGTTCTCTCTGTTTCCCTCCTGCTTCCTCAGGCCTGGAGCACAGTTGTGGAAGTCACTGCCTGCCTCCTCACGCAGTTGCTGAACAGCTGCCAGAGCCCCTGGACTCTGCCCCCACTGCCTTTTATTGCCTTCTGGTGGATTTTGGCCTCCCCCCCCCCCCCCCCCCCCCCACCGCCACCAGCGACTAAACTTCTCTCTTTCTCTCTTCCTCTCTCTCGACAAGCCTCCAGGTCTTCCTTATCCCTTAACTTTTGGGGAAATAATCTCCCTTCCCTTCTCTTTCCCTTCCTGCTGCCTCCTGGGCCTCCGAGCTACAGGAGCCTTCCCCCACGAGCCCTGGCTTACCGTCCCTCTCCTGGGTTCTCTCCCACTCCCGTGCTGCCCCCAGCGTGGGCCTGCATCCTTCCCTGAACAGTCTCCTGTCACACTCCCGTCCCGCTACAGTCCATCACCTGTAACTGTTTCCTCCTCAGTGATTCTCCCCCTCGGTCTGCTAACAGCTGTGGGCATCTGTCTTGCAAACCCCTTACTTGAGCTCTCCTCAGCCCTCGGCTCAGAGCTGTCATCTGTCACGCTACGGTTCTAGAGAAGAGGGGCTTCCCTGTCTCTCCCTTCTCTGCTGAGCCTTCCAGAGCCATCTTCCTGGCCAACCTAGACGCATCTTCCTCTGTCCTCACCCTTCTGGGCCTTTGCAGCAGGTCAGTGTCCTGGTTTTCTCCATACCTCCCCTAACGAAGTGGAGCGGGGCGGCCTTCCCAGGGCATGGTTCTCCTCATTCTTCATGCTCTTCTCCTCGGTGAGCTCATTTGTCCTGTGGCTTCAGCTGGCATCACCCAGTCTCCACACCTGTATCTGCAAACTCCCCTGGACTCTAGGGGTACCTAGGGATGTTAATAGTACCCGCCTCATCAGGTGGTAGTGAGGATGAGATGAGATAACGCTATAAAAATGCTCCAGACTTACTTTTGTTAAGTGCAGTACAGACGTTCGCTGTGGTCACAATATTATAACGGGCCCTGTGTGACTGCTCCCTGTCTGCCTCGCCACCTGAGCTCTTAACCCGTCCCGTTGCCTCCCCGCGTGTCCACCTCAGTGCTCTCGACTCTTCCAGCGCTCCCTTCCTCTTTCTTAGCTCCTGCCTTTTCTCATTAGTGGTCCCTGGCTAGGAGAGCTGCACTTCCTCTCCCGCCTCGTCCCCACCCTGCCTCACTCTGACCTCCCTCTCAGCTCTCAGATCTCAGCTCAGCGTCTCTTGCTCTGGAGAATTTCCTCGACCCTCCCAGTCTGGGCTGTGACCACTGCCGTGCACCCCGTGCCAGCATGCTGTCCTTCCCCATTGCAGTGACACTGACCACAGGGACAGGGCTTGTTCATTTGTCCCCCACGAGCCTATAATGAGGTCAGGTACTGTCATGCTGTCCAGCCTAGGGCTGTGATAATACAGTCTGAACGAATGCATGGGCCCACCCCATCATTCCAAGACCACCCCTCCCCCGGCACTCAAACCTACGTGTTCACAAACACACACTCGCTGTCACCCCGACGGAGTGGGTCTTTTCTGGGGACGCCCCTAAAGGTCTTGGAGACATGGAATGGCTACTGTAGCTGAAAGATGGAGACCGGGGCCTTAAGAAGGAGGGCCGCACAGCGCCGCACGGCAGGCGGGAGGCACCGACTGTGCTTTCACTGCATTGTAGGCCAGCTCCAAGGGCCTACAGGCCGCCTTGTTCAGCTTCCTTGTTTAGAAACGAGGAGTCCACATCCCAGAGGTGAGGCGACCAAGGTCACATGCAGGTGGATGCAGAGCCAGGAAGAGAAGCTGGGCCATCGCTCCCTGTGTAATTGCTTCCCGTCGCAGTGAAAGTTTAGCCGTGTCCTCAGTGAGGTCCTGGCCTCTGCCCAGCGGGCGTGAACAGAACAGTTTCCCCCAAGAGGCACATCGTGGTCCCGTGGCCCAGCCGTGCTGACGACCTCTGTAGGGGTGTTGGCTGATTCACAGCCGTGCTCGGAGTGGGGCTGTGAGGCTGCATTCATTACCCGTGGACCTGGTGCTCCTAGAGCAGTTAGAGGAATTGTCCAGGGCCCTCTGTGCAGCATGTGATTCTCGAGGGCCCGGGGCCAGGCGGGGGCTTGGAGCCGAGGGCGGAGTTTTATGTGCTCTGCCTGCTGACCTGTGCACGGCTGGCATGTTTTCCCCTGCTGTGTACAAGGATGCCCTAAGGAGGCCAGCTGCCTCCCGGATCTTGGTTTTTACGCGACAGCTGTATGTAGACCCTAAGTCTGTTCGAAGCCTTTTCACTGAGTTAGTCTAGGGAGCCAGAGCAGGTGAGGTAGTGGGCCATGAGTAGGCACGGCCTCTGTCCTGACCCTCCTTCCTCCCGAGATGTGGATAACTGCCCCGGACCTCCGTGTACTCTGCTGTAGACGTCGGAACCCCTTTGACTTAGAAGGCTGCCAGTCAGAAATGCAAAACTGTGTGCTTTCTTCTGGGCCACACAGGTTCACCCTCCTCTGTGGGCCGGGTCTCGGCTTCCTCCTGTGGTACCGAGCTCTCCACGTCCCAGCCCTGCCCATTGCCAGCCTCGTTCCTTACCACTCCCTGTCACCCACTCTGGGCCAGCCGCACCACTCTGCTTGTCATTCCGTGCATACGCTGTGGTCGGGACAGTGGGAGACGCAAGCCTAGCCTGTCGTGGTGGTGGCGTCTCCTCTCATTATTCCTCAGGTCTTGCCCTCCAGGTGGATGGCAGGGAAGGCGGGGTGAGCTTATGTTTTACTCACGAGGGTGCTTGTACAGGATTTGGATTTGTGAAAATCAAAATCAAGGCTGGTCAGGGTGAGACTGTTACACGTGCTCCCCAGGCATCCAGGGACTCCTGTGTGCACACCTCTTACCTCTGTCGGACCCGGCCTTAAGAAGGAACGGGCAGTTTTATTTTCCTGGCTCACCTTCTTAGTTCTCTGGGCTTCTTCAGGTTGCCCTCTGCTGGACGGTCCTGGGAACAGGGTCTGGGGCCTCTGCCTCTGAAGCGCATTTCACCGTTGCTACGGCCCACTGGGGTTGGGGAATGGAGACACCGATAGGCAGACGACAGGGTTTCTTTCCAGATGCCGCTCAGCTAGGCTCATTTCCTATTAATATAGAAGAAATCCTCGGTGAGGCTTAGCCTTTGGCAGGACACCTGGAGTGTTCTTGCTGACTTCTGTTTTTGGCATAAGAAGGGAGAAATCTAGCAGCATCTGAGATAGGCTGACTGCAGAAGCCTTTGCTAAAGCTCGAACTTGTAATGCAGCAGCCAGCAGCTCAGGGGAGTACTAGCTTCCCCTATTACTTCTTGTGTAGATCCCTGGCAAGTTGGGTGACTGACTCATCCCAGTTTGCCTGGGACTCCCTCAGTTTTAGCGTTCAGAGTCACATGGCCTGAGCACATCCTCAGTCCCGGGCAGGCTGGGATGGTTGGTCATGATCCAAGTTGATTAACTTCTTCAAGCCCTGATGTCCTCAGGAGAGATGATATTACCTGCGTCATAGGCTTGTTGAGGGGATGTCGTAGGATAGCACAGGCGGAGTGCTGAGCAGGTGTAGCGGTTCCCTAGGGCTGCTGTAACAAGTATCAGTACCAGAAACTAGATGGCCTAGAACAACAAAAATGTGTTGTCTCAAGCTCTGGAGGCCAAAAGCCTGAAAGCAAAGTGTCAGCAGGGTCGTACTCCCTCCAGACCTGTCGGAGAATCCTTCCTTGCTTCTTCCTAGCTTCTGGTAGTTTGCCGGCAATCTTTGGTGCTCCTTCACTTGTAGATGCCTCACTCCAGTCCTCCGTTTTCACGTGGCATTCTCCCTGTGTCTCTGTCTTGCCTCTGTGCATGTCTGTCTCTGCATTCAAACTTCCCCTTTTTATAAGGACACCCGTCATACTGGATTCGAGCCCGCCCTAATGACCTCAGTTTAACTTGATTACCTCTGTGAAGATCCTTTTTCCAGATAAGGTCACATCTGAGGTTCTAGGGGTTAGGACTTTAATATATCTTTTTGGAGGGGACAGGATTCAACCCATAACGGCAGGGTTAACTTTGACTATTATTGGTATTTGTATCATTATTGTTGCAATCATTGAGAACTCAAGAATATCTAAGGGACAGCTCCAGTATTCAAGAGGAGAAGGCAGGAGGCCCCCGTCATAAAGAGGAGCTGACTTGGTTGTTGGAATTCATACCTGCGAACCGTTTCAGCACAAAGGCTATAGGAACACCCCCTCTAACCTCTGGACTTTTGCACTGTGTGGTGTAGATGGAGCAGATGCGGAACGAGCTACTTCAGGAGCGAGCCGTGAAGCAAGACTTAGAGTGTGACAAGATTTCCCTGGAGAGACAGGTGAGGGCAGCTGGCCCCATGAACCGCCCCCCCCCCCGCCCCGCCATGGCTTTGGACTAGAGCCCCTTGGTTGAGCCTTCTTTGCACAGCACCCCCAAGAACTCTGCAGAGTAACTCACCTGAGAGGTACAGGTGTTTCTAAGGCCTTTTCCAGAGAGGTTATTCCCACAATATTAAGTGTGCTTGTGAGTTTAGCAGCTGGGGAGAGGTAGAATTGCAAGTGTTGTTTCTAGATCCTAAAGAGGGCTAAATTCGAATGAAAGGAGAATAATAAAGAACCAGTGTCCTCAGATGCAGGAGTTGCTAACAAACCTTACTTGAATCGCTATTTCTTTTACATGCCATTCATGTAAGTTCTTCACTGAATATGATGTATGATATTGCTGAAGGAGCCTATTTCTCCTGTCCCGCCCCAGTAGGTTTATTTATTTATTTATTTATTTTGGCCGTGCCGCACAGCACGTGGGATCTCAGTTCCCCGACCAGGGCTCAAACCCACACCCCCTGCAATGGAAGCGTAGAGTCTTAACCACTGGGCCTCCAGGGAAGTCCCCCGCCCCAATAGGTTTATAAAAGGCCAAGGTCAACCTCATTTGTCTGACATCCAGTAGCCTTAGGACATGCAAAGATTTCACTTAGGCGTATAAGCAATGTGATAGAATCTCTTCTTTTGGCTTGCCAGGACATGAGTGCAAAGCTTTTCCCGGGATACATCCCAAGGTCTCCTGGGGCCACACATCCTAAGGTGGAAAGCAGGCTTACCCCAGTCACCGACCAAACACTGCCCTGCCCTGTGCTCTGCTCTGCTCTGCACAGAGGGTGCGGTAGACACAGCCCCTCACGGCCTCCCTGTCTGATTCCAGAACAAGGACTTAAAGAGCCGGATTATCCACCTGGAAGGTTCCTACAGGTCCAGCAAAGAGGGGCTGGTGGTGCAGCTGGAGGCCAGGATCGCAGAGCTGGAGGACCGTCTGGAGAGCGAGGAGAGGTGAGCTGGGCCCAGCCGTGGTGCAGAGGCCCTGGTGGGCAGTGGGCATCACATTACAAAGTGCTTTCACACTTGTATCTCTTCCTATCCTCGAAAGCCTGTGAGGAAGGCAGAGCAAGTACAACCTTGCTGGAAAATTGTTTCCATTTTATAGATGAGAAAACTGAGACCCACCAAAGTAAATGACTTGAGGAAGGTAGCCTGGCAGAATATTGACGTAACAGGACTAAAACCTGGGACTCCCCACTGCTCAGTTCTTAGCTGCTCCTTTCCCCATGCCTTAAATAGGACAGGCTGCCTTGTAAGCTACTGAGTTTGAGCTGGAATAGAGGTAAGGTGGCTGTCTCTGCTCTGGGGGGGCCAGGTATATTCAAGCGGAGACTGAGTGGCCATCTGTCAGAGATGGGCATGTGGGTGGAAGGGACACAGGATCAGATGACTACATGTGATTCTCTACAGCTTGTTCTCAGACCACAGCCTGAGGGCCAGTACCGGGTTAAGCTTGACCAGCCTCAGTTCTTTTTTTTTATTTTATTTTTTTTAATTTTTATTTTTGGCTGCATTGGGTCTCTGCTGCTGCGTGCGGGCTTTCTCTAATTGCGGCGAGCGGGGGCCACTCGTCGCGGTGGCCTCTCTTGTTGCGGAGCAGGGGCTCTAGGCACACGGGCTTCAGCAGTTGTGGCACACAGGTTCAGTAGTCGTGGCTTGCGGGCTCTAGAGTGAGGGCTCAGTAGTTGTGGCTCATGGGCTCTAGAGTGTGGGCTCAGTAGTTGTGGCTCATGGCTCCAGAGCACGGGCTCAGTAGTTGTGGCTCGTGGGCTCAGTAGTTGTGGTGCATGGGCTTAGCTGCTCCATGGCATGTGAGATCCTCCCGGACCAGGGCTCGAACCCGCGTCGCCTGCCTTGGCAGGCGGATTCTTAACCACTGCGCCACCAGGGAGGTCCCCAGCTTCAGTTCTTACTCATGGCCCCTCACCTTCCTGGAAGCAGTGTGGGTGTGTGTGCATAGAGCACTTTACGTTATCCATTTTCAGTAAGACTTTTGGGACTGGGCCTTTTTGCTCCAGGGCAGCCTGGAGTAAACTCCAAATATTCACAGCCTGGCAGTCTATGACCCACTGCCTTACCAAGTAAAGCCCAGGACTGGGAGTACTCAGGGCAGGTCTGGCTCCGGCTCAGCCTCTCGCTGGCTCCGCAGCCTGGGGCAAAGTCCCTCCCCCTCTCAGAGCCCCTGTTTCCTCATCTGTCCAACGAGCAGCGCTGTCCTGCTGTACACTTGTGAGTCTCTCTGACCCTGCGTCCACCAGACAGCCCTGGGCTGGCCTCGCAGGTGGCTGGGATGAGACGGTCCTCTGTTCTGCTTCCCCCGCTCTTCCAGGGACCGGGCCAGCCTCCAGGTCAGCAACCGCCGGCTGGAGCGGAAGGTGAAAGAGCTAGTGATGCAGGTAGACGATGAGCACCTGTCGCTGACTGATCAGAAGGACCAGGTGCGGGACGCTCTGCGAGCACTTTTGAGATTTAATGTCTCGGGCTGGGGAAGCGAGAGGGAGGGGAGGCCTCGGCGGGCAGGCAAGGGGTGAAGTTGAGTGGACTGAGTCCGCCCTTTCCACTCCACCCCTTACGTCATGGAATGGGGCCTTTAGAGCCCACTTTAGTAGGGGATTTCGGCAAACTTCAGACCCTGAAGTTGGCTTTTAAAGAGTAGAATTTTCGGTCTTAGAGCCTCATCTCCACTTTCCCGTGAGGCTGGTTGCCCCCTTTGCCGTACCCTGGTTGCTGGGAGAGAAGGGGGCTGGACCACTGGCCTCTCTCGGCTGGGCTGGGCGACCCGCCGGCTCACGGCCTGCCTTCCCCCTGCAGCTGAGCTTGCGCTTGAAAGCAATGAAGCGACAGGTGGAGGAGGCTGAGGAGGAAATAGACAGACTGGAAAGTTCTAAGAAGAAGCTGCAGAGGGAGCTGGAGGAACAGATGGACGTGAATGAGCAGCTGCAGGGGCAGCTAAATTCCATGAAGAAGGACTTAAGGTGGGCAAGTGCGGCAACCCCCCCGGGGCCGTGATGGCCCTGACGTTGGAGGGGAGCCTGATGCTTTCAGAGCGCTCCCACTCCTTTGTCTCAAGCTGATCCCTTGTTGTCACCTTTGGGGTCATCCCACCCTAGGAGTGAGAGCGGCTGTATCCACTCCGGTCGCCCCACGTGATCAGTAGGGTGTCACATGTGTCATCCTCATACCATTGCCCTGGTGTCGGCCGGGCAGGTATCGTCCCTGTTGTCCTGAGGCTCAGAGCAGGTCAGACTAGCTCACACCACTGTGTAGGGACCAGCTCCTGGACCAGCCCTTAGGGACTCCTGGGTTAGGGAGAAATGAGGTAAAGTTGTGGCTTGTGTTCTCAGGAGGACGAGGATGTCCCAAACCTGGTCTCCGGAGAGAGCTGCTCTCTTGAGCTCCCCTGCCACGGCCCTAAGGATGGGGGATTAGGTGCGGGGTTGCTTTCCCTGCCTCAGGGTCACTACCTGGGGCATTGGAGTGAGGGGGTGAGTTTAAGTTCACACCCATTCGTGGAGCTGGGCCTTTCTTGGAGGCCGACTGTGACCTGGGGCTTTTTGCTGGCTGCCCAGGTAGTTCTCTTATAAATGCCCAGAAGACTGGAGCCTGTTGAGAATCCTGTAAACAGGGCATGTCTGTCGAGAACCCAGCCCCAGGCTGGCATTAGGGGGCACCAAAAAATCTCAATAATCAAGATGCAATATTAAAATAAAAATTAATGCAAACAGCCCATGGTGAACAAGATGATAAAATTTTAAATTAAGATAGGATTTATGGCAGCACCCTGCTGAGCCATGTTGGAGCTTGAGGCAGAAGGAAAAATCAGTGCTGTTGACCTTGCCCCAGCCCTGCCCAGCCCACCCTGTCAGCAGCAGCCTCCCGTGCTCTCAGGTGGGCAGTTTGCTCCCTGTTGCTGTAGGAACTGGCAGGTGCAGACGAGTTAAGTTCCTGTGCTTATATGCCACTCGCTGGGGTGGAGAGACAGGCGTCTAGAACCCCTTCGCCTCCAGATCGGAGGTGAGCCCCGGTCCAGGGCCAGGAAACATGCCACCTGTTGTTTTGCAGACTTAAGAAGCTGCCAAGCAAAGTGCTGGATGACGTGGACGGCGACGACGACGACGACGACCTCAGCACGGATGGGGGGAGCCTCTGTGAGGCGCCGCTGAGCTACACCTTTGCCAAGGACAGCACCGCCGCCAGCCAGATCTGAGCCCACTTCCAGGGGCCTGCAGCCGCCCGCAGCGTGAGGAGAGGAAGGGAGCGCCATCACCTCCTCTTCGCGGACCAGATAATTCCTCCCTGTGACGTCATGTCCTCCTAGGATCTCTATGGCAGCACAGCTCTGGTAGCTTAGACAGCAGCTGTTGCAGGGTATGCGTTGAGACGCCTGCAGCCGCTTGGCAGGATGGAGCCTCCGTTCTGCACAGCTGTCTGCAGCACCCTCTGCATGGCTGCTCCTCTCTGCCCTCCGCCCCCCCCGTCAAGAAAAGGGGTCCAAATGCTAGTTACTAGTTAGTAGCCATTGTGAAGGGGAGGGGAGGATGTGTAGGCTGTGCATATTTTAAATCAGACCTTCTCACAGACTGCTGCTCTTCCATTTTGGAATGTTGCAGAGGCTTCGTGGGGTGGCTTGTTTGTAAAGTTCACACATCTCTATTGAGTATTATTTTTAAAAATACAAAGCTACTAGATTTTTAAGTATAACTGAGCCAGAGGCAAGAGGGAGAAAGTAAAGACCACTCTGGGCATCAGATTTGGAAAAAGGAATTGTTGTGGTGATAAGGGAGAGTTAAGCCTAAGAAGAGAAGTTCAGGTGGTCTTGGTAAAGAACTTGTTGACGGAGGGAGGGAAAGTCAGAGGTCACTTGTATCCGTGGTCCTTGGTTGCTTATTTTATGTAGAATTTTGTTAAAATGTTTGAACCATGCTGAGACCAATACCAGTCACCAGCTGCCGTTTCTTTTGCACAGGTGGAGTGGGCAGACATGTACGTATGGTTTTTGACAAATGATGCTGGTTTCGGGGGCCAGGGGTGGAGCCCTCCTGTCGTGTCTTTTTGGTCCTTTCCTCCCGCCTCCAAACTACACTCTCTCCGTCCCTGGACGGGGTGGTTGCCAGGTGGGGACCGCGAGGGTTTGGGAGCAAGGTTCGTGGACTTAGGCTTGAGGAAGAGGCAGGTGATGTGTGCAGTAAGGTCACGGGGACGGGAAGAAGGGAGAGGAGATAAGCAGGCGTGTGTGAGCGTGGGTAGGAAGGAGGAGGTGGAAGAGGAAGAAGTTCTTGAAAGCTGCGGGGATGTGTAGGCAAGAGGCAGATTGAACAGGATCTCAGGTTTATGTCAGGAAAGGGAGGAAGGAAGCAGCAGTCAGACAGAGGCATTTCTGTGCAAACTGGAAGAATCCTGACTTCTGGGACAGAGGGACAGCGGCCGGCACCAGGCAGGAGGTAACTGGGGCTGGGTGAGGTCTGGGCAAGGCCATGTTGTTGGGATGGAATTTCAGGGAGGCACTGGGAGGATGCTGGGTATCCCGGCACTTCCTCTTGGCCTCTCTGGTGTCCCCTCCACTGTGATGGTCCCTAGGCACGCACAGAGGCCAGGTCCAATCGCAGCTGGTCAGGGCCGTGGCCAGGGAGGGAACCCTTCAAGTTGTGTGCATGTGATTGAGTGTTCAGCTGCCTCGCAGTGTCCCCACATATCCTGGTAGGTAAGAGGCCTGTGACCCCAGCGCTCCATGACAGTTGCCACAGGGAGCAGGGAATCTCAGTGCCCTACCTACGCCAGGTCACAGAGCGCACCCAGCAGGATTCAGAGTGATCAGCCCCATCTATGGGTAGGTGTCGTCGCCCCCCGCCACCATGGGTGAAGCCCCCAGAGCAGAAGAGCCAACCCCTCTTCTACCTCTGCTGGGTGGAGTGCTTCTTGCCTCTGCTTACCTATTTGGAGTATGGAGAGATTCCTCCCTTTAGCCGTTCATTCATTTAGCATGTATTTATTGGACATCCATGATATCCCAGTCTTTGGCACTGGGGACACAGCAGTAAATAAAGTAGATCAAAATCCCTCCCTTCCTGGAGCACTGTCAGGGGAGAGGGGGTGATCAACAACAGTCACACCAATGAACACAGAGGCTGAGCCCCTTCAGACCTAGCCCCGGAGCCCCTCTGTCCTCTTGGGGAGGCAGCAAGCCTGTGATTGGCTGGCTGGCTCATTGGAACCCACAGGGGTTCTTCGACTCTCATATGCTGTTGAGTTCCCCGCTGCTTCCACCGCCATTAGGTATTTGCCAAGAAGCCTGCCCAGCAATGCTTTCGCCTGCTCATCACTACAGATTAGAGATGGGAAAAGTTGGGGGCCCAAGAACTTTGGGAGCGAGTCAGCATCTGTCTTGGTTTGTGAGAAAGTTTCTGCCTCTCATTCTGGCCAACTCCTTCTGGTAGCCATGAGGCAGGCTGCAAGAAACAAACTGCCTGTGAAAAGAGAACAGAGCTCACCATTCGGAAGATCTGCATCTTTACCCTAAAATTGGGACGTTAAAAATGTCAACAAATGCGCCCTCCTGCGCCGTAATGGGGCTGGCGGTGAACTGGATGCATGCGGTGCACCAGGATGGGAGGAACACGAGCCTGGGAGCTGAGAGGAGAGATGTTTTCAAGTCCCAGCTCATCTTACCGTGGTGACCTTGACAGGGGTGACCTTGAGAGGCCTGCACTCAGAGCGGCAGATGACGCGGAATGATTGAGGACCAGGGCTCAAGGTCCTTGCCAGCTCTGACACGCTGTCATTCTTTGATTTTATTATGTACACATATATATTTTTTTCTGTTTGTCGCTTTAAGAACTAACCCTACTCGAGAGTATTTTCTTTAGCTAGTTTAAAAAGAAAAAAAAGTATTTAATAAACAAGTATGTGGCCAAATGCAGTGCTGAAGAGACAATCATCATATAGCTTTATGATTTTTTTTTCCTGCCTCTGAGTGTCATCTGGCAATGCCGATTAGTCTTATTTTGTTGGGTTTCTGCTTTCGGGTATGGTTTGATTGCCTAGGTTTGTCACCGGGAGGAGACATTCTTAGGCAGCTACCTCCATGTAAGTGAACTCCTGGAGAAAGCAAGTTTGCCTTTCAATAAATGGTATCACCCAGCAGGAATCTTGACTCCCGTTATTTCGACTCCCTTGTTTTCTCCAGAGCTTGGCTCCGTGTCTGCCAAGAAACAGCCCAGGTGAATGGCTGGAAGCTACCCAAGGTAGGGGAACTTGGGGCGTTCCAGGCTGGGATCCGTGTCTGAAATAGAAGGGTGGGGAGGGGGTGAGTGGGGCGCACTGAGAGGATTAATGCCCCTGGATGGTTGTGATGTTCTGAGAAATCCAGACTGCCCATTTCCAGAAAATGGCAAAAGGGGAAGTGTGTTGATAACTGAGAATAAACAGGCACCCCCTGTTTTCTCCTTGTTCCAAAACTGAAATGGGTTCTCCTGCAATCACAGTTAGCGCATAATCTCACTTGATCTGCAGCAGGTAACAGCAGGTACCCTGGTCCATTTTATATGAAACAGGAGTCACTTCCACGTGGAAGGGACCTACACTGTTCATGGTCTTCAGTGCCATTCTCTGCCCTGTCCTCTGGAGGCCGATCCCTAAAGGCCCTGGGTTCCCCCCATGACCGATGACGACTCTGGTCGGGGTCAGCTTGTGGGAGCAGGTGGAGGTCAGCATTTTTCTGTTGTCACCCCTCTTTTGTGCAGCGTTTCCAGCGGTGACGCAGCCGGACAGGACTGCACAGGACGCACAGGACTTGGGCGACCATACCTCCTCCTTGTGTCTCTGGTTCTAAAGGTGGTCAGGGCGGCCTGCTGCTCTTCCTCTGCGCCCCTCGGCAACCCTGGTGGGTTCCCCCCGACACTGCCGCCCTCCAGGGCATTTCTTCATTAAACCCTTTCGGCCGCCGCAGGTGGCTGCTGCTTCCTGCCCGTACCTCTGACCACTGCCCCTTCAACGCCCCCAGTGATGTAAACATCTGGCCCATCCAGCTATCCTGCAGCCCTTGACTCCCTTTATTCTGACTAAACAGAGCATCTCAAATGTAGATGAGATTTTCTAAGTTTAATAAGTCCTCAAAGTCTTTGCATAAATTGTTTGCTTTTTTTTTTTTTTAAAAGAAAGGTCTGGATTTTTGGGGTGTAATTTTATCATTTGTAAGTAAAAGACACCCTTTTGGTCCTAGTTGCTTTTGAAACTGTATTAAAGCCTCTTTGGCCCCTGGGCCAGGGTCTTTGTGGTGAGCATAAGAGATCCTGAGGGGTTACCTGTCCCCTGCACCCGTGGGAGGGAAAGTGACTCAGGAGCTCAGAGCCAAAGGGAAAAAAAGTCCTTCCAGGCCGGCAGCTAGCTCCTTCCCCCACATTCTCGACATTCTTCCTTCTTTGAACTTGTGGATGGTTTCAGCAATCCTGTCTTTGTAGAAAGATAGTCATCAGTCAGAAAGTTTTCTGTTCTCAACTTTCAAATGACAGGAGAAAATGACTCGACAGCAAGTTCCTATCGGCAGCTGAACAGCCTCAAATCCAGCAATTCCAGGCTTTGTGGAGGGATCAGCAGGACTTGGTCCTGCTCTCAGAACTGCACTGAAAGTCATCGTGGATGTTCACGTGTATGACCTGAGACCCAGCCTGTCTCCATCTGCAGAGCAAGATATGAGTGTGTGCCCCGTGCCGGGTTTGGTGAAGCTGGAAAGGGTGCAGTGCCCTTCCAAGAGACATTCAACAGTGACACCTATTCTGTGGCGGGAGCTTTGCAAGTTTCCTACCGCGAGGAATCTCACTTGGTCTCACAACAGTTGTCAACAACGCCCTGGGGGTGGGGCACGTGATTCCAGAGATCTTCTGGGTAAACAAAATTAAACAGTTTTACAAGAAAGGCAGAAATGTTGGCAGGTAAGGAATCTGCGGCTTGGGTAGGCTGGGCATTTTCCCATAGGTCACATGTGGAGTAAGTAGCCAGCCCAAGAGCCTAACCTGCCAGCACGGGCCAGGTGCTGTTGCAGATACAAGGTTTAAGGCCCTGCCTGGGACCTTTATAAGCTTACATTGTGATTACAAAAATGATTATCAAGCTAAGTGGAAATTAGATACAAATATTAAGTCCTTCGTATATTTATGGCACACCAAATTTGTCTGCCCTTGGGCTTTGCTAGCCCTCTGTCTATATAGCCAGTGCCACTGGTTTCCCCTGGTTTTCCACGTACAATTCAATAGCTAAGTGTGTTGAGCACTTACTGCTGTATATTGGGCATTGTTGTAAACCCTCACTTGTATCTACTCACTTGATTCCTCTGACCACCCTCTGAGCAGCTGCTCGTGACAGGCGGAGGGAGTTACTAACCTTCCCCAGGGCACATGGCAGCCCATGGAAGAGCCAGGACTGGAGTCTGGGTCTGCGTCTGGAGTTCACACTCGGAGCTGAGGAGCTCTGCTGCCTCCCACCACACCCACTGCCCTGGAGGACGACGGTCTTCCATTCGATCCTGTGTTAGGGCCTCCCAAGTCCTCCTGGTTCTTCGTCCTTCAGCTCTCCCCTTCATTTGTGAGCGTCTGTGCAACCCAACAGCCTGCTGCTTGCCTCCACTCTGAGTGCTTTAATCAAAGGCACAGAGAAATCAAAGTTAACTTCTGAAGCCACAGACTTGAACTGCAAGGAGGTGCTGAGAGTTGCCAAGGTTTAGAAGGTATTGGGAGTGGTCATTCTGTGCTAGCTGAGACTGTGAGGGAATGGAAACTGCATAACCAGAGGAAGCAGGGCAATAAAGAGAAGGGAAACTGAAAAGAGAAGCAGAGACACTGATAGAAAGAGTGGTTGAGTTTTAGAGCTTTCTTGTTTTCTGACAACTCTCAGTTGATCCGTGAGTATCCTTTGAAATGTTTTCTTGAGTTAACTTGAGTAGATCTCTAGTCTTTTCAAGCATATAGGTATTTTGGGGGCCATATTATGAATTACTTTCGATGCTGGGGCAACACGTTTTTAATTCTGTAGGCCAGGGGTACCTGGTAACTATTTCTGAGATGGAGAATAGTGTCATTAGAAGTGTGTTAAATGAAGATTAATCTAGAAGGAGTATGTAGGAGAGATGGAGAACCGTTGGCTACTGTGATCTTTGGATCTCTCGTTTTGCCATTGATGCCCCCTTGGTGCTGTGCTAACCTGACTTATCTGGGCCTGATCTCGTGGGGTGATCTTCGGGCCACCCCACCATCTCCCTGTGTGGAAGGTGGACTTGGGCGACATCAGCAAGTCCCTGGGTTTGGGTGAGTCTCAGGGAACATTTACCTTCCCAACCCCCAGGAGACTTTGGGATGAGAACCTTCTTCTGGAATGGTATGTAACCATAATAATCTTCTTGTGTAATGCACCTTTCATATTAGGCTTACACTTAAAACTGCACTTGGAATCTGAAATCAGTAAGTTGTCCTCAGTGGGACACCATTGACTGTGGTCACTAATAAAAGCCCTCACCCCAGAGTAGCTCGTTCAAGAGTAGGGCGTGGTCGGGCTGCAGTCTGGAGACCCTGGACAGCAGTGGGCTGCCTTGTGGAGGTGGCACGTGTTTCTGCTAAGCTGGGTGGGCCTGGGCTCTGGAGCCCTGCCAGTGGGCACGGTCTGACCTTTGTGCAGGGAGGGAGAAGTTCTGTGGGGCAGAGCCAGCTTCAGGCCTGAGAGCTGTGTGCAGGTCATCTTGAAGGAAGGGGACCCCTCTGCCCAGCCAAGGCCCAGGAGTGGAAGGACTCAGCTGTGAAAGCTGGCTCCCCGCCTCCTTAACTTGGGGTGTCAGTTAGGGTGGGGCTTATGTATGCCGGATGGGAGAGGTGATAGGTACCTGCCTCGCCATCCACGTACCAAACGGAGGGCATTCCTTCTGAGCCCTACCCAGGGACTGCACGAAGACCAGTAAGTTTTGCCCTGTGGATGGACCTTATCTGGGGGCAGTGGGAATGATTCTTAACATCCAAGATCCCTCAGCAGGGTAGCAGCTGCACTTGGGCAGACTCCTGTGGGCCAGGGATCTTTATCTGATTTCATCTGCATCCTGCAAGGTAGGTAGTGTTACCTCCTTTCACACGTTAGGGAACATGTACAGAACGAGACGTCATTTGTCTTAAGTCACCAGCTAGTCAACAGTGGGGCTGGGATGAAGTCCCCTGTCTGCTGCTCTACAGTCAGTTTCCCCATACCTTGGCCCTTCTCCCTCGCTGCCCCTCTAGAACAGCTCCCACTGACCCCCTCAGCTGAGGACAGTTAGGCGCAAGGGCTGGGAGGTTCGTCAGCGGTCACGGGGCCTGGCCTCTGGGTCACAAGTTTGCACTTGGACTCTGAGGCCTGCCAGGAGGGACGGCAGCCAGCTCCACCCCGCTCCTCTCTGCAAGCCCCCTCCCGCCGGCTGCAGGCCGCCAGCCTAGCTAACCTCGTTCCAACTGCCTCTGGCCTCTGGCCCTTCCAGGACAGGCTTGTTTCCTGGAAAGGACTCGGAGAGTAAGATAAACCAGGTGTCTCTAGTTAAATGCCCTCCTGCCTTTGAAAGGGCCAGGCTGGTAAGCCTTCCAGTCCAGCTCCTTGATTTGCCTGGTCCATCTCTGGGATTGGCCGCCTGGCCTTTCATCAGGTGCCAGTCGTTCCCGGCCTGTCACTGGGAGTGAGTATGGCGTTCTTTGGAGACGGGCACAGTGCTCCCTACAAAGCTAGACAAGGAGACAGGATCTGAAAAAGATGGGTGACAGGGTCCCTCCAGGGCTCCTGGCACCTCCAGAAGGAGACAGTCCGTGTCCCTGTCCACTCTCCCTGGGCAGATGTATCCTGGCGTTTAGATAACGAAGAACTAGAAAACAGAACAGGCCTCCCCTCGACTTGCCTGCCGGCTTCTCCTGTGACCCAGGTATTGTTCCTGATTCACACATGGCTTCCTAAACCAGCTTCATTTTCTGAAACAATTCACTCTACTACCACCTGCCTTTCATGGAAATTAAAAACAAAATTTTTTTTTGCTCTGTGTCATTGCTGCTGGATTCTAAAATCCTTCCAGTCTAGGCCCCATGGAAAGGTTAGGTGTGCCCAGTATAACCAGGTTAGTCCACCCCTGTGATGGGCAGAGGCGTGCAGGCAGGAAGCATCGAGCTCTCCCTCCTGGTCATCACATGGTCAGCACGTGGGAGGACTGCCACTGTATGTCCAGAGCTGCTTCCCAGATGTTAAGAGGCCAGGTGTGGAGTTAGTCCCTGTGACTTTACTACCAACCTCAGCAACAAAGATATTTAGGGAGCATCAAATATGGGGAAGACAGAAATAGGCAAGATAATGCAGCGTGGCACTGGGTCTTAGAATTTCCATTTGAAGACTTTGGTTCATTTTGTTGAGAAATTTGTGTTCCCACCACCAAGAATTAATAGTGGTTCATATTTGGTCATATCTGCTTCACATTTTTAAATAAGAGAAAGAAAACTTTCCCCCTTTGTCTCTCATTCCCTGCCTCATTCCCTTTTCTCCTTCCCAAAGGCAACCACTATTCAGAGGATCCGCCAGTTTGTTGCATTAGCATCTGGGATAAATGAATGAATGGAGGTGAGACTATAAGAGAATTGTTTTAAATACTCTACGGGAAGTCAGGACCTTAATAGCTGCACTGGGGAGGGATGAGACCCCACAAGGGGGACATAATTGCCTAATGGTTTGAAGACTAAGCTGTTTCTAAAGGTGAACCCAGACAGAGGCAGAGCCTTGGCTAGGCTGAGTTGGGATGTCCAGGCTTGGGTGTCCTGAGCTTACCTTCCCTCCACGGTGGAGAAGAGACCTCATGCTACCACAGAGATATTCTTTCCCCTTCCTTACCCAGCATACTGCTGCCTTTTGTCCCTCAAATATGCTGAACAAATATTGAATAGTATTGATCTGAGGGAACACCTAGTTCTTTGCCTGTTTGGGAAGGGGCATTTTGAGTTGCCTGTGGTGCTCGCATATCTAATTCCAGGCTCACAAAGACCAGGGTCTCACTGGCTTCCTCCCTTGGAGAACAAAGAGCACAGCATCCTCCGTCATCCCTGGGAACACCCAGCTCTGGCCTGGAATTGCCGTTGTTCCTTGGCTGCTGCCTTTATGGACCCTTGTGCTTGCAACCTGGATGGTCACATGGGTGAGGAGGGATGCTATGCACCTCATTCAGGGCCAGCTGGGTGCTAGTGGCCATGTTTGTTTAGCCATGTTCTATTTGGACCCTTGATGATCAAAATGTGAACATCATTTGGTAAACTTTCCTTTTTTTTTTTTTCTTCTCCGTTTTGGATTTTATTTTAAAAGAGTTCAGTGACATGGATCTTATTTCATGAGATGCAGTAAGGTACAAGTCATGGAAATTTTAAAGTTTGGGTAAACTTTCCTTTTAACTTCAACATTCCAGGAGCTGGAATCCTTACACACCAGGAGTAGCTCTTTGAACGTTTGTCAATAGAGGCGTGCCTTATGGTGTTTGTTCTTTCTTACGTATACATTTCTTAGCCAGAAGTTTCTAAAAATAGGATCATACCTCAGTTTGCCAAGAGGCCTCACCCATGCTCCTGCTTGGCAGGTAGAGGGATTGAAAGATGTCCCTTCTTTCTTTACATATTTATTTTTCCATATAAAATAGAGCAACCGTATTAACAAAAAATTGGAAAATAACCCCGCCAGCCTAATGCAGCCATCCTGAGCATTTTAGCACATTTCCTTCCAGTCTTTTTCCAATGCATTTTTTTTATACTTTAAAAAAAATTTATTCTATTTATTTTTGGCTGCATTGGGTCTTCATTGCTACGTGCGGGCTTTCTCTAGTTGCGGTGAGCAGGGGCTACTCTTCATTGCAATGCGTGGGCTTCTCATTGTGGTGGCTTCTCTTGTTGTGGAGCACGGGCTCTAGGCACGCAGGCTTCAGTAGTTGTGGCACGTGGGCTCGGTAGTTGTGGTTCAAGGGCTCTAGAGGACAGGCTCAGTAGTTGTGGCGCACGGGCTTAGTTGCTCCGTGGCATGTGAGATCTTCCCAGACCAGGGCTCAAACCCGTGTACCCTGCATTAGCAGGAGGATTCTTAACCACTGCGCCACCAGGGAAGCCCCCTATGCATTTTTTGTTTTGAACATTAGGGTACGTGTATCTTCTTTTTTTTAAAAAAAAAAAACATTTATTTATTTGGTTGCACCGGCTCTTAGTTGCAGCAGGCAGCCTCCTTAGTTGCGGCATGTTTGCTCCTTAGTTGCAGCCAGTGGGCTCCTTAGTTGTGGCAGGTGGGCTCCTTAGTTGTGGCATGTGCACTCTTAGTTGCGGCATGTGGGGTCTACTTCCCTGACCAGGGATCGAACCCGGGCTCCCTGCATTGGGAGCACGAAGTTTTACCCACTAGACCACCAGGGAAGTCCCTCCTATGCTTTTGTTTAAGCATAACTATACCCACAGTATTGATGTGAGTTTATATATGCTTTGCTGTCACTTAACATTAGAATAAGCATGTTTTCTGATAATAGATAACCTTTATCTCTTTAAAAATGCTGCATAACGACGAATTGCATGAATCGCATCAGTTAATTACCATCCCTATATTATTGGATGTCTAGGATCCTAAATTTTGCCTTCCTACAGTGAATATTTTCTATCTGTAGTTTTTTCCGTATTCAAATTATTTGCTTTGGCTAGATAACGAGAACTGGAATTACTGGGGTATCAAGTGAAAAAGAAATCTTTACGTCTCTGTAAATGTTGCCAAAGTGCTTTTCAGAAGGGTTTACCAATTTGCATAGACACCAACAATATACAGATGTGGCCGTCCCTCCGGGTCCCCCACCCCTCACTTTTGCTAATTAACCTCTCTAAGTAATAGAATAACTTCTTTCATCAGGTTAGTCTCCTTTTGTATTGTCAATGGGTTTATTTTATAAGATGTCCTTCTGTGACTTGTCTATTCTTATCCTTTTAATTGTTATCTATTAATTGTTTTTTAAGTGGCAGATTATAAAAATGAAAACAGTATAATAGAGTAAAACCGTGAAAAATAAGTAAAAAATAAGTAAAACAGTAAAAAAGAAGTCCTCCATCCTTAACCCCAATCTCTCCACTCTCTACCCAGAGGCAAACACTCCTTCTTGTTTATTTCTTTCAAGTCAGCTTTTCAATGTTTCATCCAGAATTTATGTGTGTCCCACTGGACACATTCACAGAAAATTAAATGAAAGCAACTTGAGGGTATTTATAAAAGGTGATGAGGAGAGTGTGAGCCCTGGGAACACCCCTGCCCCAGGCTGACTCTTTTCCCCCAGGAAAGGAGACCTGCCTCTGGACTGCTCACCCAAGGGTTACATCCAGGATGTGGAACTCATGGGTCAGTGAGGTGATCCTGAAAGAAGGCTGCCCACAAAGTTGGGGTTTTTTTCAGTGACTCTAGTGTCAGATACATGAGGGAGCTTCAACATAAGAGGCCAAGGTCTGTCTGAAGAGGCCTAGGCATTCCACAGGGAGCCAGGCACCCGGATCCCTATGCCCGTACACTCCTAGGACTCTACACGCTCAAGCCCCAGGCCACGGCTGTGTCAGCCCCAGACTACTGCGTGGACTGTCCTTTCCCATTTGCCCACTCAGGCCTCACTATCTCTTCTTCTCTATTTTGGCGATCATCTTCTGCTTCTTACACATTTTTCTCTGAGGATCCTTGATTCCTTACTCTCTGAGTGCCCCCCGGCTTTCAGGTCCTCTTTCAAGGGCACTCTCTGCCCCAGCTCATGTCAGGCCCACTGGGTGTCTCTCCTCCAGCAAGTCCGCATGGTCAAAACCATAAATATAGGAACTTATTGGGGAGGGCAGCGAGGATGGAGACCATTGGGCAAGTGGCCCAGGAGGAGAGAAATTACAGGGTCAACACCATCTTCCTAAGATGGCAACAGGAGATTTGAACCAAAGGCTCAGGGTCTGCTGGAGGCTGCGTTCCCAATCAGGTATTAGTGGCGGCTGCTGCAGTGTAGTTTTCTCAGGGCTCCTGGGTTCTCAGGTGGGCTCCTTAAGGGGCTAAGAGGCTGATGGGATGGAAGGCTTCACGGGGCTACCTGCTGGGAGTCCCAGCATGACCACTGTGGTGGCCAGCAGGGGGCGTTGGTGGCAACTTCTGGCTATGATGTGGTAGATTAGTGGGTGCTGGGTATCCATGGCCCTGCCCACTAGTGGTGGAGTCTCAAAGAGGACTTTGGACAACAGCAAGGTTAGTCTTCCCAGCCTCGTCCAGGTCACCTGGTCAACTGGGGCTCCACAGTTACCTTTATGTCACAATGTTTGCATCGTACTGATTTGAATTCCAGCATTTCTTGTGAGCTACTATTTTGTGAGGGGCCAAAGTTTTTCACTTGCACCTTTCAAAGAGCGTTTGCCGGGCTTCTCTGGTGGCGCAGTGGTCGAGAGTCCGCCTGCCGATGCAGGGGACACGGGTTTGTGCCCCGGTCCGGGAAGATCCCACATGCCGCGGAGCGGCTGGGCCCGTGAGCCATGGCCGCTGAGCCTGCACGTCCGGAGCCTGTGGTCCGCAACGGGAGAGGCCACAACAGTGAAAGGACCGCGTACTGCAAAAAAAAAAAAAAAAAAAGCGTTTGCCGTACACCTACTGTGCACTGGTCAACGATAAGATAAGTAGGGCTCAGTGCCTGGACTTAAAGGAATAAAAAATGTCCACTAAGAATTAAAAAGCAGTAGGGTCTAAAGCACTAAAAAAGAGGTATAGATGAAGTGCGTTGGTGGTTCATGATGGGACAGGTCCTTACTGGCTGGGCTAATTAGGGAAGGCTTCATGGAGGAAATGGCGTCTGAGAGGGCGTTAAAAATGGGTGCAATATTTTAGGGCATTTTAAAATAAGATTTTAATCTTACAGATGGACGTGTCTTTAGTGGAAAGAACAAAGTAAACACTTGGATGCAGGCAAGATTCAGAGAATCAGTCAGTTCATTAGAATCTAGGATAAATGAAGTGGAGAGTGATTGGAGGTGAGGCTGGAAAAGAGGTTTGGGACCATATTTTTGGAGGACTTCGAATGCCACTCCCAGAAATAGGAAAGCAGTGGATGTTTATAATCAGATTTTGGACAAAGAACAGAGGAGTTGGGTTTTATGCCTCCTTGTCCTTTCTGAGAAGGAGATGAATAATTTTTTTAAAGTGGCTGGTGAACTTTGTTCTTATAGAAGTTATGACACTTCATCATTAATAAGGAAAATTAGCTCTTCCCATTGGAAAAAAATCTCTTATTATCCGTTTCATGCGACTCAGGGTGCAAATCACTACTTAGTCTAAGCCAGTGCTTCTTAAACTTAAATGTCCATCAGAATCAACTGGAGCGGGGGCTTGTTAAAACACAGACTGCTGCCCTCACTCCCAGAATTTCCGGGACAGCCAAGAATTTGTTGCTGATGCTGCTGGTCCGGGGACCACACTGAGACCCTCCCGATTAAACTTCCTGACCTTTCTCTATAGATCCACTGGGTGGCAGCAGAGAGCACCACAGTCCGCCCACTGGCCAAAGCTGGAGTCCTCAGGCCGGGGCTGCGCGGGGCTGCTTCCCTGAGCCATCAGTTCAGGCCTTAGCTACTGAATAGCCACACAAAACAGCCACGACACCCAGCTGTCCAACACGCAAGGACGCCTTGTAGAAGGGAGTGCTTGGTGACTTGGATCTCGTTCCTTCTCCAGGGTGTCCACACCCCAAACACTCTCCGCCAGGCCCTCAGATCTCCCCTCAGCTAGTCCCTCCCTGAGGAGCAGAGTGTATGTGATAACGTTCAAATTTGCTTCCACAAAGCTTCTGAGGATGAGGTGACCTAGAGCTTGGAAAGGGAACCGTGGGGTCCAGAATGGAGGGGTTAGGCTGTGGCCGCGGGGTCCACCTGATGTCCTCAAATCAGGGGCGCGCGGCCCGCTGTGTTGGCAGAGAAGAGCCCTGACCCAGACACAAGGCTGGAGGTAGCCAGGTGCCGTCCTGAGTGAGACGCGTTCCGCCGCGCCTCCGGGTGTCTAATAAGTCTGCAGGTTTTTCGGTTAATCTGTGAATCACTGAGAAAGAATCCACCCTGTTCTGGTCAGAGGTGGCAAATGGAGTGAACTGTAATCAACAAAGGGCAAAGAGTCAATTATACCTTCTGCTAATGGCGCCTTAGTTTCCCTCTGAAGGTTTTCCTCTGGTTCTTTATAGTCTATTCTGCTTACGATATTTATTCTCCTTTGTTATATACTTGAGATCGCACGCCAGCTATTTTTATCCTAGTTAATTTACTTATTATCAGTAGCATTCCATAATGTGTTAAAGCATTGTTCTAGTGTTTTAGAACATTTTTGAACATCTAATGTTTTGAACATCATGAATATCTTTTAAAATCACTATATATATTTTATCGTGTATAGAAAATACATTTTACTTAATTCTTGTAGGCATTATTTTCTTTGGTATTTGGCATTATTTTCTTGGACTGATATCCCAAAACAGGAATTATTGTGTCAAATGCCTTTTTCGCATGCAAGTGGAATTTTTGTTAACTTTTTCATTTATGCAAATAATTTATGCTCTTTATTTTAAACTACAGATAGGTAAGTGATAACAATATGAATATGAATGAGAAGGATGGGGAGGGAGAAGGAAAGTCACCCTTGGTTTCACTATCTAGAAATAACTTAATATTTTTGTGTATATTTGCCTAGGCTTTTTTTCTATATACAGGTTTATTTTTATAAAGTTTGGAATCATACTTTTTGTACTGTTATATAACCTGCTAGAGATATCATAAATGTATACAAATCAGTAGTCTGTTGCAGGACATTTAAGTTGCTTCTTTTTTGTTTGCTGTCATAGGTGATGCTGCTATTAATTCATTAAACAAATATTCACTGAGCTCCCATATATGCCAGGTGTTTTGCTAGAAGCTTTGTCTACAGGGGTAAAATTGTCAGCAGAAGACAGGATTGGTGGGGAAGAGACCCAGCTGAAAGGCTCCTGTCATCAGGCTGGGTTTTCTCCATTCTGTTTCCTCACATGGCTGAGAGGGACTCAGCACTGTGACAGCACCCACTGGCTGGGTGCGGTTCTATCTCTTCCATCAGCGCCAGTGTTTCCTGGTTTCTCTTCCTGCCCACACACCTGCCAGGGTGGGGCCTCATGGAGTTGGCCTCCTTCCTTCCTGAAACAGCCAACCAAAGCCAGAGGGGTAGCTGGGAGCTGGTCCCACACCTCTGATTCTGTTGTTCCTTCTATGCAGTATGTTCAATGATCATGAAAGTCTCCCATGGAGGCTGCTCCATCCTGCTAGATCCCTACCCTTTCTTGCACGCTATTTGCTGATACATATATGGTGTATTGGGAGGGAGGCTAAGACCTTTTTTTTTTTTTTTTTTTTTTGCGGTACGCGGGCCTCTCACTGTTGTGGCCTCTCCCTTGGCGGAGCACAGGCTCCGGACGCGCAGGCTCAGCGGCCGTGGCTCACAGGCCCAGCCACTCCGCGGCATGTGGGATCCTCCCGGACCGGGGCACGAACCCGTGTCCCCTGCATCAGCAGGCGGACTCTCAACCACTGCGCCACCAGGGAAGCCCAAAAGACCTTTTTAAGTTTACATTTTCATTACCCCTAAAAGAAGCCCCATACCTATTAGTAGTCACTCCTCCTCGGCCCTGGCAACCACTAATGAGCTTCCTGTTTCTATGGATTTGCCTATTTGGGACATTTTGTATAAATGGAAGCATATAGTATGTAGTCTTTTGTGTCCGATTCAGTTTAACATGATGTATTCAAGGTTCGTCCATGTTGTAGCATGTATCAGTACTTCATTCTTTTTTATGGCTGATACTATTCCATTGTGTGAATATACCACATTTTGTTTGTACACTGATCAGTTGATTGGCATTTGAGTTGTCTCTGTTTGGCTATTATGAGTAATGCTGCTATGGACATTAGTGTATAGGTTTTGTTTGAACATATGTTTTCAATTCTCTTGGGTGGAATTCTCTCTAGGAGTGGAATTCCTGGGTCATAACGTACCCCTGTGTTTAACCTTTTGAGGAACTGTCAAGCTGTTTGCCAAAGAGGCTGTGTAATTTTACAATCACACCAGCCTTGGAGGAGGGTTTCATGCATTTTTCATTGCAGTTACCATGACAATCTCTAAAATCCAGGCAAGTCACAAGCCACCTGGCCCAGTGGCTCCCCAGCTTACAATTCCACGTGCAGGAAATTCTCAACTTGGCTGTGATCCTCTTATCTTTCTGCAAGACAGGTTGACGTGCGTCCTAGGTCTTCGTGTGTCATGATTGCATATGTTCTTTAGACAGTTGTCTCTTGTGATTCATATTTTCCCTTCTGGTACCTGACTTTTGTTGGTATTAGTAACCTATGAGGCCAGTGACTTCAGTGCAGAGGCTCTATCACACTTTAACCTAGAATTCCATTGCTTTGGACCAATAATAACACGTTCTTCATACAGTCCTTTGTAATTAACAAAGCCCTTTCCTTCAGGGCCTTGGGCTCTACTTTCAAAGGTGTTGGCCTTATTAAAGCACAGTAATCCCTGCTAAGGTGTGTTAATGGCCAGCAAGATGTTGACCTTTCATCGGGGACTCACTGTGTCCTCCTGTTTGTCCAGTACAGATGAGTCCGTAATGGTGAGAATAGAGTAGCTGTGGAGGCCCTCTCAAACCCGGCCCTGGAGGACTCCCCCTGTATGCGTGGGTTATAACCTTCGCGTTGCTGTAGGAAGGTAGTGCCATGTTCAAGCCAAATTTTTCTAGATTTTTCCTCATACACGAAGGTCCTTGATGAAAAAGCTAAGATTGGTGGCAGGATTTCAAGGAATTTTTCTTTTTGCTTATGTTAATTTTATAAAACATTGAATATGTAATAACTGAAAATTTTAAAGAAAGCAAAAGAGGGGTGTGAGGCCCAGGGTCTGGATGCCTCTGGAGTTGACAGTTCTTCCACAAGGACAGTTCCTATTTATGAGCACTCCTTCCTTCCTGTCCATAAGCTGGATCTCCATGGCTGAGAACATTCTCACAGCTATGGTTTCTTTAAAAGTAGAGCTTTTGCAGAAGACTTGTCAAATATTTTTTCGTTAACTATAAATTACATACAACTCTTTTCCCCTAACAGCAGCACCAATGTACATGTTAATTCCCTCTGAAAATGGTCAGGCATGATTACTCCTCAGAAAGGCCATGTTTCTGTCTCTCTCACTCCCCAAAGTTTCTATATTCCCAAATATTCTCAGTAGGAACTTTTCATTTTTTCAACTCACCCTGGATAAAAAAGATAGCAGATTCTATGGATGAACCCCCTTCAAACAACTCCTATGACAGCTGTGTGTTTCCAAAGGCTGAGCAGTCTAGAATCCTAGTTCCTGAAGGCCCTGTGGTTAATCTAAGGGCTGGGTGTTCCTTGTTTCAATTCAAATTTATTTTCTAGCTTGAATGCAAATACACATTTGCCATACTACCCTAACACCACTTACTAGTGCAGTCTATCTGTATGTTTTCTATCCTAGCATTATATCACTCAGAGAGTTCTAATATCCCAACGAGCTACCAGCCTGGAAATAAAGCAATTCAAATTCCCAGGAACAGTGGGCTGCCATATTACCATTGCTCTATTTCCCTGTGATACTTATTCATCAGAGATGATCTCTCATAATTTTGGAGGTCATTTCCTCCAGTTCTGTGTTCAAAAAGCACTATATCTAAAATGACCCAGGATGTGGCTGTCTACCATATTATTATATTATGAGTGTGGAAAGATGACATGTTTGACAAATAATTACTTCCAGGATCTAATTTTTATGAATTTAGAAAGTTGTACTTAATCTAACCTGAATATTTTTTTTGCTGTGTTGCATGCCATTTTCTCAGGGTGGATCTGGTAACTGAAAAGAGTAAACTCTATGCACTGAGTACATATTATGTCCCAGAAACCATACATCATGCTTTACAAACATTACCTTATTTTATTTTTAAAACAGCTCCGTGAGGTACGTATTACTGGCAGCCTTTTCCAGCTGAGGAAGAAGAGGCCTAGAAGCACGAAGCAGCTTGCCCAGGTGACACAGTGAGACTTCTGGTTAAACGTGGCAGGTTGAATGCACTAGTTTACCACTACTCCTTCCTGAAATTCTGCTAAAACATCACATTCAAGAGATTTTTTTAATGGCTGTAAAACAACAATAGAAGAGGACAGTAAACAATAGCAATAAAATCTGCAAAGCTGAAACGAGATGGACATGTGTCAATTTAACAGACCAGAGAATGGTATATTGTAGCAGACAGTGAAAGAAGCTTGAAGTATGAAGAATCCTCTGAAAATGGTACAGATGGGGCTAAC
This sequence comes from Monodon monoceros, assembly GCF_005190385.1. Taxonomy (NCBI): domain Eukaryota; kingdom Metazoa; phylum Chordata; class Mammalia; order Artiodactyla; family Monodontidae; genus Monodon; species Monodon monoceros. The sequence goes on from NW_021703778.1 coordinate 61,045,600, forward strand.
TATAGGATTTGTCAAAAATTTGCACAGATCCTCTTTCATCCTGGCAGAAGACTAGACATTGGTTCCCTGGAGCTGCTGGCTTTGGGCAGTTGCACAGCTGAGGAGAGGGCACTACGCTACACTGGGGATTGAGCTACAATCTATATGCTGAATGGTGAGACCACCGGCCCCTCCACCACCCTGCTCCAAGAGCACTGGCAGCCAGGTTGATATCTTCCAGGCAGGAGGCTGTAGGATTCCTTTCTGGGGAAGATGACCGGCTCAGGACATAGAACTTAAAGATGCTGAGGGTTGAGAGTCCCCACTGGAAGTGCCTCATCAAAACAACAGGAGCTTGGGAAGAGACAGGCAGTCTAGCTAGCAGTAGGAAACAACCCTTGGGCAACAACACCAAGGTCCTGTGATCGGTTGATCACCAGAGAATACATACTCAAGCACAGGAGTTTGTAATAAGGGAACATTCAGAAAACAAATAATCCTTGGACTTCAAAGTTTAAGAACAGAAAGAAAAAGAGAAGATGAGGTTAAGGAAATCACCCAGAAAGTAGAACAATAACAACATACATGAGATGGAAAATAGACATAATAAAATTATAGGATCCTTCCAGACAGTCTAACATCTGAATAATAGGAGTTCCATAGGGATGGAGCAGAGATTATAGAGGGGAGAAAAGTGTCAAAGACATAATTGGAGAAATTTCCCCATATCTGAAAGACATGAATGTACAGACAGAAAAGGTCCACAGAGCACCAAGCACAATGCATGAATATAGATCCACACAAGGCATGTAATCGTGAAATTTCAGACCACCAGGGGCAAAGGGGAGACCCTATAATCTTCCAGGGGGAGGGAAGGGGATATTAGGAATGAGAATAGTGTCAGACTTCTTAAGAAAAACAAAATATAAACTAGAAAATCTGGACTAATGCCTTCAAAATTCGGAGAGAAAATTACTTCTCCATACCTAGAATTCTGTACATATCCAAAACACCAAGACAACTTCAGAAATGCCAGATCCTCAGAGGGCAGACAGCAGAAGCAAGAAGAACTACAATCCTGCAGCCTGTGGAACAAAAACCACATTCACAGAAAGGTAGACAAGGTGAAAAGGCAGAGGGCTATGTACCAGATGAAGGAACAAGATAAAACCCCAGAAAAACAACTAAATGAAGTGGAGATAGGCAACTGTCCAGACTAAGAATTCAGAATAATGATAGTGAACATGATCCAGCACCTCGGAAAAAGAATGGAGGCAAAGATCAAGAAGATGCAAGAAATGTTTAACAAAGACCTAGAAGAATTAAAGAACAAACAAACAGAGGTGAACAATACAATAACTGAAATGAAAACTACACTAGAAGGAATCAATAGCAGAATAACTGAGGCAGAAGAACGGATAAGTGACCTGGAAGACAGAATGGTGGAACTCACTGCCATGGAACAGAATAAAGAAAAAAGAATGAAAAGAAATGAAGACAGCCTAAGAGACCTCTGGGACAGCATTGAACGCAACAACATTCGCGTTATAGGGGTCCCAGAAGGAGAAGAGAGAGAGAAAGGACCCGAGAAAATATTTGAAGAGATTATAGTCGAAAACTTCTCTAACATGGGAAAGGAAATAGCCACCCAAGTCCAGGAAGTGCAGAGAGTCCCAGGCAGGATAAACCCAAGGAGGAACACGCTGAGACACATAGTCTCAATCAAATTGACAAAAATTAAAGAGAAAGAAAAATTATTGAAAGCAACAAGGGAAAAATGACAAATAACATAAAAGGGAACTCCCATAAGGTTAACAGCTGATTTCTCAGCAGAAACTCTACAAGCCAGAAGGGAGTGGCCTGTTGTATTTAAAGTGATGAAAGGGAAGAACCTACAACCAAGATTACTCTACCCAGCAAGGATCTCATTCAGATTCGATGAAGAAATCAAAAGCTTTAGAACTTCTCTAAGTGGGAAACACAAGAGAAGAAAAGGACCTACAAAAACAAACCCATAACAATTAAGAAAATGGTGATAGGAACATACATATCGATAACTTCCTTAAACGTGAATGGATTCAATGCTCCAACCAAAAGACACAGGCTCGCTGAATGGATACAAAACAAGACCCATCTATATGCTGTCTACAAGAGACCTACTTCAGACCTAGGGACACAAACAGACTGAAAGTGAGGGGATGGAAAAAGATATTCCATGCAAATGGAAATCAAAAGAAAGCTGGAGTAGCAATACTCATATCAGATAAAATAGACTTGAAAATAAAGAATGTTACAAGAGACAAGGAAGGACACTACATAATGATCAAGGGATCAATCCAAGAAGAAGATATAACAGTTATATATGCACCCACCATAGGAGCATCTTAATACATAAGGCAAATGCTAACAGCCATAAAAGAGGAAATCGACAGTAACACAATAATAGTGGGGGACTTTGACACCTCATTTACACCAATGGACAGATCATCCAAACGGAAAATTAATAAGGAAACACAAGCTTTAAATAACACAATAGACCAGATAGATTTAATTGACATTCATAGGACATTCCATCCAAAAACAGAAGATTACACTTTCTTCTCAAGTGTGCACAGGACATTCTCCAGGATAGATCACATCTCGGGTCACAAATCAAGCCTTAGTAAATTTAAGAAAATTGAAATCATATCAAGCATCTTTTCTGGCCACAACACTATGAGATTAGAAATCAATTACAGGGAAAAAAACGTAAAAAACACAAACACATGGAGGCTAAACAATACGTTACTAAATAACCAAGAGATCACTGAAGAAATCAAAGAGGAAATCAGAAAATACCTAGAGACAAATTACAATGAAAACATGATGATCAAAAACCTATGGGATACAGCAAAAGCAGTTCTAAGAGGGAAGTTTATAGCAATACAAGCCTACCTCAAAAAACAAGAAAAATCTCAAACAATCTAAAAACAAAAAAAGGCCAAATCTTGAAAATTTTAATTCCTTTTTACCCTTGGGTGTTTCCAAAATTGGAAGATTATCCTAGGAAGAGGAAGACTTAAAGTAAGCTGGTGATCCATCCCAGGAAACATACCTGGAGAATCGTCCAGGACAAAGGTAAGGGGAGACCCAGAGTGGCGCTGTGGGACTGGCCTGGAGAACCACCAGTCCAGGCAACTGCAGGAGTGTGGAGGGCTCTTCCAGGAAGTCGGGTGGGAGCTGTCTCCAGAAAAAGATGCCATTGGTACAGGACCAAATGAATTTTATCGTACTGAGAGACTGCTACTTTTGAAGGAAAGTTAGTGATGAGTTAGTAATAAGTACATAAGAAGTTAAATGAAGAAAAGTGACAATTGTTATTAACTCCAGGGAAAACACAAAGTTGTCTAAGAAAGAAGGTATTACTATATATAATGCACTTTACGGTCTAATAATCACATGGCTATAGGGTGTAAGCACTGAATACTGATGTAACCAAAATTATAATATGGCTCTATCTGGAGAATGGAGGAGGGGAAGTGGGTGGGGAGATTTAAGAGACCAAAACCTCTTTCCATTTGGAAAACCAATAGATAAGATCTAAAATTTAAACAGAACCTAGATATAGCCATGTAAGTGTCGTGTTTGAATATGCAGAGATAAATATCAGAGTGAGTAGCTAAAAGCGGTTGTGTCTAGAGAGTGGGAGTCAGGGTGTAGAAGATGGAGCAGGAGAATGCTCATTTTTGTTAAAAAGCTTGTAGAACCACTGGACTTTCAAAACCACGGGTATGCATAACTTTAAATTCTTTTTAACGAAGTCAGCAGCAAGTGGTTGCAGAATCACTATCTGGACCCAATTCTGTCTGAAGCCAATCCCAGTTTTTCATCTCAAGATAAATTCTTTGTACTTATTTGCCTCTGGACTTTGATTTTCTTTAGAGTTTGTACAATTGATCCAATAATCTACAAAATCCAGGAGCATATGGGTTGGGGTAATCCCACGGGGATTAAAGTGACAAGGAGAACTTGTTTTGGGGTAGGAGGGATGTCTCGCAGAGCCAGAGGGCAGGGAACTTGAAGCAGGGACTGGGGCACCACAGGGAACCCTGAAAGTTCTTTCTTTCCTTTGCTTCTATGTGCTCCCCTGCCTGTGTCTGCTTTGTTTATCTGATTCCCAGTTCACAGGCGAGGAAAGAGCCACTCAGTCTGCACCTGAGGGGAGCGCTTGGGAGGGGATGAGATAAACCCAATTTGAATGCCAAGTTCTGGAAAGTCAGAAGGGAGGCCCCAGTGGGAAATACATGCTCTTTTAGGAGCTTGAAAGGGGTCATCTAATGAATGGCGTTTAGGGCCCTGGACCCTGTCTGCCCCAAGTGGCCTGCTGGCCCTGGGATGTCCCTGCAGATCCCAGGCATCAGCAGGCAGCCATGCCCTGCATGGGTGGCTGGACTGGGGGAGCTGTAGGGATGTCTGCAGAGTAGTCATTTACTTGTGTTGGAACAAACACAGGGCTTAAGCAGCAGAAATGGCACTGACTTGGGGTTTGAGGAAGGCGTCCCAATTCAAGCTCCTCCTTTTATTAGCTGTATAGCCACTAGCCCCATGGGGCTATTGAGAGCTTGAAGTGTAGCTAGTCTGAGAGCTTGAAACATGCTGAGTGTAAAATGCACACTGGATTTTGAAGATTTAGTATCCCCATGATACAAAATATCTCATTACTATTTTGTTCTTATTAATGGTAATGTTAATGTTGAAATGGATAATATTTGGGGTATATTGGCTTCAATAAAATATATTATTAAAATTCTACCTTTTACTTTTTAAAAATGCGACTCTTAGAAAAATTAAAAATTACTAAGATGGCTCACGTTATATTTCTATTGGGCATCACGAATCTAGACTCGAGACCTAACACATTGCCTTTATTGAAAAGAACAAAATCACTCAGGCTTGGCATCACTCTAGAAAGTTGGGGAGAGGTGTTTGTGCAATCTTCCATTTAGTGTTAAACAGCACCTTGTTTTTCAGGGTCCCAAACTCTGGTAAAATCCACAGCTGTCCCCTCTCTACTCTGCCTGTGACAAACCAGCCCTAACCACAGGAGACAAGGTGAGGACAGTGTTCCTGACAGAAGACTCATGTACCCTTAGGGGCCTGCAGAAGTTCTCAGGGGACCTGAAGGCCATTCCACTACTCCGGAAAGCCTGACGGAAGGAAATTCTACAGCTTCCCAAGTACTGATGCCTTGGCCAATGAGATCAGTGTTTCTTGGCTCGAGGCTTCTAGCAACCCAGCCAGGCAAGGTTGGTGGTCTCAACTATCAGAAGCTCCACCTGGCAATTAATTGTAAGTCTCTCTGACTTATGAAAATACTGAAAAGTTAATTATTCATTAAGTTGTAATGGGATAGACGAAGTTTTTCCAAATGTGCTATTCTTAGAGAATGATACGGAAAGATGCCCCTGGTGATGGAAAGTTTAGGAAGCTCTGACAGAAGTCATTGTGTCCTCCAGGGTCCTGGTTCTTGCATGTTTTGTTTCCACATTTGGTTGGTAAGTGATGGAATTTCCCTTAACTTTCCTCCGGGGATATGTCCTTGGCACGTACATCCCTCTGAAATTCATAGAATTTTGAGATTTGGACGACTTCAGTTATTTCTCCATCTGGGATGATGAGCAACCTATCATCACTGTCAAAGCCCCACGACCAACCCCCATGATCAGCCCTCCTTACACCGCACCTTGGAATGTACCAAGCTTTAAATTATCTCATCACCAAGAACTAAGAGTGGTGACCACAAATTCCACAAATTCCTGCAGCTCTGCACGCCACTGGCATACCCACAGGACCAGTTCTCCATGCTCCTTGGGACCACGGGCGCCTGGGCCCACCTAGTGCGCTACCATCCCACTCTCCTCGACCTCCACCCTTGGGGAAGGCGGCATTGATCAGGAATTAAGTGCCTATGCTCAGGGGCAGGCTGCCCGGGCTCTGTCTCCACACCTTCCTTACAGCTTGTGAAACTGGGGGTAAGTTATTTCGTCTTTCCGGAACTCATTTCCTTATCTGTAAGCTAGGATTTATGAGAGCACCTACCTCACTGGGAGGGATGTGATATTTAATTATGTATGTGCATCTAAGTGCATGTACATGTGATGAGATAATGTGGGTAAAGCTCTCTGTAGTGGTTGGTTCATGGTTGCTCTCAGCAACTGTTAGCTCTGCTTAGTTGTTATCGGCTCTGTCTTTTCACCTGCTTTCTCCCCCGGCCACCTGGGCTGCTCAGAGAAAGCTTGAGAATCAGACTGCTTGTCTCTGCTACAGAGTCACCATACTCCCCCACTGGGCCTCCCCATGGCCTGGCCATCAGTGTGTGTGTGTGTGTAAAAGTTTTATCCACAAATATGTGTGTCAGTGTGTCCCTTTTGGTAACAGCTTTATTGAGATATGACTCGCATACCATATAATTTACCCCTTTGAAGTGTGCAATTCAATGATTTTTAGTATTGCTGCACACAAGCTTTCTCTAGTTGCGGCAAGCGGGGGCTACTCTTCATTGCGGTGCACGGGCTTCTCACTGCAGTGGCGTCTCTTGCTGCGGAGCATGGGCTCTAGGTGCGCGGGCTTCAGTAGTTGTGGCTCGCGGGCTCTAGAGCACAGGCTCAGTAGTTGCGGCGCACGGGCTTAGCTGCTCCACGGCATGTGGGATCTTCCCGGACCAGGGCTCGAACCCGTGTCCCCTGCGTTGGCAGGTGGATTCTTAACCACTGTGCCACAAGGGAAGTCCCCACCTGACTTTTATAACTGGAAGGTTTGTACCTTTTCACCCCCTTCACCCCCCCTTCAACCTTTCCTCTGGCAACCACCCATCTGTTCTCTGTATCTATGAGCTTGGTTTTTGTTTTATTAGATTTCACATATGAGCAAGATAATTTGTCCTTCTCTAACTTATTTCACTTAACATAATGCCCTCAAGGTCCATCCATGTTTTGCAAATGGCAAGATTTTATTCTTGTGGTTGAATAATATTCCGTTGTGTGTGTGTGTGTGTGTGTGTGTGTGCATATGTATATGTGTGTGTGTGTGTGTGTGTGTGTATATATATATACACACACACACACATATATATATTTATGTCACATCTTCTTTATTCATCGGATGATAGACACTTAGGTTGTTTCCATGTCCTGGCTATTGTAAATAATAATGCTATGAACATGGGGGTGCATTTATCTTTTCTTTCTTTTTTTTTAAAATTAATTTATTTAATTAATTTATCTTTTCAAGTTAGTGTTTTCATTTTCTTTGGATAAATACCCAGAAGTGGTATTGCTGGATCATATGGTAGTTCTTTTTAATTTCTTTTGAGGAACCTCCATACTGTTTTCCATAGTGGACACACCTTTTTTTCTCTTTAGATCTGCCTATTCTGAACATTTCATGTAAACGGGACCATACAATATGTGGTCCTTTGAGAAGAGGTTTTTTAAATCAGCATAATATTTCCAAGATTCATCCATGTTGTAGCATCTATTAGCACTTCATTTCTTTTTATGGCCAAACAGTATTCCATTGCATGACTATACCACATTTGGTTTATTCATTTATCAGTTGGTGGCCGTTTGAGTTGTTTCACTTTTTGGCTACTGTGAATAATGATGCTACGAGCGTTTGTGCGTACATCTGTGAATGGCTGCAGTTTTCATTTCCCTTGTGTATATACCTAGGAGTGGAATTGCTTGGTCTTATGTTAGGTCTCCGTTTAACTTTCTGAGGAGCTGCCAAACTGTTTTCTGAAGTGGTTGCACCATTTTATATTCCTATCAGCAGTGTAGGAGTGTCCCAATTTCTCCATATCCTTGCCAACACTTGTTATTATCTGTCTGTTTGATTATAGCCGTCCTAGTATATGTGAAATGGTATCTTATTATGGTTTTTATTTGCATTTCCTTGATGGCTAATGATGTTAAGTAGCCTGGCAATCATTTTAACCAATGTTTGCTTATTATCTCTTAGATTGTCATTGTGGGTGTTCCAATCACTTCCCAAACTTCACAAGGTCCTAATTCCTCTCATCTCTAGAGATTCCATCTCTTCTGCTATTCTTGAACATCTTCATGCACTGATTCATTCTCCAACAAATAGTTACAGTAAGTCCCCTACCTACGAATGAGTTCCATTTCGAGAGTGCGTTCGTAAGTGCACTTTGTTCTTAAGTCCAACAAAGTTAGCCTAGGTACCCAACTAACACAATCGGCTATATAGTACTGTACTGTAATAGGTTTATAATACTTTTCACACACATAATACATAAAAAACAAACAAAAATAAAACAGTTTTAGTCTTATAGTACAATATCACTCACTCCTGACATTGATGGCACAGGTTCTAGTTCCTTGCTGGATTCAATTCTGTCTACCCTCTTGCTTCTGGACATCCTGGGCTTGAGATAAAGATACTGTATTACTGTACTCTATACAGTACTGTAAAGTACACAAAAGCACAACCTCTTGTAGAGGATGCATGCACGTGACAGTGTACTCCAGGCCCGTGAACTAACTTACGTGATTGGACATGTGAACGCGTGTTCACATCTTTGAAAGTTCGCAACTTGAAGGTTCATATGTAGGGGACTGACTGTATTGAGCTTCTTTTATGTGGCACATCCTGATGGCTGGGGATGTGCAACTGAGGGGCCACTTACAGTCTGATGGCAACATGTCATCATGGAACTCCTCTGCTTAAAATGCTTCAGTGACATTTAAGAATTTGGGGTAAAATTTAATAGCAAAATTCATGGCAACCAGGGTTCTGTGTATATATGAGTGTTAGGCCAGCCCAGCTACCCTCCCCGCCATTCTCCCTGCCTCACATCTTCTGCTACTGTCTTAGGCTCCAAATGAATAATACTTTCATGCAGCCTGGTCCCTGTTCTCCACTGCCCCTTCTAGACTGTAAGCTTCTGCAGGAGGGGATGATTCTAACGCATCCTTGCATTTCCCACAGCACTAGGACAATACTTGGCACCTTGAAAGTACTCAATATAATACCATACGATGTACTTGATACATTTATCATTGAATTATTAAATGAATAGACGGCTAAATAAGCGAATGAATGAAAATATGTGGTTCTGCTAGGTAGTACAATTTACTTTAGTTTTTAGTTGGCTGAAGTTGGGCTCTATTCTTCTTTTTTTCTTTTCTTTTTTTTTTTTTTTTTTCTTTTTTCAGTACGTGGGCCTCTCACTGTTGTGGCCTCTCCCGTTGCGGAGCGCAGGCTCCGGACGCGCAGGCTCAGCGGCCATGGCTCACGGGCCCAGCCGCTCCACGGCGTGTGGGATCTTCCCAGACCGGGGCACGAACCCGTGTCCCCTTCATCGGCAGGCAGACCCTCAACCACTGCACCACCAGGGAAGCCCTGCACTCTATTCTAATCCTCATTTTAAACTAGCCTGAATGATATGCCAGGCCTGCCGAACTGAGGGCAGCTTTATTTTAGTCAAATATTTATAACAAATAGTGATGCTCTAAGGGGTTTTAAGTCATGGCGTGTTCAGATTTGTTTGTACCCTGTAGGGTTTTAAGAAAAATGAAATAAAATGACATAACACAAAATAAAATACCCACATTGTGAACATAAACAAGTTGAACAGAGTCACGTTTGGGGGCCTGTGTGGAAATTTGCAAGGAAAGCTGGAGAGTTAAAAGTGTCCAGGCATGGTGCACCTTCCCTTTCACCGTCATACAGGCAGGACAAAGGTCTCTCTTCTCTTAGGACAGGAACATGTTTCTTTCTTGGATGGTTTTGTTGAGGGAGAGGATGGAGGGGGAGGAAGTGGGCTTCTCCTGGGGTATCCAGCTGGGTCTAGCCCTGTGGGAGACAGGATGCGGGCCAGTCAGGCCCTCCAGCCCCCTCTGTCAGGCTGTTTCCTATTTTCAGAGGTCTATAGGGTGGCCCTTGTGAGGCAACAGTAATGAACACATTGTCCTGAAATGTAAACTGGGGAGGGAGGAAATGCCTGGCATTGGTGATATGTCTGTCTGCTTATTTGCCGAGAATGTTGTTTGGGGGAGATAACGTATACTGTGGAGATAGTGTTTTCAGAGATGTTTGTGAAGGTGACGTCCTGATGAAGGACTAAGACAATGATGACATCTGAAGCAGGACGCAGGTCTCGCAGCCCTCCTGAGCTTGCCCTGGGTCCTCCCTGCAGCTCCTTCCTCCATTTTCAGGGTCCTCGTAGTGGCCCGTGCTCTGACCACCACACCCCCCAGCTTCTGGCCTCGTTTCCCCCGCACGCCTCCCCCAGCCCTCTCATGCTCACAGCTGCCTGCAGCTCCTCCTCTCCATTCCCTTCCTAAAACTGAATAATGAGACCTTTGCTAATAGGCAGTAGAAAAGGCTCCCGGAGACAGCCGTCTCTGCTCCTCTCCTTTATTAAGTACTTTCCATGTGCCAGTTGTTTTGCTTATATCATTCATTTAATCCTAACCACCTAAAAGGCAGCGATAATGGCCATTTCTCCCAGTTTACAGGTTGGGAAACTGAGGCTCAGGGAAGGAAATTGATTACCCTCACAATGGGTAGCCCTGGGATTTGAACTCATAGTCTGATGCAGAGACCTCACTCTTAGTCAGTATATTCTGTTTCCTTCCAGCTGCCTGCCAGGCATCACGTGACTGTCTGGTGCAACAGAGGTGCATAAGGCAGCCCTAGCCTTGAGGAATAGGGCTGCAAAGAATGATGAATCACTGGGAGAAGCACTGCAGCAGCAGTGATGGAGGGGCGAAGCTGGGGAGACAAGGAAGGGGCGAGAGGAGCATGAGCAAAGGCACTGTCGTGGATGCTGCCGGCTGCTGAGCACCACCCTCTCACTCCCCCAGCTGCCGGGAGCAATGGATGCTGATGGCTCAGTGGACTTGCCCTTGGCTGGAGCGAGCTGCCTTGCCCAATGTTAGGCTCCCTCCCCAGGGGAAGCCTGAATCCAGGGATTGGTCATTAGGTGACTACAAAGGGCCGGCCCCCTTGCCTCAGTTGAGCACGACACTGAAGGGCCAACCCAGCTGCAGAGGATCAGCCCCACAGGCTCAGCCGAGGCCTCTCAGGTCAGCCCCTTCCTCTACCATTCCTGGTCCCATCACTCCAGGAGAGGTATGTACCCCCAAAACCCTTCTGCACAGAAGCCTACCTCAGAGCGTGTGTCCCAGGGAGCCCAAGACATGTGGAGGCGTGGAAGTGTAAAGGTACCTACCGTGTTCCAGAAAGCATGGAAAGCCATGTTCCAAGGCTGCTGGGCTATAGGATGTGGAGAGTGTAGGACTCCTGTGCAGGCGTCTCCTCCTGCATTGTGATCTGAACATCCAGTGATGGACATGTATCTACTTTTTTTTCAGGAATGTAGCCTGCAACTCTGCCCAGTGCCACAGAGGCCTGACCCATTATAAGATTAAACTGCTTACAACTTTGGGGAAAGGGCAGTTTAGAACCCCAATACGTAACAACAAAGAAGTGTTTGGGATCATTTTATTGATGCTTTTGGAACGTCAAAGCTAAAAAGCAGCCTTAGAGCACATCCAGTCCAAGAACCCTCCGTTATCACGTGGAAATGAAGCCCCAGAGAGGTGACGTGACTTCAGGTGAACGCACATAGGGTCAGGGCCACCAGCGGAACCCAGGTCTCCTGGCCTCCAGTCCATTGGTCTCTCCACCTCTCCTCGGGTAGGTGTATACCTCGTTCCTAATAGGAACTTAAACATGAGCCCTTGAAGACTCACTCAAGGGCTCTACTAACAGTGACTTGTCCATGGGAGGGCAAACTGCGCTTGAAGAAGACGGCCACCCAGCTTCCCCCAAGGGCCCCAGCAGTCCTCCACAAGGCTCCCCACAGTGAGGCTGCGTTGCCGGTGCCAGGCCTGTCAAGGCTCGGTGTTGTTCCAGACCCTTCTGTACTTCCCTACTCCCTATCAGGTCAAATCCAGCTGCTTTTCTCCAACCATGGTCAAGGTAAACGTGGAAGCCGTGGAGCACCATCGGGGGCGCTCTACCTATCATGCACCTGCTCAGTGTTTAGTGCCGGCTTCTCTTCACCTCTTCACTCCTGGCGTTAGATGGGTCCCTCCCTTCTCTGGGGAAAGGGTTATTGGATAAGCTCACTTCCAGCTGGGGCACTTGTTACAGCGTTAACAGTCCTAAGCCTCAGTACATTAACCTCTGATAAATGGATGACTCCAGACCCAGCACCGTATTGGAGACAGCAGGGCTCAGCTTTCACTGTCCTGTCTTGAACGGTGACTTTGCCCTCCGACCTGCCTCTCGGGACTGGACAATTATTTACCCATGTAATCGGGCTCTGTGTGAACTTCTCTTGCCAGATAAGGCAGCTTTCTGAAAAAGTTGCCTTAGATAGAGCAGGGTCTCTCCAGCTGAGTTTTGTGTTTTGCTAGTGTCCTGTGGGCTGCTTGTACTAGTTATGCCATGGGCAGGGAGCGTCCTGTGGTCAGTTAAGCTGGAGAAGCACTGCACAGTTAGTTATCTTTGGAAGATGCTCCAGCTACTTGAGGGCAATAAGTCCTATCTTAAATCTGCCTACTTTCATTTAACCTGTATCTGCCTGGTTTCACTTGTCTGCAGAAACTTTAAAAAATGGAATACCTTTTAACCTCCTGGAGGGGACTCAATCTCACCTCTTTCTGAGCTCAGTTTCTCTCATCCGTCCTGTGTTTTACAACTGGGCTTTCCTGTCTGGGTCACTCTGTGTAGGTCCAAATCAGGATTGCTTTTGTTCCTTAAAGCCCTGATATACTGGGAGATTGGTGACATTTGCTCTTGAAGGGGAGGGGGAGGAGATGACTTGCAGGGGGCAGGCTGAAGTGTAACCACATCAGGGGAGGTTTGGACCCAGAAGTAGATGTTCTTCCAGGTCTGTGAGCAATGGATCCCAACAGCACCCCTCTCCAGAGGGGCTGGGATCTGGAATGGACTGATCTGAACATGCTGCAGCCCTGGGGACCATGGCAAAAAAACCACTCGCTCACTGTAGAATGATCTACTGAATGTGTGCTCTGTGCCAGGCACTGTTGTAGACACTGGGATTAGAGGAATGAACAGAACAGATGAAAACCCCTGCCCTCATAGACCTTGGATCTTAGTTAGGGGAGATAGACACAAACCGAGTGCTCAAGACTTGGGCTTTTATCTGAAGAGCTGTGAAGCCATTGGAAGGGTTTACACAGAGGAGTGTGGGTTTACAAGGACCACAGTGGCCTCCGTGTTGTGGATGGACTGACTAGAGGGGGCGGAGGCGAAAGACCAGTTAGGAAGCTCTTTCAAGGATCCAGAGGAGAGGCAATGGTGGCTTAAGTGTTGCTGATGAAAAGGGTTTAGGTTTTGGAGATGCTTTGAAGGTAAAGCCAGATAGATAAAATGTAAGCTGTGAGATGAAAAGGAGAGATCATAGATGACTCCAGGGATTTTGGCCTGAGCACCTAGAAGAGCAGAGTCCTCATTAACTGAACTGGGGAGGGCTGTGGCTGGAATGGGGTTTTTTGGGGGAGGGATTTTGCACAGAAATAGAGTCCCTGTGCCCCGCCCCCCCCATGCCAGGCAGGGCCACACCAGCCCATATGGCTGTGTGTGGATTAGAAATGGCATCCCTTCCTCTGGCAGACACAGCTCAGTGCTGGGGGCACAGCTTGTCAAGGGGACAGTCCCTCTTATAGCCTGAAGTCCTGTTGCTATGAGCAACCTTCACAGTCACATACAGAGGCCCTGCCTGGAGTGACTAGTGGTGTATCAGAAAGACCCCCACCGGCAGGACGGGGACAGATGGAGACCTGGGGCAGTGTAAACTGAATTTAGAGAAGTGACTGTTCCTATCCCTGTGTCATGTTTTATAGTAAATTGTATACTTGCCTCAGCGGCTGCAGTGAGAGGAGGCCTGTTTGCATGAGTTCATTAGAGGTCTAAAGGCAGAAAATCATGTTAAGGAGTACTGTTGGTCTTCTTAGGATTAAAAAATAATGAATGCTGTTTTGTTGTAAAGTTATATGGTCCTCTTTTGTTACATGCTAAGAGCAGATAAGTTCTCTTTATTAATCTCTCTTAATAGAGCAAACCAAATATAGGGAAAGAATCGCTTTTATTGTTTTCCAAATGTCTTACGTTAGCAGTGGTATGGAACCCTCAACACACTAGCTTTGAGGAAGTTGTTCCAAATCTGAAGGAGTGTTCCGTCCTCTATACACTCAGCATTACCCCACACATGACCGGGCGATCCATAGTTTTCTTTAGAAGGGACTTCACGACATACTATAGTCATACCATTTATATGTTATACTCTCATTCAAGCCTCCTAATGACTCTAAGAGGTGGTACTATTATCTCCCATTTCACAGGAGAGGAGGTTAAGCCTTGGAGAGTGGAGATGACGTACCCAGGACCCGTCAGCTAATATGTGGCAGAGCCTGAATAGACACTCTTGTTAGTTTGGCTCCAGAGTCCCCCTATGTTAAACACTGTTCCTCAGACTGACTTCCCTGATGCAAAACCTAGAATTCCACAATCCCAGGGCCACACGTTTCTAGAATTTGAAGGGACTAATTGCATCTACCCTATGCCCCCTTCCTTACCTGATGGCTGAGTTCTCTCTAATCATCCTTGATGAGATGTCTTCGCCCTGGTCCTTGCACAAATGCTGGCTGATGGCATAAGAAGAAGTTTGGGAAGCTTATTAGAATGTGAATTTCTGGGCATCGTCCCAGATCCACTAAATCAGAGTGTCAGGGCCCAGAAGTATATTGTTACCATGACCCCAGGTGGCTCTAGCATGCAGCCGGGCTTGGGGAGCCCGCTAGAGCCACACTCTAGTGATGGGGAAAGCCCTGCCTGCCTCACAAGTTGGTCCTGCCCATCATTTCCACCCTTAGCAATTTCTTTCCTTGATCCCCTCTCCTTGGCTAGCTCTGGCTATTAAAGTATTTCTTAGATTGCATTGAACTCCATCTCCCTGTAGCTCTTACTGGGCCCCATTCTACATTCTGGGTTACACAGAACAAGTTTAACCACTCTGCCACAGTGCCAGCCTTTCAAGAATTGAAGTCACCAAACAACCCTCCCCCCAACCCCGACCGTAGTCTTTTCTTCTCTAGGGACAATAGTCCCAGTTCTGCCACCTGAATCTCATTATTTAGTGTCAAGTTCTTATATCATCTGTGTCGTGTTCTTCTGAAATCATCTGGATGGTCCTTGTTCCTTTAAACCGTGGCACCAGAACTGAAGGCCACTTCCCAGGCATGGTCCAGCACCTCCCAGTGAGGACTTTTGCCTTTCTGGTTCCAGACCCTGCCTTCCTCTGAAGTCATCTTGAAATTAGAGGACACGTGCTGGGTCATAGAGAGGTGGGCTTCTGTGGAGCTACTGGCCCAGCTGAGTTCCACGGATAGCCTTAGTACTATCCGTGGATACTAAGCCTGGTCCCGTGTCCTCTGTTGGTGTTGCTGTTGATTTTGGTTGCAAGGTAAGGACCGTAGAGGTGTTCTTGCTGCATTCCATCTTGTCAGGTTCTGCTCCTTTCTCCAGCCTCTTGAATTTGGGGATCCTGCCTCTTGCGTCAGTAGTTGGAGTGTTCCTTCCTCTGACCCTTTCAGACTCTCTGTACTCACAGTGTTTTGTACCAGACTCTCTGGGCCATACAGTGGTTTAAGGTTACTGCTGTTCCAGAGATCTTTGCTCTGAGCAGTGATGTTACCGTATATCCCTCGGTATCTGTATATGTATCCATATTTTATGTAGATATAGTGGACACAGCTGGTGCCAACCCAAATATTCTCAGCCGTCTTTTACCAGCTGTGTGTGTCTGTTTCCCAGCTTGCATGTAGCTTTGATGCTAATAGTCTGTGTTTATTAGGGACATAGAGGTTCTTTGCCCCTATGGAGTGCCACAGTGCCTGTGAGCTATATACTTCCTCTACCCTCTACCCCGTTCGAGAAAATGACAGACTAGTGTAGGAGTACGAAAGCCCAGCTCTTTTGTCTGGAGGCAGGACTCAGTCTGAGGTGCAACTGACATTCCAGAGCTGCCGGCGGGATCAGGCTGGATCTGGAACTTTACCTAAGATGGTGCCCTTGCTGACTTCTTCCCCTTTCTGAGTTCCCACTCCCTTCCTGGTTTCTCCTGGGGGCACTTCCTCAGTAATTCCCTGCACATGGATCCTTGGTTCAAAGTCTGCTTTTGGGAAAACTCGTTCCCCACCTAAGATGGTGGTCATAGCATAAATAGATGTATCAGCCATTCTACATGAGTATACATAGAAACATTTCAGGGCTTTTTTATTTAAAAAAAAAGCAAAAAAAAATTCCTTTTTGTAGATTAGTGATTTTATTTTTGGTATAGATTCAAATACAGGTATTACTTATATGTTAACTGGTCCCAGTAGGATTTACTGACCAGTCACCAAGTCAGTATCTTTTGGAACAAAACTCCTAAATCCCTCAAGGAGGTACAGGGGTGGCAAAAGGAGACGCTCTTTGTACCATATGCTCAGGGAGGCCGCTAATTCCTTTAACATTTCTCACCTGACTTACTCTTTCCCTTCTGTGATTTTTTTTTTTTTTTTTTTGACATTGGGTGGAGCCTGCTTCCTCTTAAAGACAATCACCAGGATGTCTTCCTGAAAAAATAAATACATAAGATTTCCACCTTTGCGTCTGCAAGTTTTCTACTACAAGCCCATTTGGCTACTTGGAAAAGCCAGGAGGGTGCCTTCCTCTGGGTGTCCAGACTTTGTGTTTAACGCACGACAAAGCCCCAGAGCTAAGAAAGGGAATCACTTATCCTTTATCCATCCATTTTCTTTACTGATTCTCCTCCCCTACTCACTAGGATAACGTACTATTCACAAAAATCCTCCAACTTTTGGTTGGTCACTCAGTTTTGATGATTTTCTGTCTTTCGAATCCATCCCCTCCTTTCCTTTCCACCACCGCTGGCTCCTCTAGTTCAGAGCCTCTTGATCTCTTATCAGTACTTTTCCCACAGACCCCAAAGCACTTGCCCTGCGGTCTCTGCCTCCATCCATACTCCTCTCTGCCGCCCATCCTGTCACTGCCCTGCTCGCAAACCTTCACTAGCTCCCCATCACCTGCAGATCGATTCTCAACTTTATTCAAAGCCCTTTGCAGTCTAACCCCAGCCTGCTTTGTCTCCAGCCATTCCGTCTTGTTCTGAGATTTAAGCTAGAGAGGCTAACACACGTTTCCCGGACCCTCTGACCTCACTGTTTCCTTTGACTCCCAGTCTAGAATGCCCTGACCTTTCCCTCCTCATTTTGCAGTGCCAGCTTCCATGCCGCCTTCCCAGAGGAGCCCTCCGTCTCTCTGCAGCTCAGCGCCTTGGATTCCCTTGTCCTCTGCCCACTAGAGTGCTTTGGACACACTTCAAGTCTGGCTCCTCTCCCAGTATAGGAGGTGAGCTGTCAAGGACACAGACTCTGGAGCCATCTTGACTCGGGGTGACGCTCGGCTCCACCACTTACCCGCGTTGGTATCATGAGCAAGTTACTTCACCTCCCTGTGATGTGATTTCATCATCTGTGAAATAGGGGACGTAATAGCACCTTCCTCACTGGGCTGCCGGAAGCGTTAAGTGAGATGATGTATTTTAAGCCTCTGAGCACAGTGTTGTATAAGTGTTTGCCAGCATTGTACTTTGCTAAGTTCACATCCCTCTTCCCAAACTGATGTTGAGCTCCCAGAAAGGGGGGTCTGTCTTACTCCTCTCTGTGTCCCCAGTGCCTTGTACATAGTAGGTGCTTGGTACCTATTTGTTCAATGAATTGACTTATTATTAGCCTGTCAGTTGCACATTCATCCATGAGTTAACAGGTAAGCACAGGATCGTCTTCAATGAGTTGTATTCCCCAGAGTGGGTCAGCAGCAGGTTCCAGCCCCTGCGTCTAGACAGGTTTATAAATTCTGCGTATCTGGGTGACTTGGCTGGGGTATTGGGTTCCTCTCAGTCTGCTTTCCTTATCTCTAGGCCCTGTTCTCTGCTTCTCAGACACCCGGTGAATATGGGGTGTTTCTTGTTCTACTTTATCCAGAGGAGCTTTGTAATTCTATACCCTTGTCCTTGGGTTGGAACAGCGTCCTTTCTGTATTGTGAAAGTTTGGCCTCTGTTTGGCATTCAGAACGGGAATATGCCAGGACTTTGGGATGTTGTGACACCTGAATGGAAGGGGGAAAAAAAGAGAAGCCTCAGAGACATAAGAGTGCAGAGGGCAAAAAATACCAGCAAGCCAGGCATCGCTTGGGCTCACCTCCTCTGTGTCCTGCTCAGTGATTCCATTCCTGATTGGTTCTGCCAAGAAATAAAGGTAGTCTTTGCCACTCAGGACTTTGCTGGAGAAATGGGTCCCATCATAAGCTCCTCAACGAGACATGCCGATAGAGAGTCTGGAGAGGGTTTTGTAGAGAGTAACACGGACAATTCAGAAAGCAGAAGCTGGAGCATATGAGAGAGAAGTCTAGGCTCTGGGATGGGAGGAGGAGGTGCAATCTAGTGACTGATTTTAAGAAAATGGAGGGTGTGGATACAGACATCTAGAATTTTCTACAGACCTGTGCTCCAGCAGAGAACTTTAGGACAGCTTTTAGGCATATGTGGCTATTACTGTGGTTGGGAATGGGTGGTGGCTGAGGGTTCTAACATCTTTTCCCTCCAGCCCGGTGGCACTCCTCTGTCAGCAGTGCTCAGGGAGGGCCCAGAGTAGGCTGGGGCAGTGCTGAAAGGGAGCAAGCAGGGAGGCTGTCCCTACCAGAGCCCCGTCCCTCTCCCCCCCCCCCCCCCCCCCCACGTCTGCCCTCTTCCTATTCACAGTTCTAGACCAGGAGGACTTCTGGCGGGGGCAGAAGTGCTTGACCTTTGACTCCTCTTTCAAAAAGGGTCAATCCTTCCTTTTGCTCTCCTCCCAGAACCCTTCATAGAAGTCCTAGTTCCTAGACTATGACTTCATTTTATCCTTTCTCTGCCAGATCTACCTTTTCATTGGTTTTTCCATCCCTACTTGTCTTCCTATTTTCCTCCTTCTTCTCCTTTTCCACTTTCTGGGGGCTCCCACTCCCCTCTCTCTTGCAGTTCCTTAGGTGTTGGCCTGGCATGGGGGGGGCGCTGTGTCATAAGCCAGAGCCTGGCATCTGCCCCCACGCACCACCTGCAGCCCTTAGTGACAGCTGGCGTGGGGAACTTTCCTGGCTGGGACAATCCTGGAGCTCAGCTGGCAAACTGCTTGGAGACCCCCGCCTACCTTAGGAGCTGGGTTAGCAAGGGTCTTAGTTTTAGTTTTGCTTGGCCGTGAGTGAGTTGAAGTATTACTCTGTAATACCATTTCTTTTTTTTTTTTCCTTTCTTTCTTTATTTGGCCACGCTGTGTGTTTAGTGGGATCTTAGTTTCCCGGACCGAGGATTGAACCCGGGCCATGGCAATGAAAGCGCCCAGTACTAATCACTGGACGGCCAGGGAACTCCCTGTAATATCATTTCTTCATCATTCAACATTACTGTGCACTTGAAGCATGCCAATTACTCTGTAATATCATTTCTTCACTCATTCAATATTTATTGTGCACTTAACCACGTGCCAATTACTGTTCTAGCTACTGGGCAGGCAGGGATGTAAACAAGATCCAGTTCCCACCAAGAGCTCACCAACTAACGTGTAGTCTGCTGCTTTTGTAATGAAATGTAATAGAGTATGAAAAAGGATTAACAATATGAAAAAAACTTGGATAATGGAGAAATGAATCCATGCCCCACCCTTCCTCTCAAATGCTGACTCCATCTTGAGTGATCACTTGGGTGTTTGCCATAATATAAACGAACATCGATGATGCCAGGTTATTTTGACTCAGAACAGCAGCCCGTTTTCTAGAAAGGAGAACCTCAAGGCAACATAACAGCAATAATCATTAGCCTCTTTCTCCTGAGGTAACCATGCAGGTATCTCTAACCCATATTGGCTTTCAGCAGCTGTGTTTTGACAACTTTTTGTTTTTTATTTTTATTTTTTATTGAAGTGCTGTACACCAAAACTAACACAACATTGACCACGTTTTATTGAAAGGCAGACCCATCTTTTAGTCACATAAAACCCTCCCAAGAAAAGGGGCCTTCATGGAAATAACGTGGGAAAAGACCTCTCATGAATGACCTGTTTTTAGAAGGGTGGGTGGATAGGAAGATGCAGGAGGACTATAGTTAAAAAAAAAAAAAAAAAAAAAGTAGCCCTGGAGTTAGAAGATTAGAGGTCTAGTCCCAGCTGTGCACCAGTTAACCTAATGCCCTTAGGTCTCAGTTCCCTCATTTGTAAAATGGGACAGTAACAGGATCCACGTTTTTGGTCACGGTGAGACTTTGATGAGAAAAGGCAGAGGAAGCAAGTATTGTAGAATGCAGACATAGCTGGGATGATGATGACCGAGATGTTAAAACACAGGCTGTGTGACATTGGGAAAGTCACTTAGATACTCTGGCTTCAGTTTCCTCATCTTCAGAAGGAGCAAATCCCATAGGATCAGTTGGAATTCTGTTCAGCAACAGTTCTTAACTTTCTTGAGTATCTTCTGTGTTGGTGCCACACTGAGAATTCAGAGCAGGATGAGGCTGGGTCCTCACTCTCCAGAAGCTCACCGTGGGGGAAGGGGACAGACACACACACTGATGACTCTCTTTTTGAGAAGACATG
The DNA here is from genome assembly GCF_005190385.1 of Monodon monoceros. Lineage (NCBI taxonomy): Eukaryota > Metazoa > Chordata > Mammalia > Artiodactyla > Monodontidae > Monodon > Monodon monoceros. The sequence continues at coordinate 61,066,303 of NW_021703778.1, forward strand.
GTCTCAAAAAGCATAAAGGTTCATGGGTGTAAGTGTTCGGGGCAGGAGGGTCCTGGAGAGCTTGGTAGGGAGGGAGTGTTTGGGCTTTGAAGGGTGAGTAGAGAGGGATTGTCTTCCCCTGTTGAGAAACATTTATCCTCAGGATAAAGGCCAAACTCTTCAGCTAAGCACAGCAGGTTCTTCATGATCTGGCCCAGTGCCCTTCTGCTGCTTGTCTACCATTTGCCCGTTGCACTGTGGTATTTTCAGTTTCTAAAAAATCTACCAAACCTTCTCTTGCCTTCCACCATCTTTGCACTTGGCAGTTCTTTTGGCCTCCTCCCTCTGCTAGGGGGGGCAGCAGAGTTGATAAGCAAGGCACTAGGGTCAGACTGTACGGTCCATCTTAGCTTTGCCACTTTCCAGACAGTGGGACCCCTGCCTTGTTACTTAATCTCTTGGTGAGTCAATGTCCTCATCTGAAAAATGGGGATACAGGACAATAACAGTGCGTACCTCAAAGGGTGGTTGTGAGGATTAAATGAGGTAATAAATGAAAAGTACTTGCAGCCAGAGTCACAGGAACCATTACATAATTATGAGCAGTTGTGATGAATATTCAATGCCTGGCTTGCTTCTACTTGTATTTCAGGTCTTAGGTTAGTCATCACCTCCTCTGGGAAGACTTTTCCTACACAGGCTAACCCCTAAGGCCACGTTTTGAGCTCCCACGGGTATCACCTCTTCTACCAAAGCACCGACACCAGTCATCTTTCGGTATCCCCACCAGATTGCGAACTCCATAGGATAGGGGCCCGTGGATTGTGTTGGCTGCTGGAAGGGACGCCTGGTAGGCACTCAGTCCCGCCCCGGGAGCCGTGGGGGAAGGTAGGTGACCAACACGGGCTGGGTCTGCGCCCTAGGGAGAAAATGCAGCTTGACGAGTCAGGCGAGTGCGGGACCCGCCCCGGCTCCTCCCCGAGCCGGGCCTCAGCCCCGCCCCCGCGCTGCCCCTGCCGGCGCTACTGGCCTGCGCGTTCCCCACCCTCCCCGCCTCCAGCGGGGCGGCCCCGGGCTTATTACAGTTGCGAGAAGCACCGCGCCGAGCCCGCCACCAACGCCGCTGAGGGATGCTGCGCTCCACGTCCACAGTCACCCTGCTCTCGAGCAGCGGCTCCAGCGCTCCCGGGGCGCCCAACAGGAGGGTGAGTAGCTGCTGTCCCGCTTCCGGTCCAGGCTGCCCGGCTGCCTGGGGATGGAGACGCACGGAAACCGGTCCCTTGGCGCTGACACCCCACCTGGACTCGATTTTAGGTCCTGTCTCAGCTCTGAACGAGACCTTTCTTTTCTGCGTCCCAGAGGCGCCGCACTGGCTCAAAGGGCTTAGGGGACTTTAGGGAATTCCCAGAGATTTCCTCCCCTTCCTGCCTCGCCTGTCAAGCCAAGTGTATTGGTGGCACCAGTTTAAAAAGCAAGGGAAACTTTCTGCATTGTCCCTATCTCGAGACTCAAAGGTAATGAATGTCCTTAACACCCAAACTTTCCTCCTTCCAGTGATGAAAAGAAAGGGCCACTTGTCCCCACTCGTGATAGAGTAACACCGATTTGGAGTGTGCTTAATCTAGGTAGGCTTCGTTTTTATCAATACAAAGTAAAAATTAGCTGCTGGCCACCTAGGAGCCCAGTTGTGGGACTTGGGTTTATGCAAACTGCTTTATTCGTTCTGATTTAAGTATTAGCACAGTGGGCACTGTCTTCACCTACGTTGCCCTTTGGAAGTGATGTTTCTTTGCCATCTTTGTTGCATCTTTTCTCATCTCTCCAGATGCTCTGTGAAAGAAATGCTAGCCACATCGTTCCCATTTCATATCTCTTCCAAGACTCATACCGCAGAGCATACTGCCAGGGCTTTGGTTTGTGCCTTTTTGGTTCATCTGTTCATTATGATGTTCAGTACTCATCATTTGGGTGAGTACTTCTCTGTGGTTGAGACTTCTCTAAGCGTATTTCCCCTAGGTTTAGCTAAACAAGTAGGCAAGTCCAAGCCAGGGCCCCCGTTGGTACTCCTGTTTTCTAGTCTTGTAGACGTGCTTGTTTGATTTTGTGTACCTCAACCAAGAGACTAGCAGTCGTCTTCAATGCTGTTTTTCTTTAGCTCTGGAAGAAAGACTCTGTGTTACTCCTGGGTCTGGGCCAGGTGATGGGTTCAGATATGTGCACGTGCACCACTTAGGGCTGACAGAACTCTGGTTGTCCAATCATTAGCTTCATAAATAAAGATCCCCATTAGGTCCAAGTGGGTTTCCAACCACAATCCCAGCCTTACACCAAGATGGATGTTTGCCTTTTTTTGGGGAAATCCCTCTCAGTTGGAACATAATTATGACTGAGAAAGAATGAAGTCACTGAAAAGCTAGCCCTGAGCCTGGACAGTGTCATACATGGGACCAGATTGCATTAAATTCTCTAGGTCCCCCTCCAGAGTGGGTACTAGTTGGGTGGCTAGAGTGATAATGGGTGGATGAAATGTGACTAGTATAGTAGGTAACTTTTCTGAAGATTTTTTTTCCTCAAATATTTACTTTCAAGTATTTCTTTAGTTGTAAGTGCTGTGGTGTCTGGCACAATGAACACACTACTGAGAAGGCTTTGCTCTTTGAATAAGACAACTGAAATACTTTGGTCTGAAGGGGTCTGCAACCTGAATCAGACCCTGTAGGGCTGCTCTTAGCACATGGGTAGGTTCTGCAAAGAAGATATCTAAAGTTTCTAGGGTCCCCTTTATGACTTCCAACTCTGCTCAGGATTTGCAAATGGCACAAGTACTGTGTGTATGTATGTGTAAACTATGATCTTTGATTAATTGATTTATTAAACAATGTTTATAGATCTGTGTGATGCAGGGCTAGATATTGGGGTCCACTCCAACTGTGGGAGCAGACATTGTCACAGACTACCATATGCAAAGTGATGGTTGTAATAGTGGGGTAGAGTGTTGACAAGCTTGTGTAGAAGCTAAAAGAAAAGGTTCTTCTTGAAGCATCTGAGGAAGGCCTCCCTCTGTAGGAGACGTGTGTTCAGTCTTGCAGGATGAGTGGGACCTTGTAAGGCAATTGACATCGTTGAGATACTGAAAAAAGGAAATATGATTCTTCTAAATGGAACTCTTGGCATATACTGTATAACAGTGGTGTATTGGACCTGCTTTAGGGCAAAACACTTATTTTTTTGGAAAAACAAGAACAGGATGCCTTGAAAATAAAATTGTAGACCAAACAAGTGAAAAGCAAAAAAGTGTTCCCTAAGTTGAAAGTTTTTCAATAAACTCTGTATTGTTCTGTCTTTCCTCTCAGATACTGGACAAGTGATGGTCTTGAACAGTAACAAGTTAGCCATTAAAATAACATTTCTGTTTCATCCAAAGAGCTTACCAAATTAGGGACTGCAGGGGAACCAGGATATGTTGATCCAGGCATTCAGGCCAACCAGAAATGGCGCTGACAGCTGACACTGAGCAGGGAGTTCTCTGAGTCAGCCACCAGGGTGGTATGGCCAGACCAGACTGTCACTAGTTATCCTTTGTTCAGTAGCTGTCACTTACAATTTGTACTTCCTTCTTATCTGAAATCTCTCAAGGGAAAAAAAAAAAAAAAAAACAGGTGGGAGAGTAATTTCTGTCAGCTGATAAACAAAGCTCTGAGAGGCATTTATGGATGCCAACCAGCAGGGGTTATAAAATTTAAAAAAAAAAACCTGCCTTCCAACCAGTTGTGCACTAAAAATAGTTTTATCTATGGCAACAGCAGGAAGATAAATTGGCTGGAGAATAACCATAGACAGGTTGATGACCTTGGAGAATAAACGTTTTTTAAAATATTGACATTGCTTTGTGATTTGGAAAGGAATTTTGTAAATGCAGTTAATCCCACTGAATGAGACTTTGCAGTGAAAGATCAGTTGTGTGGCCAGGTTGCGTGCTTTGGGGGAAAGGCACGTGTTGCTTTGTGCAGCCAGATGTATTTGGTTGAGCTGTTCAGCGAGGGTGGTGTGAGATGATAGACTTGTCAAGGGTTCCCCCAGCACCATGCTCTGTCGATAATAAGAGACTGTTGGCTACCGTTACTGGTATTGTGGCCCCTCAGTGGCACATAAAAAACAAAACCCAACCCAACAAGGCCACAGGGATAGGACTGTCTCATGGCCTGCTCTTGCCAATATTTCTTTGTATTTGGCAAAGGCTTCCTCCGTTCAAAACTGGAATGGGCTGCTCAGTCATTACTTCCTCACTCTCCTGGGTCCCATTTCTGTCTGATAGGCTCAAAAGAAAGAATTCTCCTTAGCTGGCCGGTGAACAGGTCAGACAGGTGTTTACCTCACTTCCTTTTCCTTTCCCAGAAACATCTATGTGCATAACTTCTGTATCATCCTGTGGGGCTCTGAGGAAGGGACACTGGGCATTGTGGGACCTCAGCGTCTGGTGGAAGGAAGCTGGCTGCAGCATCCCCCAGGGAGGGGATGGGCAGGGGGCCCGCTGTACTCAGAAAACAGTTGGCTGCTCCCCTGGGACCTCCTGAACCCAGTTGAGGGGTTTTAGCCAAAAAGCCTCTGCCACTAAGAATTGATAGTGGTAGGCTCAGGAAAAAAATGTCCCGACTTCTCTGCTTTGGTTCACCCATCTCGCTGTGTCAGATGTAGGGTGAAGGGGACCTGAGTTCTGGGGATCCTTAAGGAAACCTGAGACCCGGAGGCTGGGTGTTACCACTGAGCTTCTGGTCACTTAGGAAACCCTTTCAGGTCAGCCTCAAAAATTGTAGAATTGAGTACAAGGAGCTGTGGATCCCGGGCCAACTAACTAGAGACCAAGTTGAAATGTTTCGATCTAAAATATAATACTTTCAGTGATAACGTGTGTTACGGTCTTCTTGCTTCCTGCAGCCGTCTCTCTCAGCCGAAAACTGTCCTGATAGATATCCCCCAGCACACAGAATAGTAGCACACAGGTATTTACCTCTTTTCCTCCTTAGAAGAGTGATATTTCCTAAATGTTAGTCACCCTGTTGACTGTTCTTTGTCTTTTAAGGCCAGAGTGATCCCTCTAAAATGCAGTTACCTAGCTCCTCTACTTCAAGACCCCCCTCACTCTTGTACCCCCAGGAACAAGCACAAACCCCCTTAGTTTAGTACCCAGGGCCTTCTGATCTGGCCTTTGCCCTCCCCTTCCCCCTCCTCATGCATACTCTTTGCAGATGTCCCAAATTACTTGCTATTCCCCAAGCTTTTGATGCTGTTCCTCGCCTCTGACAAAGGGTCAGCTCCTGCAGGAAGTCTGCTCTGAACCCCCTCTTCCGTGTTCCCCTAGAGGCCTGTGCACCCCATCATTGCTCCTATTTATGATTGACTACTTGAGAAGGTTTCAGGACCCTGCCTCCCCAAGCCTGGTGTAATAGGTGCTTAAAAAGAAGAGTGTCACCAGGGTCCTCAAACAGCCACACTTAACTCTGAGTTGGCAAACGGGAAAACAGGAAGAGAAGCTTGGGATGAAGCCAGCCCGTGACCTCTGGCCCACCTGAGCAGGAAGCAGGTGCCCTGTGGATGGGAGTGTCGGCCCAGGTGAGGAATTTGACAGTTCTGGGAAGGCCTCCAAATATTCCAGGTGCTTCATCCTGTTGTACTGTCAGAGTTTCATTCCTTTGGTTAAGTGAGTGGCTCTCTACTCTGGTTATGCATGGAATTCCGAGAAGCTTAGAATACCTCTGCCCAGGCCCAGCCCAGACCGTCTAAATGAGAACATTGGAAAGTAGAGAATAACATCAGCATTGTTTAGGCAGCTCCCCAGGTGATTCTAACGTGTGGCCGAGGATTGGAACTCTTCCTTCCAGGGCTGCTCTCCCAGACAGCTTTCTTGGAAATGCAGACAGGCCTGGGCCTGTATTCTGAAAGGTCCCTTTGCCTTGGTGGAAGGGCAAGGTGTGTGTGTGGAGGGGGGGGGGTCAGGGGGGAGGAGTCATAACACGCCAGGTCACACTGGTGTCTGTGTGTGTTCGTACCTGTGTTTTTCTCTCTGGGTCTTGGCATTCGGGGCACATGGTGAGCCTGGTACAGATGAGCCAGTCAGAGCAGGAGGGAGAAGTCACCATCCTCCTACTTATGAATTTTGTCTGGAGTCCGCCCTGACACAGAAAAGGGGGTTCCAGGACACTTTATACCGCCTGGAAGAAGCGTCCAAGTATGTAGGTCAAGGGTTGGCAAGCTACAACCCCGTAGTCAGATCCAGCTCTCGACCTGTTTTGTATACTCTGAGCTAGAAATGGTTGTTACAGGGCTTGCAGACCCTCAGTGTTTACTATCTGGCCCTTTACAGAAAAAGTTTGCCCCATCCTGATGTAGATAATCAGGCCTGCAAGTTCAGGGCCAAAGCCTACTTCAAAGTAAGAGGCCTACTTCAGACAGGGCAGGCCCTGTTCCACCTGTGTATTCCAGAGATTTTATGCTTGTGCTTAGCAGAGGGATTGTGGTGTCCGTCCTCCCAGCTACAACCTTAGTGGCCACACCTTCTGTTGTCAGGCGGAGCTGGGCAGGGACCCACTGTCACAAAGTGGACTAGGCCTGAGGGAAGTGTAAATGCACTTGGCTCATTTTCTTAGGGAAATCCATGTTTGTAAACTGATGAGCAAACCCGGCACCTCGCTAGGTCATCTTCACCCCTTTTTATTTGAGAGGGACGGTTTTCCCTCAGGTGAGCCTAGGTACTTGAAGCTGAGAGCATGATGGTACGTGGATCCCAGAATCCCCCCTCCATGGGGACCAGCTTTCTGCCTCCACAAAGGGGGTCAGAAACAAGTCCCCAGAGGCCCGGCTTTGCTCCTGGTTGCCCTGATTGCAGACAAGGGCTCGGTTGTGTATCTTCTTGTGGAAGAGGCTTGAATGCTCACTGCCCCTGCCTTGCTATTCCTCCCATGGGGGTTGGTTTTTGAAGAAAGTGGAAGGCTCTCTGGGGAGTTTCAGGTACATTCTCCTTACCTTGTTTTAGTTCAACCTAAAAAGAAACCCACACTGATGTTTACTGAGCAGGGCCTATTATGTGTTGATACTATGCTGAGCGCTGTAAGGGCTACAGGAGCAATTAAGGTACAAAGCCTACATGGGAGCCCTGTTTCCCCCTCTCCAGTCCATGTTGTTGGGTGTGGAACATAATAGGAGGTACTCAATAATTGCTGTTGAATCACTGAACCCTTCCTCCAGAAATTTAAATGGCTCCCCAGTGTCTTCCATTAGAGGCCTTGCTTTGCCATCAGGCATTTGTAGCTTGTCAGAGTTTGGTCCCTACCTGTTTGTCCATTCCCCCCCCCCCCCAACTGTTGCTCAGGCTGCAGGCCCATTTACCATTTTCAGAACATGCCAATGTCTATGCCTTTGGCCAGCCTGGAATGAATGCCTTGCCTGGTAATTGTCTGTTGTTATTCTGATGATGGATTCTCCCAACCTCACTGACCCAAGCAGTCCTTTCTCTCCTTCTATACCCAGCTCAAATGTCATCTCTAGGAGCCTTCCGACGTACTCCCACCTCCAGTTAAGATGATTGTCCTCCTTCCTATATTCCCAGGGTAAAAAAGACGACTTACAGAGTACCTGGTATGCACCAGAAACTGTTCTAAGCCCTTTTCATTAGTTTCTTCATTCGTTTATTTAATCCTCGCCACAAGTTCAACAGAGTGGTTCTGCAGTATTGTTAGCTGTCTTTTACAACTAAAGTAACTGAAGCAATAAAGATTAAGTAGCTTTCCAAAGGTTTCGTAGCTAGTAGGTGTCAGAACCAAAATTGGAACCCAGAAGTGCAGTTGCATCGTGCCTTAACCACAAACTACCCTGTCTCTCCCAGTATTATATTGGTTATGCCAAGTGCTCTTGATTGCCCTTTGTGGGTGTGTTTCTGCATTATGAGCCTCTATGGGCATGGCTATTTCTTTTCCATATTAGTACCCTCATAGCCCTTAAAAGTATTTTACAAGTAGTGGGTGCTCAGTACTTGAAGTACACTAAGTCCATCTTCCTGCTTTTGATGCACTGGAAGGGACCCTTTCTTGTAGGGATGGCTGGTCCAGCAGTAGTGTTCAAGGTAAGTGAGATTCAGCTCTCCTCCAAGTTCAGAACACAAGGCTGAGCCAGCTGCCGTGGGAACCCCTGGGAATAAACTACCTTACCTGCCTCTCAGGCACTGTCCAGCCTGGGCTGCTCTAGGTATTATGTACCTGAGTGTCAGGAAACCATGAAGGTCAGCGTCCTAAAATGCTCAGAGAGATAAGCAACACTGCCTTGCCCTTACGCAGTGGGACATTCTCCCACGGGGAGATTCCTGAGAGTGAATGACTAAAGGGAGGTAAACTACTGGGTCAACCTATCGGATGCGTTCAGGGGTTGCTTAGTGCTTCTGTAAAGACATTCAGAGTACTTTTTAGACCTTCGGGATGTTCTCTTTGCTGCTCCTGAAGCAGTCCTGTGGGTCTGGGAAGGATCGATCTCTCTCTCTCTGTCTGATATAGTTGCTCTCAATCTTTATTATTGCTGTGACTACTACGATTTTTAATTTAAAAACGTACACATACTTGGAACAGGGGTAGACATCGCAGAAATCCCACTTTCCAAAGATCACCACCACTACCACCAGCAGCAGAAAAAGACATTTTTTCCCCCACAAATCTATACAAATTATCAGATTGCATTTAAAAAACAAAAATGGGGTTATTGTTAACATTTTTCCCCCAGCACCTTTCTTTTTTTCACGTGACAGTACATTTGACCATCTTATTAGGAAGGGTCTGATCCTGTTCCAAGCTGGGTTGGAATTGCATCTGTGTAGTCAGTCCATCTGTGGACCAGCACTGATTATAGAATGCAAGCACCACGTGGAATCCATGCCTTACTGCTTCCATAAAAGCACTTCTAATGACAAGAGTAAACACTCTGCACAGGGGCCTGGGTGTAGCCGCAAGCACCTGCTGCACCTGCCAGATAGCTTTGAAGTCAGATGTTTATCTTACATGTTCATTTTATTTTAATTCATTATCTATCACCCGGTAAAACTGATAGTTTAGAGACATGCATTCTCTTTATCCTGCGTCTTTGCGTACCGTAGGGTATACGTGGCTCCGGGAGACTTACAGGAAGTGTGTTGAGGAATATCGGAGCTCTGAGTGGACAAATAAGGAATTGTCTCAATCAGGGGGAGGGGACTTCTCATTTTGAGTGATTGGACCCATGAGGTCCCTTCTGGGCCTTGTCTTTTCTTCAGGTTTTTGGTTTATTCTGAAAATTATTGCCATTAGGGATTACCCCTCTAGGGCAATCAGCCTAAAAAAAAGGTATCACTTGCAGCACTAATACCCATTAGATCCGTTGACCAAATTGCTTAGTATTATAGAAAGCAGAGCCGGGAAGCCATGTAAGCCTGTATCATTCTGAGGCTTGTAGGATGATGATAATACCTAGATAATAATAAAAATATCTAACACTGATAGAGGCTTACTGTGTGCCAGGCATCTTCCTTTACCTGCCTTTTACCCTTGAGATTCAGAGAGATTAAATAGTTCGCTCATAATCAACACAGCCTAGTAGGTGTTGGAACCTGTGTATGTGCGTGTGCACCTGTGTAGGTATGTACATGTGTGTGCATACTGTGTGTGTGGGGGTGGGTGTGTGTGTGCGTGTGATGTGGTGCAGGAGAAGAGCCCTTCCTTTTCTCTGCAGAACTGTGCTGTGGCTCAGATCCAGCCTACCAGACAAGATTATTGAGCATCACAGACTTGGGTTACCTGCCTGGTGTGGGTTACACTCTGATGTGTGTGCAAATGCCAGCTGTTTTCACCAGTCCAAGTGGCCTGCAGTCAAAGGGTTACCCTTCTCTGGAGGCCCTCGAATTCCCATCAGTGTCGCGGATTGTCGGCTAAGAGAGCTCCGTGCTGGGACGGCTTGGTTCCTCTTTGGCCAGCGTGACTGGCGATGAGCTTTGAAGGTTTATTGCAAAGTTGGCCATGTGTCAGGCCACGTCTCACCCTGAGGTCACTGGACTCAAAGCTTGCCCAGAGGAGAGTGAGGATGAAGAAGGAGCTTGAAACCAAATCACATGGCTGAAAGAACTGGGGTTGTTCAGTGCAGAAGAAAGGAGGTTCAGGCCTGTGAAGAGTAAAGGGAATTCTGTGGCAGTCCCCGAGGGCACCCTGGGTCCATTAGGTAGGAGTTCTGAGGAAGAACTTGTAAGTTCATTATCAGGAAGCTAGAGGTGTCCGGTAGCAAAATGGGGTACCTCAGAGGGAGGCAGTGGTGTGTGTGGAAGCGCTGATGTGTCCCAAATGTGCTCTCACCTGTACATGGAAAATGTTACCTTCAGGCTGGGTGTCCACCCGCCAGGAGCACTGTTGGGTTAGGGGGTTCCTTCGTAGGCTGGCAGGTTGGCATTCAAAGGTCTTTTACAATCATATCCAACCCTGGGCTTCTTGGATGCAGGGTACTTTTTGCCCAGAAGCTGCCCTGTGGACCAGTGCAGATCTGTGACCCTGCAAACCAGGTTGGGGGGTGTATTAGTTTGCTAGGGTTGCTGCAAAAAGGTACCACGAGCCAGGTGACTTAAGCAGCAGCAATGTATTGTCTCACGGTTGTGGAGACCGGAAGTCCAAAACCAGGTGTCAGCAGGATTGGTTCCTTAGGGGGGCTGTGAGGGAAGGGTCTGTTCCACGCCCTTCTCCTTCGCATGCTCACATGGTGTTCTTCCTGTATGCGTGTCTGTCTCCCAATTTCCCCGTTATATAAGGGCACCAGTTATTTGGGATTAGGACCCACACTAATGACCTCATTTTAACCTCTGTAACCTCTATAAAGACCCTATTTTCAAATAAAGTCACGTTCTGAGGTGCTAGGGGTTAGGACTTCAACATAATACATTTTAGGGGGACACAGTTCAACCCATAACAGGGACAAGCAGTGCTCTCATGAGTGCGATTGGCTGTGGGCTGGGCACTCTGGGTGCTGCTTAGGCCCTCTGGGGTTTTGTTGTTGTTGTTTTTAATGGTAGGATCACTTCTCTCTGGAAAATGTCACAGTAGGACCAGGCTGTGACAATAGGATGAAATAAACATGTGGCGTTAAGTACATTGTCATTGTTGTGCAACCATCACCACCGTCCATCTCCAGAATTTTTTCATCTTTTCAAACTGAAACTCCATACCCATTAAAGGATGACTCAGCCCCTGGCAACCGCCATTCTGCTCTCTGTCTCTATGAATTTGACTACTCTAGGGACCTCATGTAAGTGGAAGCATATTGGATTTGTCCTTTTGTGCCTGCCTTATTTCACTGAGCATAACGTCCTCAAGTTTCCTCCATGTTGTAGCATGTGTCAGATTTCTCTTCCTTTATAAGGCTGTATAATATTCTGTTCTATGTACGTACCACATTTTATTCATTCATGCATTGATGGACATTTGGGATGTTTCTACCTTTTGGCTGTTGTGAATAATGCTGCTGTGAACATGGGTATATCGACGTTTAAAAAAATGTTGTGATTGAACATGTACATGTCTGTTATAGGAAAAGCCAACACAGAGTCAAGTAGAAAGCACCCTCCTACCCCATCACCACTGTGTATAGTTTGGCCTCTATCCTTCTAGCTGTATTTTGGCCTATGGATGTGAAATCAGATCGTTCTGTACCGTCACGGAACATGAGCCATTTAAAAAAAATGTTTGAACTCTGTGAAACTGTTCAGTAGTTTCCTAAACAAGGAAAACATAAAACATAAGCAGTGAGGTGATGAGTGCCTGTGATGGGCCAGGCAAAGGCTGGTCTTACCGCAGCGTCCCCTGGGAGATTGGTACCGTCATCACCAGTGCTAAGTAGGGGAAAGAGGCTCTGAGAAGCCCCAGGTCATCTGGCTGCTGCAGTCGCAAATGCAGGTTCATAACAGGCCTCTTCTCTCGTCTCTCTTAGGCAAATGTCTGCAGACTACGGCTGACCGTACCTCCTGAGAGTCCAGTGTCTGAGTCAAGTGGAAAGAAGGTTGAAAGAAGAGAGAAGGTAAGCCATCTCTGAAGCGAAGCCCTGACTGGTTCCCATCTTTGTACTCCTTTTCATTTTAACCCCTTTTCCTGCCATCCTCCATCCAGGCTATTCACAGAGCCTGCATGTCAGCAGCTGTGTGATGAAAGGCCCTGTTGCACTTGCCCCCCATCTGCCATCTTCCCAGAAGTCAGGCTGCTTTGCTGCCTCCTGTCCCTGCTCTTGCTTCTTGGTGAATGTAGGCTCTGTGTGACCTTGAGGCTCCAGGAGTGCTGGCCTTAGTGACGGGTGCTGTGGCTGGGAACGTGTTTTTCCCGAAAGAGCCTCATCCCGTTGAGTCAAAGGGCCCATTGTGAGCTGCCCCTGAGCCTTTCTCTGTGGCTGGAGCCGGAGGCCCCGCTCACATGGTGGAGGGGTTGCCTGGAGAGGAACAGCCCAGCAGCAGCTCTGCCGCGGCAAGGGCATCCGGCTGCAGGGAGGAGTTGTGCAGGCGTTTTTGTGCCAGCTGCTGTGCTACACGCTGGGCCACAAAGATAGCTCTGACCTTGGCCTTGCCTTGAGAAACTCGTAGTTTTGCCGGTGAGACAGACGTATAAGTAAACCAGGATGACGTGATCGTTTGAGTGTTAGGCTCCAGAAGTGTAAGCAGGGCTCTGGGAACATGGAGAGTTGGGCCGTATCAAAGGACCCAGAAGCCTGTTTGAAAGGGCTCTCACTGGCAAAAATGGAAGAATTTCAACATTAAAAAGAATTAATGACAGTGATGAGCCGTGGCACATTGAATAATAAAAAAACCTCATGGATTTTTAGTAATAATCAGAGAGAGAGATTCAGAGAGAGATTATAAAAGGGAAAGCTGTTCTTTATATGACATCGGCTGATAAATTTAGAAAATCTCTGCTTTGTAACCCCCAGGTCAGGTCATCAATGGATGCAAATACTAATTGGTGGAAGATTACTGTGGAGCAGTATATTCATGTGAGGTCAAGAGTATTAGTACCTCACTGATCACTTACTGACTCTAAAGGTACAATATGCCACAAGATGGTAGCCAGTAGTTCTACCAGGTGATCCGATTCAGCATTACCAATAGTGGGCAGCCTGGTATTACGTGACTTCTGATGTGATACAATTCAGAAGTAAACAAGGTTACCAGTAATATTCATGCCAAACTTGTTTAATTGAATCTAGTAATAAGGACACAGAAAAATCCAAAATGTGGGACTGTCTACAAAAAATTAGCCAGGCTCCCTTAATAAATTCAGTGTTATTTAAGAAAAATGAGAATCTATTGGAGATAAAAGGGATTAGAGAGACCTAATATCATTATAACGAATTAAACCTTAATTAAATCCTGGATCCAAAAAAAAGTCTATAAAAGATATATTGGGATACCTATACAGTTTTGAATATGAACCCATATATTACATATTATTGAATGAATAGTACTTTTCTTACTTGTGATAATGGTACATTGGTTACGTAGTTTATTCTTCCAACTTCTCCGTACCTTTGAGCATTCTCCAAAGAGAAAGTTTGCGGGTAAAATCTCATAACCAAAGAGAGCGGGAGTGGTCAGGCTTTGGCTGCTGGACTCTGGCTGATGACCAGGGGCCTGTGTTGCTGGGAGAAGGGGTCCCCTTCTGCCCTCACCAATCCCCTCCCTGTTCTTCCTTTCAAAGCTGATAGATTGGTCAGAGAAGTGGCCCTGGGCTGTGTCCAGGGGTTCATGGGCAGCTTAGCACATGGCGAATCAGAACGAGTGCTTGCTGGAGAAAGGGGCCCAGGCTGGGATGAGTGACAGGACAAGGGCCCCATATGCATGGTAGACACAGTGGGAAATTTGGTCTTTGGGAGTTAGACCCGAGCTGCACGCCTGAGGAGATGTTTGTGAGGGGCTTCTGGGCGCTGACACTGGCACAGTGGCTGATGTGAGGCACTGGAGGGCATGTCACTGCACAAGAATAGTCAAGTATTCCCGAAGAAAGAGGCAATGTGTTCTATGTCACAGGTGCATTGGTAACCACGTTGTGTACTGATTTGCCTATTGGTCTTGAACAGTGCTTTTCAAACTTTTAAAAGCAATTAGACCCTCCTTTTTTTTCCTTTGTTTTTTTTTTTTTTTTTTTTTTGATCAAAACGTCATCCTGAACCAGGATGTAATCCAGGTGAAAGTGGTGCTGGTGGGGGACAAAGTCCTTCCAGTCTCCCTGCACCCTACACCTTCCTGCCTGGGAACTCAAGGGGCGTGCGGAGAAATGCTGGGGGAGGGGATGCGCCAGGATGCTTCTTAGACTGGGGGGACCAGGTGTGCAGCCTGAGTGCCCATCTCTGATGCATCAGTGACTCACTGCAGAAGAACTGGGGTAGAGAGGAGGAGGGTGCAGCTGGCTCTTACCCCAGAACCGAAGTCCTTGGGCGGTGGCCGCCCTTGAAGGTCCTGGTGGTAACTGTGAGGCTGTTCTGGGTGATTTCGTCACCATGTCCTAGCCAGGTGCCCGGTCTTGAGTCATTGGGAGCCAGAGGCAGGCACCAGCAAGGAGGCCCTGGGGGTGCCAGCTCCTCTGATGTGCCTTCGGTGTGGCTGCCCCTCTCTGTGACACCATACATAGCCCACAAAACTGCAAGATGCCGGGAACACTGGTGAAGTGACTTTGGTTCCTTTGGAGGGGTCTGCGGCGTGCAAAGGCGGGGTTTGGAGCTCGCTCGGATGTAGAAGCTGTAAATGGCCCAGTGGGTTGCTGATAAAGTGAAACTTCTCAGAGGGTTTCCAGGGCCCTGTTAGAACTTCAGCCGGCTGAGGGCAGGACTGGGCCTTGTTCTTTTTCACAGTCATGGAGGATGCTTAGTGTCTTTTGAGGACCTAAGGATGCCATGGGGCAGCTGGCCACACACAGACACCACTGCCAGCTGGGCCATTCTATCTACTGGCCCCAAATCATCAGGAAGAGGAATTACAGTGGAGCGGGGGGAAGGGTGTAGCAGGTGGTACAGGTTGCCCAGCTTCAGGATGGGGTGTTTGGAGGCTTCTGGAGGTAATTACAACAGAGGCAGCGTCTTTCTCTGGAGTCATGGGTTCCTTGGGTGGATGTGGACGGCTTCCTGCTCCTAAGGCAGATGCTCAGCTGCCTGCTTCTCTTTGTCTTTCTCTTAAGGAAGATCCCACCTGCCCCGAGACTGCTTTCCCCAGTCCACGGGTGGCTCCCAGACACTTTGTTTCTCTGCTATTAGTTTCCTCATCTTTCAAGTGGGCACATTGAGGTCTAGCTGCAGAGAGTAACTGAGCTAGTATATGCAAAGGTCCCACCACAGTGTCTGGCCTGTAACACTGATTAGAGAGGCGATGACTTAATGCCAAATTGCTTCCCCTTTTTTGTCAAACCCAGTGGCCCTCGTTCTTCGCTTTTCTCCCCTGTCCCCCCTGGAGAAGTCATTCTCCTTCCTGAAACTGCCTGTCCTGCATCTCCTCCTCCCTTTTGGGCTGTGCCTGCTGCATCTTTTCTGATGTTATTATGTCCTCCTCTGAGCATCCCTCTGCCAATACACCTGGGCCTCGCCTCCTCTCTCTGCACAAACCTTACCTCAGAGAACTCCTCCGTACACAGGTTGGCCGCTTTTGGGAGGATGCACACCCCGTACATCAGCTTTGCTCTCCCCAGTCCTGTCCTGCTGGTGGCCGAGTTGGTGTTCAGTGTTCTCTACGTGGTGTTACTTTTATGGACAGATATTTTATTGCTGTATTACCATTATTTGAGTATTTAAAAGTATGAAATCTGGATCATTTATGAGTCTCTGCCCAGCCACACTCAGTTTATCCAAGTCTCCTCACCCTTCAAGACCCTACTGAAGGCCCGCTTCCCCACGACCTTCCTGGACCGCCTGTGCTTGGGTGATTATCCCCTCTCTTGAGCTACAGGACACCCAGGCTACCCTCTCCCTTGGCACCTAGCCATCTGCTGCTAAGCACTCCACATGTGTATACATACATATTCCTGCAACATCCGTGTACAACATGTCCATATATACACACACTTAAAAATGTGCAGTCTTTTAATTGTGCCCACAGTTGGCGCTTAGTGCGTGACTGTGGATTATGGTGATTCAGTTTTGTGTTAGTTTCCTTGGGCTGCCATAAAAAAGTTGCACAAACTGGGGGGCTTAAACAGCAGAAATTTATGGCGTCCCAGTCTTGGAGGCTGAAAGTCTGGGATCACGGTATCCGCAGGGCTGTGCTCTCTCTGAGGGCTCCAGGGAAGAATGCTTCCTTGCCTCTTTCAGCTTCTGGAGCCTGTTGGCAATCCCTGGCTGTGGCAGCATCACTCCAGCTTTACATGCTGTTCTCTCTGTGTGTGTTTGTCTCTGAATCCAATTTGTCCTCTTTTTGTAAGGACACTAGTCATATAGGATTAGGTCTTAACTCCAGTGACCTCTTCTTAACTTGACCCTGTCTCCAAATAAGGCCAAATTCTGAGGCACTGGGGAAGGGGGCTCCAACGTGCTCTCTATTTGCAGGACACTGTTCAACCCCTGATAAGTTTCTTTGTGGAATATTATCACCTTAAATTGTATTAACAACTCGGGCAAATGAGCAATGGACTTTTATTTATATATTAAACGTCATTAATTATATGGAAGAGGAAATGCTGATTAGTTTGTAGACACAAATTTCATGTTGAGGGATTGATGACATGTTTATTAAATTGTTGAACATTAAAATTAAAGTTGGTGGTAGATAATTTTTTTTTTTTTGCGGTACGCGGGCCTCTCGCTGTTGTGGCCTCTCCCGCTGCGGAGCACAGGCTCCGGACGCGCAGGCTCAGCGGCCATGGCTCACGGGCCCAGCCGCTCCGCGGCACGTGGGATCTTCCCGGACCGGGGCATGAACCCGTGTCCCCTGCATCGGCAGGCGGACTCCCAACCACTGCGCCACCAGGGAAGCCCGGTAGTAGATAATTTTGAAATTAAACCCCTATCATTTTCAAAGAACTTTGTGAATGTATGTATCCATATTCCTATCCAAATCTATGTGCAAATATTCTTATGCACACACAGATACACACATACCCAGAGAAGTAAGAGATAGAACCAACACCAGCTATTAAACCTTTATCGTGTTGAATCAGGGTCTCACTGCATAGTTGAATTTTGGAGAATACGATCTGAGCTCTGCCTATTCAGAGGCTGTGCGATGGTGAGGTGTTTCCAAAGTGACAAAGTAGCTTGAAGTGTATAATATTTTAATTAGCTATTAGCATCCTTCTGTCATAGATGTCCTTTAGTGACTTGTGTTTTTAAAGAAGTTGTTTCTCTCTCGACCTTGGAGAGCCCTGAGTGAGGGAGAGCGGATATATGTGTATGTATGAAAAGTCGGGGGCTTTCCTAGCCCAGTAAAATGATGAAAAGGAAACCCTTGCCATTCGGTTTTATAGTCCTTGTTCCCTTAAAAGCCCCGGATGAATAAGCCTGCTGCGTTCTCATCCTTGGTGTGACTGTTTATACAACATCACGGGCTGTTGCCAGATGAGGGAGTGTGCTGCTGTGATTCAGACGGGGCTGGAGCTGCCCTGGCGATAGCGTGTAGGACTCTATGTGCCTCTCAGAGATAGCAGCCCCTGGAGGGCAAAGAGGCCTGGGTTCTAGTGCTGGCTGCCTGATCACTCGAGGTCGTGGTCGGGCCACTCAAGTCATCTCCAGGGGCCTCAAATTCCTCTTCTAGCAAATGGAAATGTTAGCCTGGAGCCAGCATTTCCCCACATTTCTTTAGTTCTGGAACTCTTTATTCAAACGAATATGTACGACAACACCATCTGTAGAATGGTGAAAGTGCAGTGGCTGTGGTTTAACATAAGGTCAGGGCTGCGTCGGCTGCCCCAGCAGTGCTGCCGCCCCACAACCTCATTGGACACTGAGGAGGGGCCAGGCGATTGCGCACCAAGCTGTTGAATTTTCCTAGCAGAGAAACCAAGGCCAGTTCAGGGGTGAGCGTTTCACTGTCATAGTAAATCTGGTGACTGTGATGGGAATAGCAATAGGATCCAAGAGGAGAGAGGGGGACAGACAGGCGGAAGCATCCAGACAGATGTGGAGAATTTGGTGGGAAATCAGATGCTCGGAAATGTAAAGCCCCCACCGCTAACAATAGAATCTGTCAGTTATCTGCTAGTATGCCCAGCAGTGCACTAGATGATTTATGTATATTATTCCATGTATTCCTTAAAACAAGCTTCTGAAATTCGTGGTATTATCCCCCTTTTACTGTTCAGGACCCTGAAACAGTGAAGTTAAGTCACTTGCACAGGGCCACACAGCTAGTAGTAGTAGTAGTTCTGTCTCGGATCTGTGCCCCGGCCGTGTCGTCATGGTGATGTCAACTTGCACGCTTCCTCCTCTCAGGAAAGTCTGTTGTATCAGTCGAGGTAACTTACCTAAGGTGTGTACTATACCCCTGGATTCCAGAAAAGAACTGATCCTCCCACCTCCCTGAAGATATTCTTCTCCTTCTCTTTTTCCTGGAGTGTTTAGGCCTGAGCAGCTATTGTCTGCTTAGAATGGAGTAATATCTTTAAGATACTACTTAGAGATATCTTTGCAGAGAGAGCATATCTTTAGAGTAATATAAAGAGTAATATCTCTAAGATATTAGTATAGAGTATAGAGTAATATCTTTAAGAGGTTACTCTTATAAGGATACTGTCATTAGAACTTCATTCTCTTGTGGGATTTCTGCTTGGCTAGAATTTTTCTTTCCCTTCTCATTTTTTTTTTTTTTTTTTTGCTGTACGCGGGCCTCTCACTGTTGTGGCCTCTCCCGTTGCGGAGCACAGGCTCCGGACGCGCAGGCTCAGCGGCCATGGCTCATGGGCCCAGCCGCTCCACGGCATGTGGGATCTTCCCGGACTGGGGCACGAACACGTGTCCCCTGCATCGGCAGGCGGACTCTCAACCACTGTGCCACCAGGGAAGCCCTCTTCTCATCTTTAAGCTTTCAAAGTGATCCGTCTTTTTCCAAGCATGAGTTTATATAGGCAGTGGTCTCTATTCGATCTGTGAGATAGTCAGAAATAACAAGTATCTCAATAAGCCAAAGGTCTCCATTCCTCTGAGGGGACAGGGCTGCCCATCCCCTCCCTATTTCCCTCCCAGGCTGTGGAAGAGCCCCTTAGGCTCAGCTGTAGCGTTCATTGTTGTCACAATCGGGCAAAACAAAGTCAAGCATGAGTAATGACCAGGAACCGTAATTTGCTATGATGGACACACAGGTCAGACAGGTCAGAGCACATTCCTGAAAGTCACCTCCTCTGCCTACAAGATGGATAGGATGCCCGGAGGCTCAGCACTTAGAGTCCCCAGGTCAGCTGCCACCCTCTGGCTGCAGGAAGAGGTCCCAAACAAAAAGTTTTGGAAATAACTTGGCTTATAGCTTTCAAGTCAGTCAATCCATGTTACGGTCCATCTAAGTCATATTGGCAGCTGGACGTGTGACCAGCTGCCTGTCCTAGCCTCTGGGGTCAGGGGCTGACTGTGGCGTTCTACCACCATCAATTTGGATTTTTGGAAAACTGTGCTTTCTGGTATTATTCTCTAAGAACCCTTCTTGACCATGGGATTTTCTTCCTTTGCACAGATCAGTGTCTAGGATGACCACATACTCCAAATATTCTGGCCTAAGCACAATTCCAAATATTCTCTCTCTCTCTTCTTGGCTTCAAAATGTACTTATCGAGCATCTATTTATACTAAGTATCGGGGATATAGCAGTGACTACGGCAGATACAGTCTCTGCCTCTATAGAGCTTATCTCATTGTAAGATCTTATATTCTGACTTAGGGTTTGGAAAATATGGTCATCTGTCACTGGATTCGTACCCCAGCTCTCCCTCAGCAGTAAAACCCTTGCAGCAGGAGTTGAGGCTGGGTTACTTTTCTATAGTTTTTCTTTTCTAAGGCACTTGCCACCAAGTGTATCTTTAGGGAAAACAGCCATAGCATGAGCCTGTAATGTGAGTAAGTATTAAGCTGTGCATACATCCCAGGGAACAGTTTCACGGAGACATTCTCTGTATAGTTTACTGATGGTGCCTGTTGTTAATTCTGCGGCATTGCACAGAGGGATTTGGGATGCTCTTTCAGCTGATCATTTCCTTTTCCCTTCTTTGGCGATAACTTTTTCATTCCGCGCATTTATTAGGGCTTTTGTTTGCAAGGCGATTTTACCTCCTATTGTTTCATGCCCAGGAGGCTTTTCATAGGCCTAGTGTACATTTTTTAAAATGTGATTTTTATTAATACAGAGCAGCATTATAAAGAAGTTTAAAAAACTTTTAATTATGGAGAATTTCAAACATAAACAAAAGGAGAATAATGGACCCTTCACCCAGCTGACAACCCTCAGCCCATAGTCAGTCCTGCCCCGTCTCCACCCCTGTCCACTTCCTCCACCCTGTATCCCAGATATCATAAATAGTTTAAGCATATTTCTCTAAAAGATAAAGATTATCTCTTAATATAATCACAATGCTATTATCATGCCTAAAAATTAACATTTATCTTATGGGGAGAGTAAAGGACACGAGAGGAGAAAAATTTAGCTACAAACACAGTGCCAAACGTGTCAGCTCTTTTCATTTTCTTCTGGGTCCTCCAGTTTTTGACCAAAATCACACCGACCTTTCATAAAAATGATAGCAGCCTCAGCTCCTTTGCAACATTTTCTGGATATAGATTTTATGATTGGGACAAATATCATCTCCCTGTCCCTCCATCTAAGAGGAACAAAGGATGTTCTCTTCAGGGGACCATATTTACATATTCTGGGTAATTCCCCAGAACCTCTTCCAGCTTCTAAAGCCCCCTATTCATTCAGCAAGTATTCACTGGGAAACTCCTTAAGTGGTGATCACTGTTAGATGCCAGGGATTATGGTGGAAAAGACAAACAAGACTTTAGACTTTTGGGAACTTCCAGTTGGTAGGGGAGCAGGCCTCACATATAGTAACGATGCTGATAGTCACCCCGTCGCGACTGTGGGAAGTGTTGTGGCGCCCTGACGGTCTGAAGGGTCAGTGTAGATGACCTTGAGGGAAGGACGTTTCAGCCCAGCAGTGGGCTCTGCAGGCAGAGGGAATAGCCTGTGTAAATGCCTGAGGCAAGAAGGAGGTTGGCTGGGCTTCCCTGGTGGTGCAGTGGTTGAGAGTCCACCTGCCGATGCAGGGGACACGGGTTCGTGCCCCGGTCCGGGAGGATCCCACGTGCCGTGGAGCGCCTGGGCCCGTGAGCCATGGCCGCTGAGCCTGCACGTCCGGAGCCTGTGCTTCGCAACGGGAGAGGCCACAGCAGTGAGAGGCCCGCGTACCGCCAAAAAATAAAAATAAAAAAAAAAAGAAGGAGGTTGGCTGATAAAGGAACAGAGAGGAGGTGGTGGGGGCCAGGGAGATGGATGCCAGGAGGCTGGAGAAGAGCCTCCCATCCCGGCCCGTCTCCTCCCAATGGCCCTGGACCTGAGGGCCCGGCTCTTGGCTCCCGTAGCCCTGAGGTCTGTGGGCCGCAGGGACATGTGTGTTCCAATTCCTCTCCTCTTAGCTATCCTGAAGGCTTTCTGGTTAAGGAAAGGGCCTAGATTTGGAAAGACATGCACAGGCACTTGAATGCTACCACCTTGGAAGAAAGAGTAATGTTTACACAGTAGGGTTACTGTGAGGATTAAATATTGTATAATAAAATGGCTAGGCAACAAATATTTTCCCCTTCTCTTTCTCCATAACCATCCGTTCCCTTTCCGCATCACAGCCCAGCAGCTCCTCGCGCTGCCTCAGGAATCCTGTCCTTGTGGGACGGCCATGCTGGTGGCCCTGCCTCTGAGCAGAGTCCTGTGCTGGGCCCTTCCCTGTGGGTCTGTCATTTAGACCCTGACCTTGTAATAATTTTTTAGTTTTCATGTTTTGAAAATTAAAATAAAAATGATCAATTCAAATATAATGCCTGTTATTTCAAACTAGTTAAAGAATAGAATAGAGAAGAGCATAAAGGGAAGAGTGAAATCCCCTTTTTCACTGAGGAAACTATCATTAACGGTGTGGAGTCCATCTTTCTAGGTGTTTTATATACTCAAACACACACTTCTAAAACAAAAAATGGGAATATGAAATTTACTATTTTTTACTTAACAGAACTTTGGTATCTTTCCATGTGCATAATTTTCAGATCCACGACCTCCAGGGTGGTGTTTCACAGACTGTGTTGTCCTTGGCATGTTTGTATTTGCCTCTGTCAGTGATGGACCTCATCTCCCCGCGTGGGCAGGGAGGCAGAGTCCTCTGTATCCGGCCACCTGAGCATTTTCCTGTAAGCCAGTCCACCTGCCGACATCAGCTTGTTTTTCAGGAACTGGGTGGAGTTGGTGACAGAAAGAGCATGCTTTTGTTTCCTGGTATGTGGGGAGTTTCATTAGAGCTTTTCCTCTTCCTAGTTAAATGTGTAATAAAGCAGGGATATCTAATCCCAGCTTTGCACTCCACTGAGAGCCATTTAACCCCCCACTCACCTAAACTTAGGTACCAACTTCAAGAGTTGCCTCAGTGCCCGTGGGACCCAGGTATGAGGGGCTCAAGTGGAAGCATTTTCCAGAAGCAAATGCAGAGTGTCCCACTCCTCATATTTTCTCTCTTAACAGGTTTGTACAGAAGAGTGGGAAGCAATGGCTGTTTTGTTGTCTTAATTTTTTTTAAAAAAGCTCACATTGTAAACAAACCATACACAAGGGTATAAAGAAAAAATTGAAGTCATCCTCTCCTCCAGCATCCCTGCCCCTCCCCACTGTCCCTTCCTTAGAGGTCGTTAATGATTAATAATTTGTCTGGTAACTTTGCTTTACTTTTACAAACTTTGACTGAATGGGAATATAAAGTACTTACTATTCTGCTGCGAATGAATGATTTTAAAATGGAAATTATAGTTTTATATGTCAAAGATGTTTCGCAAGTGCATAGAAAGAGTTTATGCAAAGGTGGTTTTTTTTTTTTTTTTTTTTTTTTGCGGTATGTGGGCCTCTCACTGTTGTGGCCTCTCCCGTTGCAGAGCACAGGCTCCGGACGCGCAGGCTCAGTGGCCATGGCTCACGGGCCCAGCCGCTCCGCGGCATGTGGGATCTTCCCGGACCGGGGCACGAACCTGTGTCCCCCGCATCGGCAGGTGGACTCTCAACCACTGCGCCACCAGGGAAGCCCGCAAAGGTGGTTTTAAAATTAGTGAAAGAACAGAGTTGCCATAATGGAATTCAGCCTTCTGTGGCATTGTCCCAAGGAAGATTAGATGTAGGCTGGTTTTTCTCTGAAGTCTCACTGTCTCATCTTGAGTTTTTCCTGTCCCTTCCCTTCCATATTGTGAAGGCCTACTCTGTGCCTCTACATGTAACAAAGCCTGCACTGTGGGGAGGTGTACTTAGTGTCACACAGAATTGGGCTTGAATCTAGATGTGTGACCATAAGGGAGAGACTTAACCTCTCTGAACTTCAGTTTTCTCAGCTATAAAGTGGAGAGGACATTCACCATGTCACGGTGTCGTTGTGAAGATTAAACGTATAAGGAACATTTCTAGCTTATAGTAGGTGCTCAACAAATCTTAGTTTCTCTTCCTCCTGCTTCTTGAGCCTTCAGTCTGTGAAGATGTGTTAGGACTTGGACATGTTCCCCACTTCCCAAAGGTATTTGCACTTTAGCACTGATCAGAGCTTTAACTGAGTGAGTTAAGGAGCAGAAGATTCTTTTGGGGTGAAGTTATGCCACCTCTGCCTGGCTTTCTAGAAATATTTCACGAATGGTCACAACAGGTGTCCCTATCCCCTTTCCTCAGAATTGGCTCCAGGGTCAGACCTAACCTCAGAGGACAATCTGGCTGCCAGATGGCTGCCAAAATTCTTCCCTTGCGTATCTCAACCTCATGCATTTCAGGCCACACAGTTAATGATGAGGATGCAGTCATACAGAGGAACTGGTATAAAGAGAAAAACAGTATTACCAAGAATGCGAGATTTTAGACACTCTTGTTATCAGGGATGGCGTAAGTCCGCCTGGCGCCTTTGTGAGAATTAAATAAAGGCACCTTCTCTGGGAAGATGGGGCCTGGCATATGTACTACAAGGTAAAGGAACAGAGCTTTGGTAGAAATTAGGGAAAGGTGCTATTCCTCGAGGGTAAAGGCAGGCTCAGCCCACGCCAGGTGTGACTTGGCAAGCAGAGGCCAGGCTGGATTTCTACTGGCCGCTCTCCCCACTGCCAGGCCCCCTAGTGCTGGGTACAACCTGCATAACCATATACAGTGGGCCCACGATGACAGCTGTCTCTACGAGGCCTAAAGAGTCATTATTCTTTCTCTCTTTCTATCCTCTTTTAGTATCGTGACCTGAGCAATGGCGAACCCACCATGAAACTCCCTCAGGGTGTTGTCTATGGTGTGGTACGAAGATCAGATCAAAACCAGCAGAAAGAAATGGTGGTGTGTGGGTGGACCACCAATCAGCTGAAAGAAGAGATGAACTACATCAAAGACGTGAGCTGTTTAAGGATTTTTGTTTTCTGGTTTTTACACTTCTTGGAGCATGTAAGAGGGTGGAGTTGGAAGCATTGATATGAATGTAATAAGGCATTTTGGAACAATTCTAAGTGTTATCATTGTGGATGGAAATGTGGCTACAGATCTTCATGGTAATAGGAAAAGCGCAGATGTAATTCTGCAGTGAGGTATAGAGTGAATTTCTAGATGTTACTAAGTAGGGATACTCAGGAGACCAAATGGCTTCTTTCTTCCATGTATGATAAGTAGGCTCTTAAGTAGTTTTGCTTATTACATTGAACACTCCTAATGTACAAGTTTGGACGACTGTATTAATTTGGATGCTTTTTGCTGCAAGTAACGGAAAAGCCAACTTGAAAAGGAATTTGTCTCATGTGGGGGTAACTCTAGGGGTAGGTGGGCTCTAAGCAGGCCTCTCCAAGCTCCAGTTCTATTTCTCTGAGTTTCCCTGGGTTCTTTTCTCCTTCAGCCTCATGCTCATGGCAACATCTAAAAATATGATGGTGTCTGGAGGAGGAAAAGAGGACAGTCATCTCTGGTTACTTTATAGAGACCCTCCATTAGACTTCCCCTTGTTTCTCATTGGCCAGGACCCAGGTCACATGCCCGTTCCCAAATCCATCACTGGCAAGGGGAATAGGATGACTATTGCTGGTTCAGAGCAATCAGTTAGGTTGAAATGGATGGTGGAAAGTCAACCACGGTAGACATTGTCCAACCCAGGTCAATTAATACAATTTTTTTGTAATTAATATCACTTTTTTTTTTTTTTTTGCCATGCTGCATGGCTTGCAGGATCTTAGTTCCCTGAGCAGGGACTGAATATTACGTTTCTTTTAAACTATATGGTCTATTGAGAAATTTTGGGAAATGTAAACATGTAAGAAGAAGAAAACAAAATCACCCGTAATTCTACGATTCAACCAGAACAGTTGTTAACATTTTGGAGCATTTCCTTGTAATTTTTTCATTTCTTTTTTATCTATCTATCTATATCTATCGACTTACCTACCCTGTCCCTCCATCCATCCATCCATCATTTCCATTCCTTTTTGGTCCACCCCGTGTCTCCCTAGGTTGACCAGTGCCTTTGTGACCCAAACCAGAGTGATTAGATAGAGAGGCAATGAGCTGCACCAAAACACTGGCCTGTGGACTAGAAAGTGAGAAGCAGGGGCAGCGTGGGCAATAGAGTCCCCATGGATCTTGGTTCAAGGTCTGGCTCTTTGGCCCAGACAAACTTTTGCCCTGTCTGGGCTTCAGTTTTCTCATGTATAGATTGTGAGGTCTGGGAAGGGACCCTTAAGGTCAAAACGAGTTCTTTGTGCCTCATTTTATTTGGTTGTGTTTGCAAATAAGACACAAAACACACGTTGTCAGCTTTTGTTTGAGTTTTTGAGAAGAACATCTTTTATCAAATATCAAAAATAATAAATGTGCATTTCTTAATGTGTCTCGAAAGATTTGGATACTTGTATAATTTTAAGGAATAAAAAAGACAATAAATGCTTAGCAGAGAAAATGAAGAAAAGGAGCTATACTCATACACAAACAGGCAGAAGATGTGTGACAACCACCAGCCTCAGAGCCCCAGTCATCCAACCCCCAAAGATCAGTTTTAACCATTCACAGTATCCCATTCCTCATTTTCCTAGGTAGGAACAGCTTGCACCTTCCTAGTTTCCTGTATGTTTCTCATGGAAATGCTTAGGCCTTCCTCACTGAAATGCCCAAATAACATGGCACCACTTCAGAGGTAAACCTTCTAAGCAGATTGGAGAGTTGCAGATTGCCCAAGATAAGATAGTAGGTTCAGGCTGTCGGGTGCCCAGGTCACAGGGGAGTAACTGATCTGAATTTCCCAACCGCCACTGTGATCTGCAACTTAAAATTAATTTCCGGGTAAACACCTTCTATAGCTGGTTTCAGACCTGTCACTCGCTCCTCATTCCTGAGTGTATTTATGGGTTTGTGTGCCCTCCCTTGCTTGTGGGTGACTCTGGCTTAGTTGGCTTCCTGCAGTATTTGCCAGTGGGAGCAACACCCAGCTCCACCCACTTCCCAATGGTGAGCAGCCCAAGAGCTAACTCAGGGCCACAGATGAGAGCCATTCTGCCTGCCCAGAATGAAAAGTTGTGCTTTTGGCTCATTTCCCCAAAGTGTTTGTAGTCAATGACAAGAAAGCAGTCTTTATTACTAGAATTCATCTGGGGAGGGCGTGGTGTCTTGACTTGCCCTCTCTTTCCTGCCCTGGAATCTCCACCAATATCCAGTCACTCCTAATAAACATGCAGTCAGTCAGTTTAAAACAACGTGCTAGTTGTGCAAGTACGGCTTCAAAATTAGGTCCGCTCATGCTGTGCCCTACACGCCCGTCAAACCAAACTCCTGCCTTTGAGCCTTTCCTGTGATAGAAGTTCCAGAGCATTCTGGAGAGGGCTCCCTTGAGGCTTCCTGTTCTATTCCAGGATCCCTGAGTTCTTCATCCTCCTAGGGGCACCAGAAGAAGGGGGAAGACAGAGACTATTTGTTAGGTTTTTTGTTTTTATTGAAAATATATTTAAGGCCCCGTTACTCCTCTGGAAGTGGTACTGTAGAGAAATTTAAAGAGTTTGTATAAACAGGTGTTTGGGGGATCAACTGACTTTTCTTATATTTAGTGCCTTGTGTATTGTTGGTGATTACTGAGGAACTGAATTTCACATTTACGGGCTCTCTAAGCTCATACTTTCCTGACTCATATTCCAAACATTTATTTGTTCTTTGGCAGTCAGGGCAGAGATAGGGAAAATTAGAGGTAGCTTTTGCTTTTCGGTTTTTTGGTCCTCCTAGCCATGTGTTTAGAAAGTCAACTTGTTCAACATTTTCTACTTGTAAAAACATGTGATAGGAAAAGGGGAAAATCTGGCCTGAATATGGTTTTAAGGGTGGCAGGTGAATTTCAGTAAACAAATCTTTCTTTAGAGCATGTTATTTGTATAATTAATAGTTATCAATAATTATATATAATCACAACATGCATTTATTATTATTATTATTATTGTAGCTTGATCTCTAACTAGCATCTTTGTGGGCTGCAGGTAAGAGCCACTTTGGAAAATGTAAGGAAGCGAATGTATGGAGACTATGATGAAATGAGACAGAAGATTCGACAACTCACCCAGGAACTGTCAGTAAGTAAAATGTGGAGGGATGCTAGAGCTTAGAACTCCCTCTCAGTTGCTAGTGCCTGAAGATATTTGAGTTTATGATGTTCCTTATGATGGAATCATATTTTAAATGAACCGAGGGAATTTTATCACAGAATTAAGTTTATTATTTACAGGAAAATTTTTGTGGCGAGAGTAATCTTCACATTCAAAGCATTCCCTCCAAAATCAGGAATAAGATGAGGAAGCCAGCTACCACTACTATTATTTAACATTGTACTGGAGACCCTAGCCAATGGAATTAAACAAGAGAAATAAATTAAACGAGAGAAATAAATAAACAGTTTATAGAGGTATAAAAACTGGACAGGTAGATGTAAAACTGTCACTATTTACAAACTATACGGTGATATACCCAGAAAGCTCAAGTGAACCAATAAAAAAACTACTCTAAACAATAAAAGAATTCTGTAAGGCAGCAGGGTAAAAGATTAATGGACACATGTTAGATTTCAGTATACAAAAAACAACCAGTTAGAGGAAATAACAACAACAAAAACCACCAGGTATCTGGAAGTAGACTTTGGCAAGTAGAAAGATGCGCCATGTACTTAGGAGGGAAGATTCAGCATCATTAATACCATTCAAGTTAATATACAAATTTAATATAACCCAATAAAAATACCAACAGATTTTTATGTTGTTTTTTACAACTGGACTAGGGGGTTCCATGGTATACAGAAAATAAATATGAAGAGTTGAAATTCTGGGGGAAAAAAGGCCATGAAGGAGACTATCCCTCTTAATATTACAAGAAATTGAGAAAGCCTCAGTGATTAAAACAGTGTATAGTACTGGCACATAAATGAATAGACATCAATGAAAAAAAGCCCAGAAATGTACCCCGATGTATGATAAATGTGGCATCTGAAATGAAGGGAGGAAAATGGACCAGTCAGTATATGCTGTTGGGACAGACTTACACCTGGGTAAATTCTGAATAGATCAAAGATGCTAAAAAGTGAAACTTTGCAAGTGCCAGAAGAAAATATGTGTGAACTCTTTTATACTCTTGGGGTGGGGAAGACAGTTTCTTACTATGACATGCCATCCCAAAATCACAGAAGGAGAAGTTGATAATTTTGACTACATTAAACTGAAGACTAGTGCTGACAAAAACACCAGCGTCAAATGACAAGCTGGGAAAAATGATTTGCCTTTATATTATAGATAATAGGCTAATATCCTGAGTATTTAAAGAGCGCCCATGAATCAAGAGGAAAAAGGCCACAGCTCATAAAAATAGGTGAAATATTTGTGACAGAGAGTTTATAGTAAAGGAAAGATGAAGAGCTCTTAAATGTATGACGAGATGCTTAGCCTCATTCTCAATAAGAGAAATTCAGATTAAAATGGTCCTGAGATGCTATTTTCACCTAACAGACTGGCAAAACTGCAAAAGTGGGACAAGATGCTGTATTAGCCGTGCTGTGGAGGAACAGGAAGATTGCTGCTTAGAATGTCATTTGCATTACTCTTAGGGAGGACAATTTGCAGTATCTACCCAAATTATAAATGCCTATATCCTTTGACTCAGCAAGCTTCTTTCTAAGAATTTATTCTGTAGATCAAATCTCACATATGTGAGATGACGTATGTATGAACTTAGTTGTTAAGCATTGTTTGTAATAGTAAAAAGATTGGAAGCCTACACGTGCATTAAGAAGGAGAAAGTAAAATAAATTCCATCTCTATAATACACAGAGTTGTAAAAAAAAAAAAAAAAGAATAAAAAGAATGAATAAGCTCTTCAAAAAGAGATACAGGAAAATTTCAAAGATATAGAGTAAGTGGTAAAAAAAGCAAGACATCGGAAAATACGAAAATATCATATGTAGTGTGCTACCATTTATGTAAACCAGGAGGGGAAAATAAATATATCTAGACTGTTTTGTGTGTGTACACAAAGTTACTAGAAGGATCATCAAGAAAGTAATTAACAGTGATTCCTTCTTGAGGTGCAGAGTGGGCGAGGTGGTAATTGAGCAAATAGGACAGGAGTGAAAGGGAGATTTATTTTAGTATATACCTTTTCTACTTTTAAAATGTTTGAACTCTATGAATATATTACCTACTAAAAATTAAAGAAAAAATAAGCTTCCTCTGGTTTAACCTAGCTAACGCATACGGGAGAAAACATTTTAAAAAATATTTGTGATTAATAACCTTGAAGAAAAAAAATTCGTTTTGTGTGACATACTTGCCATAAAAGTTAACATCTGCAGAAAACAGAAATATAGATCAGTGGCACAGGATAGAAAGCCCAGAGATAAACCCACACACCTATGGTCAACTAATCTATGACAAAGGAGGCAAGGATATACAATGGAGAGAAGACAGCCTCTTCAACAAGTGGTGCTGGGAAAACTGGACAGCTACATGTAAAAGAATGAAATTAGAACACTCCCTAACACCATACACAAAAATAAACTCAAAATGGATTAAAGACCTAAATGTAAGACTGGACACTATAAAACTCTTAGAAGGAAACATAGGAAGAACACTCTTTGACATAAATCACAGCAAGATCTTTTTTGACCGACCTCCTGGAGAAATGGAAATAAAAACAAAAATAAACAAATGGGACCTAATGAAACTTAAAAGCTTTTGCACAGCAAAGGAAACTATAAACAAGACAAAAAGACAGCCCTCAGAATGAGAGGAAATATTTGCAAACAAATCAACGGACAAAGGATTAATCTCTGAAATATATAAATAGCTCATGAAGCTCAATATTAAAGAAACAAACAACCCAATCAAAAAATGGAACCACCATATGACCCAGTCATCCCACTACTGGGCATATACCCAGAGGAAACCATAATTCAAAAAGACACATGCACCCCAATGTTCATTGCAGCACTATTTACAATAGCCAGGACATGGAAGCAACCTAAATGCCTATTGACAGATGAATGGATAAAGAAGATGTGGTACATATATACAATGGAATATTACTCAGCCATAAGAAGGAATGAAATTGGGTCATTTGTAGAGACGTGGATGGACCTAGAGACTGTCATACAGAGTGAAGTAAGTCAGAAAGAGAAAAATATTGTATATTAACATATATGTGGAATCTAGAAAAATGGTACAGATGAACTGGTTTGCAAGGCATAAATAGACACAGATGTAGAGAACAAACATATGGACACCAAGGAGGGAAAGCGGCAGGGGGGAGGGTGATGGTGTGATGAATTGGGAGATTGGGATTGACATGTATACACTAATATGTATAAAATAGATAACTAATAAGAACCTACTTATAAAAAACGAATAAATAAAATTCAAAAAAAAAAGTTAACATCTGCAGGAAAGAAGCACAGTTGCCACAGTTGTGTATGAGTCTAGTTTATGTCTGGTCTGTGAAATTATCGGCTTAAGTAAGACCTACTGCCTTGATTACAGCGGAGGGGGGTATACAAACATATCCATCTAGCCCATGCTCATTGACACGTAGGAAGAGATTTGTGAAATTCTCACGTATCTATGGAAATTCACTCTGCCATCCACTGACACTAATGACTGTAATTAAAGCCAAAGGATTGGATTTGCAATAGATGCAAAAACAGATCTCTGCCCCTTGCTTTCCATTGCCACCTCCTACATACCCTGTTTTCTCATGCTAGACTGTTCCAGGAGCTCAGTCTCTACCCTCAGTCTCCTCCTCCTCCAGGCCACACCACGGACTGTAGCCAGGTTAAGATGCTAACTTACTGCTGTATGAACACACCGTGAGCAGCAACGTGCCTCCTGGGCCTGGGCTGCTGTTTCAGCTCTCTCTCCCACTCCCAAGGGTGCACCTCTCGCTCTCTCATGCCTGGCTGCTTCCTGTGGCTCCCACAGGCCACACGGGGTCTACCCTTGAGCCTTCCCAGAAACCTTACCCCTGGTTCTACTGCCTCCCAGCCTTTTTTTTTCTGGCCGCACTGCAAGGCTCAAGGGATCTTAGTTCCCCGACCAGGGATTGAACCCGGGCCTTCGGCAGTGGGAGCGCGGCGTCCCAACCACTGGACTGCCAGGGAAGTCCTCTCCTGGCCTTTCTATATCCAGCCCTTCTTTAAGGCCTAGTTTAAGACTGGCCTCTGTTGAATCTCTCTCAAACGTGTTAAATACACGTCCAACAAAGACAGCACAACAACTGCAGCAGCCACAAAACAACTCTTGAGAACTGGTTGAGCCCAAAGTATATTCCTTCCATGGTGAGTAGAAATAAGCAAGATGGGACTTGCCTGGTGGTGCAGTGGTTGAGAATACGCCTGCCATTGCAGGCGACACGGGTTCGAGCCCTGGTCCGGGAAGATCCCACATGCCGCGGGCCAACTAAGCCTGTGAGCCACAACTACTGAAGCCCGCGTGCCTAGAGCCCGTGCTCCGCAACAAGAGAAGCCATTGCAATGAGAAGCCCATGCACCGCAACAAAGAGTGGCCCCCACTCGCCGCAACTAGAGCAAGCCCGCGCGCAGCAACGAAAACCCAACGCAGCCAAAAACAAATAAATAAATTAAAAAAAAAGCAAGATGGCACAAGAAGGTATTCAGCTGCATTCTAGGTTCTAAAAGTAGCTGTTACACTTCCTAGCTATTTGCATACAAATCCCTGAACTTCTCTGATCCTGTTTCCTCCCTATAAAGAGAATGTTCTGGCTGCCGCAAGGTGTTGCGAGGACTAAGTGAAGCCCTGTGGGGGAATGTGTGAATATTATCCGAAGGAAAAGTAGGCTTGTCTTTCTACTCTCTGGGTCATGCAGATGGTGACTTTTAAATTTAAAGCTGTACTTGAAATATCACTGACCCGGATGGTCTGTGAAATTATCTGCTTAAGTAAAACCATCAGGGGAATGTTCCAGCCTAACTGAAGGTTGTCATGAGTGTGTGTGCATTGGTTGTGTGTAGCTGAAGGTTGTCATGAGTGTGTGTGCATGGGTTGTGTGTAACTGAAGGTTGTCATGAGTGTGTGTGCATGGGTTGTGTGTAACTGTCTCCTCAATCTGTCCAGGTTTCACAGGCTCAACAGGATTATCAGCAGAATTACATCCAAACCCAGTCGTCAGCCCTGGACAGTTTTAATACCATGAACTCGGCTTTGGTGTCGGACTCCATCGGCCTGCAGGTATTCATCTGCTCCCGATTCGCCTGGGTCTCCTCTGTTCCAGTGCAGGAGAGCTTAGCCAAGGGTGGGCCCTGTGTCTTTGTAGAAAAGTAAGTCACAGAATGTCTTCAGCTCATTATTTGGAATCCTTTACACACAGCCACAGTAGAGGCCAGGCCAGGGAGACGGTGAAGGAAGGAAGCCGATGGAAATGCTTCCAAGCTGAGACTCTCAACCTTGGAGTTGCAGTTGTTTTTGCGCTTATTAAAATGGGGGGTTAGATCCTGAGTTCAGTGCTAGAGATGTCACTTGTTCCACTAGACACCCAAGTGGTTGTAAGTGTCAGTGCCTAAAACAGCACATCAGCCCACTCCCTTAAGCCCCAGTGTTATGAGAAGTTCCACCAACCACAGGAAAGCCAGACTTAAGCAAAGGCAATCTGTGTTCATTCATGACAAGTAACTCCCAGAGGCTGTTAGGTACTTTTTTCTAATTTAGAAATTATTACTGTTACTATTGTTTGGCCGTGAGGCATGTGGGATATTAGTTCCCCAGTCAGGGATCGAACCTGCACCCCCTGCATTGGAAGCACGGAGTCTTAACCACTGGACCGCCAGGGAAGTCCCTGGAAATTATTTTGCTTTGAAAGAAATCATGTGCCTTCCAAAGAATATCTTGTACTACCAGGCAGGGAAGCGAAAAGAGTCAGGATCCCACATTTGTGCAAATGTGTGTGGTCACCACACGTCAAGGGGGTTTTTCTCTTGATTAGTTTCATTTGCTAGGAGTTAACCCCTCATATGCTGCCCATCTTTAATCTTCCGACTGACCCCCGCCCCCCACCGCGTAACGTGCAAATGAACTTGAAAATGTTCAGAGTAAAGCATTATATTCACCAGAAGCAGCTCCCCTTAGCTTTAGTTTCCAAACGTGCAAATAATAATTTCTGTCCCCTTCCAACTTTATTTGACTCTTATCTCTTTACCTTCCTCTTGGAAGTTCACACAAGCTATTTCACATCCTTTCTGGTTCTCTATAAATAATTCGCTAGATAAGCAAACAAATTTTCATGTTGGGATTATCCACTTCCCTTAGGATCTAGTATTCTCTACTAACAGCTGTTCGGGCAGTGGTGCCAACAGGAAAGCTAGGCCACGGTCACGCAGTGGGCCTGGGTGGGCCCCGTGTTTGGATTTGTCTGGGAGGCCCATTTCTGGTGGGGCCTCTGAGTCCCACCCTTTTCCTGGCTCTCCCATAGTGCCTGGCAGCTTTCCCCTGGCCTCAGGCCAAGCCCTAATTTGGGTCTGGCTTATTCAGCAGCCTTTATTTTCCCTTCCTCCTGCTATCAAGGGGGCTCACCCAGGCTCCCTTTCCTTCCCTCTCAGACATCTCACTACCTTCCAACCAGGAAATGCTGTATCTCACCTGAGTTCAGATCTGGTTGGTATCTGGGTTTTCTTCCCCATCATACTTCTGATTTGCCACCCCACTGTTGATTTAAAAAAAAAAACCCCATACACCCTAAAAGTTCAGAGTTCTGTTTTATTCGGGGACCTTACTGAGCCCTATAGCCTGGGAATCAGTCTCTCAGACAGCTCTGAGGAACTGCTCCAAAGGGGTGAGGGAGGAACCAGGGTAGATAGGAGTTTCGCTTAAAAGAAATGTAGCCAAAGATCAGAAGATTACTGTTAATCACAAAAAAAGCCAGACATCTTCAGTTAACGTTTTTAGTGCTTTTCCGTGTATAAGAAGATGTAAGAGTCGGGCTCATTGAAATTATTTCTTTGGTTTGTATCGTAACTATCTAGGGCTAGTATCCTGCCTTTTTCCATCTTGAATCCCCCTCAGGGCACGCTGTTGGGGGGGGGGGGCTGTGGTGGCTGATGACTTGATGGTGGGCAACAGTCATTGTTTCCTGGAATGGCAGGCAACATTTTTGTCCACACCACT
Source organism: Monodon monoceros (assembly GCF_005190385.1). Taxonomy (NCBI): domain Eukaryota; kingdom Metazoa; phylum Chordata; class Mammalia; order Artiodactyla; family Monodontidae; genus Monodon; species Monodon monoceros. The sequence goes on from NW_021703778.1 coordinate 61,101,148, forward strand.
GACACGCCAGGCATTTACTTAAGAGGTCAACTGTTGTTAGAACAGGGTCCCCCCCTAACCCAGGGACCCTGACTGATTCCTAGCTACAGTCTAGTCTCTTATTCCAGGGTAGACAGAGGAGCCTTATAATGAAAAGATGAAAAACTGTTGTTTAAAAAAAACCAAAAGAAGGGGGTGGAGGCTGGGGAAGAGGGCGGGGCAGAGGAAGGAAACACGTCATCCCCGTGGCCAGGAGACTCAACGGAGTCTGAAAACAGTTGCCTTCTTACTTCTTCCATTGTCTAGTCTACCCCATTTTCATTATTACTGACGAGACCAGATCCTTGGTTTGATTTTATAGAATGTCAAAGCGGGAAGGCACTACTGAGATGGTCTCCAATCCCCTTGTTTCATGGATAAACAAACGGAGGCCAACAGAAATGACTTGAACAAAGCGTATAGCTAATCCAGGGCTACAGCCCTGGTCTCTTGGTCCAGATATAGGTTCTGAGCACAAGACCGGTCTCTGTAAAGCCAGTGGGACTTGGAGAGAGGGTTGTTGGCCAGATGGTTTCTAAGGCTCCTTGCATCTCCAGTGCTCTGTGATTCCAACTTTCAAATGGCTTCTGTATTTTCTTTAATATCTATTTACCACCATTGAAAATCCTTTCTACTGATTTGAATAGGTTTAGGCATGAGGCTTGTTCTCCAAAGTGGAGGCTAAGGGGTGGAGGAGCTTCAGAGACTGGTCATCTACAAAGAGGACACAGGTATTAGGACGTGTGTTCAACACCAGAGTTTCCAGATCTTCTAATATAAAGCTGTAGGTGGCTTCAGGAGGTGGTAGAAGGTGCCCATAAACCTGTGTCCGTTGGTAGAAATTCTGGGGTTGTGGAAGCCATTTCTCTGTCAGGAGAGTTAAGCAAGTGACCTGAAGCATGAAATAGCAACGATATTAATTTAAGCATTTCTGCTCCAGTGGGCAGCCTGGAGCAATAAGCAACAGGCTTCTGACCCTTGGCAGGCACTTGTGGGAGTCACAGACTCGGCTCCCTGCCCACCCCTCCCTTCATCACCACCCTTCTCTGCCTGAGCGAGGGAGGTGAAGCATTTGCAGGCATTACAGGATCCTCAGCCCTGTTGTCACTGTCCTGGCAGCTCGTCTAGAAGTACAGAAGTAAACAACCTGTTTAAGAAAAAAGGGGAATATCTCCATTTTATAAAACACGTATTTTGTTTTCTGATTTCAGTTTGGGAATATGGAAAATATAGAAGATACGAAGAAGAAAATTAATACCACCTATAATCCTATCCCATAGTGAAAATCATTATTTGGATTTTGGTGACTCCTTCTAGTTTTTTTTTTTTCTAGGCATGAATACATTTGGACAGATGCTCATGCATTATTTTTTTCAGAATGGGATTCTTCTGTACTTACTGTTTTCAAACCCAGTTTTTTTCCACGTGTAATGACGTATTATGAACATTTTTCCTTGGAAAAGTGTTTTAATCCATTTCCATCCATCCTAAGCAGTGGCAAGCGGCGTTAGCAGCAGCCGTGGCATGTTACAGGGGAAAGCTGGCTGGCCCACCCAGGTACAGGGCGGCAGCCCTCCTGACCACCAGGGGGCCCTCAGGTGCTCTAACACCAGGGTCCCAGGCTTGCAGCTCCTGTGGGCCGATGTCTCCCTCAGCCGTTAATGACAAAGGGATGTCCCGGTGTATGACTCTGGCCATGTTTCCTCACACCGCTAGATCTGGTTTTTATTTTCATCCTGACAGAAAACCCTTGTGGATGTTACTTTGGAGAATAGCAACATTAAGGCTCAAATCAGAAATCTGCAGCAGACATATGAAGCCTCCATGGACAAGCTGCGGGAAAAGCAGAGGCAGTTAGAGGTAGCACAGGTTGAAAACCAGCTGTTGAAAATGAAGGTAAAGTACAGGAATGTAGATTTCCTGCTAACCTTTCTCTCTTCTCTCCTTCTTTTCTCTCTTCTCCCATCGCCAACTCTCCCATTTCCCTTTCTCTCTTCTCTTCTCTGTTGGGCTTCCCCACCCTTTTTGTGGCCAACCCCACAGGATTTGACTTGAAGGGACTGAGGGGGTTTCTGTGTTCACAGCTGCCAATGCAGATTGGGGGTACCCTGTATATACCCCTATTGGGCTCTCCTGCCGTGGTCCCAGTGGCCTCAAGGGCTACTGAGACCTCATCATGGCACTGCTCTTATGTACTGAGAGGACACTTGGGCTGCCCACAGGTCTGGGACTTCAGAAGCTTCACTGTTTAGATTCTCTCTGAGGTTCCAAGGCCTCATTGTCTGGTTTGACAATGAAGAGCTGAAGGGCCCCCAGGAAGAAAATGGGTGGGTGACCAAGGACTCTGGGCAGTGTCCCTCCTGTCCCCAGGTCGTTCTTATTCCTCAGCTCAGCTTCTAAGGCCCTGGAGATGTTAGTGCTCCTTCCAGCTTTGAAACTTCCAGGAACCGACCCACGAATGGCTCACAGAAGTCACTCAACAAATTATTTCCTGAATGAATTTGTTTTTATTTAAGCCTGTGCTTTTCCGATTGTGTTCAACACAGCCTTAGGCTATTCTAGGGGAGAGTGTGTTATGGGTAGTGTCCCATGTGATTTATTGCTCAAACCAGAGTATGTTCAGGAGTGAGAGGAGGTGCTATTAAGAATTTAGTTAGGGGAACAAACTGGGCCACGTGGTCCCCTACCTGTGGGCTGCCTCAGGGACAGCTGATGGGGAGTACAGGCCACCACACTGTGTAGCCTCTGTGATGGCTGCCCCACAGGCTGTGCCGTCACCACCCACTTGGCCAAACACCACCACCTGGGAAGGGGGAGGGACCAGAGAGCTACACAGTCGATCAGCTCCTCTTTGCTTTCACTTCAAACAGGGAGGCTCTTCTACTTTTTCATATATTGTATTTCTGCGTAAGAGGTACTTTGGGAAAAAAGGTGTTTGTTGCTGAAAAATTCTGAAATGACTGGAGTCTTTTCCTCAATGTAGGATCTCTATGCAGTCATTCATTCCACAAATATGTACTGAGTATCTATCTACTCTCTGCACCTGTGCTCTTCATCCATGTCTGTTCCAGAGGTGCTGTGGTGTCAGGGAGACCAAACCTCTAAATCCAGTCCGCAATTGCCTGTTGTAGAGACTAATGCTTTACTTCACCCAAACGCACACCCCCCAAATTACAAAAGTGACAGGACTCAGAGTATTTCATGTGACCTGGATGCAGCGTAAAGAGGACGTGAGGGACAGAGCCCATTCTAGAAGTGGAGATGGGGTGCAGGACACGCGGGTCTCTTTCAGCTAATGATAACCTCTCTTCAGGATTTCCCATTTTGTGGTTTCTTGGTACCAAAACTTGCCTAGAGATGAGAGGGGAGATTGAGAGGGCATCAAGAGAGACTTTTGTCCAGTCTTTGGAGTAAACATCATGTAGCCTAGCCGGGTTGTAGTACACCTTACTTATCCAGAGGTTACCTACCGAGCTAACTCAGCTAACTCTTAAGCAAGCAGTAAGCTGGAAGGAAGGGACGCAAACAAACCTTCAGAGGCATAAAATCAACGGCCTGAAGTTCACAGGTGAGGGCAGGGCCAGGGAAGAAAGGAAACACCAGCCACTCCCAACATAAGCCTGCTTGCCCACGGCTCTACTTTTTCTCATCTCCTGTGCAAGCCCCCAGGAGCCCCCAGCTAAGGTCCCCCAAACCGGATGGGAATGTTTCCAAACACAACATTTGGAAAAGCACAAAGGTATGGAAAGGATGAGTCCAGATTTCTTATATGAGCTTAAGTGTTTCCTAGAGACTGATTGGCCTGTGCAACTAATGGGATGGCTTCAACTCCATGTGGGCAGCTTCTCTTCAAAGGCCTTCCTGCTTTTCTGACTTAAAAATTTTTTTAAAGTAATGTATGCCCCTGGGGAGAAAAGTCAAACAACATGAAAGGTAACATAGAGTGCATAGCCTGCACCATTCTACATTCCTACCAGCCATGTCAGAGGATTCCAGTTTCTCCCCATCCTTGCCAACACTGGTTACTCTCTTTTATTGGTTGTAACCATCCTCGTAGGTGTGAAGCTCATTGTAGTTTTGCATTTCCCTGATAACTAATGATGTTAAGCATCATGTCTTGTGCTTATTGGCCATTTGGGTATCTTCTCTGGAGTGTCTGTCAGATCCTTTGCCCATTTTAAAATTGGGTTATTTATATTTTATTATTGAGCTGTAAACATTCTCCGTATATTCCAGATACAAGTTGTTAGATCAATAATTTACAAATATTTCCCCCCACTCTAGGTGTTATCTTTTCAATTTCTTGATGCTATCTTCTGAAGCACAGGAGTTTTTAATATTGAATATTGATGAAGTCTTATTTATCTCTTTTTCATCAGTTATGCTTTTGGTGTCACATCTAATTTTAATCAAAGGTCACAAAGATTTGCCTTATGGTTCTCTTCTAAGAGTTTTATAGTTTTGGCTTTCACATTTAAGCCTTTAATCCATTTTGAGTTAATTTTTGTACATGGTGTATTAGGGATCCAACTTCATTTTTTTGTATGTGACAAATCCGATCATCCCAGCACCATTTGTTGAAAGGTCTGTTCTTGTCCCTGTGAATGATCTTGGTAGATAATTGTTTAAATTTTAATATTTATAACAGATAAATTATTTACTCGGTTTCAAAGTTAAATCTACAAAACAAAGAAATAGAACATCAGTATCTGTAATCTCCTCTTTTCTCTTTAACTCCCTCCTTCCTCCTATAGCAAACCTTTTTACTTTTTAATTTTGTAGGACTCTGACCCAACTCTAATAACGTAGTGGTCTTAATTTCAGCCTACAGTAGAATAGTGAAGAATTTAAAAAGCATATCTTTCTGAGGCCAATCAGAGTGTGGATATATTAACTAGAGAAAAAGGTTTGTTAAAACTGATAGAATAAAAGATGATAGGGCTTCCCTGGTGGTGCAGTGGTTGAGATTCCGCCTGCCGATGCAGGGGACACGGGTTCGTGCCCCGGTCTGGGAAGATCCCGCGTGCCGCGGAGCGGCTGGGCCCATGAGCCATGGCCGCTGAGCCTGCGCGTCCGGAGCCTGTGCTCCACAGCGGGAGAGGCCACAACAGTGAGAGGCCCGCGTACCGCAAAAAAAAAAAAAAAAAAAAAAAAAAGATGATAAAATTTCGGGAGCAAAAGAACGTTAGACAGGAAGAGTCATTGAAGAAAGAGGTAAATAAGACAGTGGAGCATGATACATTTTAGAGAATTCAGTTTAAAAATGGCTAAATTTGGGGGGCAAGGTTGACACTTAGAGAGGTACGTTTCTGCCTTTTGAAAAATTCACTCCTGTGGAGCACCTTTTCCAGATAATATCAAGTAAATTAGTGTAAGGGGCCACTTTAATTTTCTCTGCACCTGCTCACCCCTTTTCCTTCTTCCTTCTACCTCTTCCCCCGTTAGTTCCTGCTGCCTCTGTCTCCTGCAGAGCCCTGGGGCATGGGTCCACTCCCCCGTGAGTCCACACTTGATACCTACAGAGTGAAAGGTGTGGATTCCCCCTGAGCCCACCAGAGTTGTAGCTCTGAACTGAGTCTCTCTGCAGGTGGAATCCTCCCAAGAAGCCAACGCAGAGGTGATGAGAGAGATGACCAGGAAGCTGTACAGCCAGTATGAAGAAAGGCTGCACGAAGAGCAGCAGAGGCACAGTGCCGAGAGAGAGGCGCTCCTGGTGTGTTATGTCCTACCTGCTGATGGGATAGCAGAGAGTTTGGGGTGCATTACTGTTGGTGAGCTTTACATGGTAGGGTTTGTGCTCAGAGGTGAGTTAGTGGACTCTAACGTGGGTGACGGGTCAAGGAATTTATTATTTGCCGGTTCACTGCTCTCCCTTCTCCCTCCCTTCCTTTACTCACCACCTTCCCTGCTTGGAATAGTCCTCAATCACCACTTTCTCTAGCTGGTCTGACCGTTTGCCAGCATCCGAGCAGATCCTGGGCTTACCTGCAGCCACGCCCTTTCTCACTCCATTTGCTCTTCCTTGCCCGTCCTCGATCCTACCTATGCTCCCTGAAAGCCCCGAAGATGCCAGCATCTCCACGAATGAAGTCTCTCCCAGTCACACACCTGCAAGTGTCCTCTGTCCTTGGGAAACCCACAGTTTCTCTGCTCTTTGCCATGGAATTCTCTTGTCCCTGTTATTGGAGCTGAGCTGTATGTCTCACATCTTGGCTTCTCTAAAAGAGCATAAATTCCTTGAAGGCAGGGACTCCATTCTGCCTTACCTTGTGTCCTCACAGGCTTAATACATGTGCTGGCTGATTGACTGAGTTGGTGGTTTGCAATATGGGAGAAAGATCTGAGCATTCTGCATTCAATTCCAGATCCAGCCCTAATTCCGTTTAGGTTGTGTGACACTCTGAGCACCTAGTCAGGGGATAAATAACATTTGTAGGCTCTTTTTAGACATAAAGAGTCAAGGGGAAAAAAAGGAGAAAAAATAAGTAGGCCCATTAAAAAGCCATGCAATGTATCTTTATTCATGGGTCAGAACCAGAATCATGGAATTTGAGTTCATGATCTGTGAGACACTTCTAGGCCCCCAGGTCATGCTTTTAAAGAGACATGATGATTTAGCCAGGCCTGAGCTGTTTGGACCCTGATTGGAGGCTACTCCGCGCTCTGCTGAGGGGAGTGCGTTTCTTTTGCAGGAAGAAACCAATAGTTTCCTGAAAGCCATTGAAGAAGCCAATAAAAAGATGCAAGTGGCAGAGATCAGCCTAGAGGAGAAGGACCAGAGGATCGGGGAGCTGGACAGGCTGATTGAGCGCATGGAGAAGGTAACACAGCTTGGGGCCCGGGGCCCCCTCGCCCAGCCTCCCTTGCGGTGCAGCAGTTCCCCTGCAGCCCTGCCCCAAAGTATGAGAAGCCCTCACCACTTGATCCCTCTCATCCCTGCAATTTGTGACTTGAAAAAACCAAAGAGAAAACTGTAAAAGAAAGTATAAGGAAGTCCCACAAAGTTCTCATTTTTCCCATGGTGAAAATTTTGATGCTTCAAAAAACATTACGTACAAAATTATTTTACAGAAACTAATATTTTAGCAGCCCTGCTTTGCTGGGGCCCCAAGCATGAACTTAGATTACTTGTTGAGCAGGCAAGCCCTATTTCGACGTTACAGCGACAGCCCAAGCCCTGCCTGGGTCTGAAGGGTTCGCTTTTCTCTGACACTCTGTGTCGGAGCGGGGGACACTGCCTTTCTCTGTGGGTTTGAGGGGGAGGGCTGCAGAAGGCAGGAGCTCTGCCCGGATAATGAGCCAGTCTAGAGAAAGGGAAGAGGGAGCCTGGGAATTAGGCAGGAAGTGGAGAAACGGGAAGGAGGAGTGGGAGAGAGGAAAGAGAAAAAAGAGAGAGAAAGGGCGGGTGACCTTTAGCAGGTGACGGCGCGCTGCTGGGGGAGGGGGGTAGTTGAAGGCTAGGGCTGTGGCTGCTTCCTGGAAAGTGGCTCTCTCGTGGCATGGGTTTGCAGGACAGCCCTGACCAGCCAAGACCTCACCCATCAGCATCCTGTAACTCACTCACGCTGGATGCTGAGAATCCCCAGGCTGACGATGGCAGGAGGGGGAGTGACAGTGTGAGCAGGGTCAACAACTGGGCTCCCGGGTGATTCTGAGAAGAGGGCCGACCCGTGGTGTCTGCGGCATGATTCCCTCCACCGTCCCCTGTCAAGGGAGGCGTAACCAGCTTGGGAACAGCCTTAAATGCAATACTCTGGAGCTTCGGGGCTGGTGGGGGGCTCCCATTTTGGGTAACATCTTTTTTGGGGAGGGACTTGGGCAAATAGAGAGTCAATTACAATTTCGCCTCCACCCTCTGGGAAAGCAGAATCCCATGTGGTATTGAAGAGCGGGTAAGTGGCATAGTTAGGGCTAACGTCAGCATTGGCTGGAGGTGGCAGTCATAATGATTGGAAAATGAGGGCATTTTCTAGAACGTGGGTGAGCTATCTCCCACATCCCCACTCTCCTACAACAGCAGACGGTGCTGGTTAAAGCACACACTCCCCATGGGTGACAGATTGTCCTGCAGCAAGCAGAAGCCAGGTGAGCAGGCAGCACGGGGAGATGTACAGACAGACTGTCCGTGTGCTGGTTAAGAATATGGGTTTTAGGATCAGGCAGACCTAGGGTTTGAGTCTTGCCTCTCCTTCTCATTGTGGGCAGTTACTCGACTTTTCCAAATTCAGTTTCCTCTTCTGTAAAATGCTGACAATAGTAATTCTTATTCTTAGGCCTTCTGTGAGGAGTACACGAGAAAAATCCGTGCCAAGTGCTCAGCGCGGTGCCTGGCATATATAAAGTCGGGGCTCACAAATGTGTGGCTCTGATTTTTATGTTGTTACTTGCATAAATGTCTGCCCCTGGTGTCAGCTTCTTTTTCAGCTGGACCTGTTCTATAGCTGAGTGTCTTTATACCCTTGCGATTCTGAAAGTTCCTAGCTTTTTCCCACTGATGTGCACGTGCAGCCCGGGTGAGGGCCGTATGGCTGGGGGCCAGGCTGGTGTTGGTAAGGCCGGCCGTCCCTGCCAGCGTTTGTGTGACACAAAATGTTCCCCGCATCCTCTTGGCTTTTTCTTTAGCGATTGAAAATCTATTGTCTTTCCTCTTAATCTTTCCCATTTAAGCTAGCGAAATGCTTGCTTTATTTAGCTAAGATTAGATTACCCATTTACTGTTTTTCCCCCTTCAGGGATAAATCTGGGACAGCAGGAACTGTGCCAGATCTCTGTCACACAGGATGTGAACAGCATGCCCACAGAGTTTGTATTCCTGTTCTCACCTAGTTTTGGATTTTTTCTCGAGGACAAACCATGTCCTTTTGAATGGCTTCTGTGCTGTATCCCTTAGTGTACTGTTCTCAGCATTGCGTCCCAAACACCTTTTTTTCCTATCGGTAGAAGTCTTGTAAGGAGTGTGTTCTATCAGAGACCCTTCTGCAGAATAGATAATATTCTATGCCTTGATCTCAGTGGTGGTTTCACCAGGTAATGTGTATACAAATGTATTGATTGTGCAATACTCAAGATTTGTTGTACCTCAATTTAGAAAAAAATCGAATTTTAAAGTATGCTGTAAGTTAGGCCTTGCCCTACTTTAAGACAGCTTTCTGGGGAGTCTGAGGGAAAGCTCGCTTGTTACAGAGTCATCATTATTTCAGGGCTAATGTAAACTTCCAGCCAGTGGCAGAACCCGTGGGGACAGTAAGAATGTGCATTTGCTGTAGAGATTTAAAAGCAGTAATAAAACCCCACTGAAAAGTCGGTCTTCCTTCATTATTCTAAGGACATCGATGATAACACACCCTTCCTCCCGTGGTGTACTGCCCCCCAGCTCTGGTCCACCCTTGGTCTGCCACTGCTTACAGCTTCAGAAGTTGAGGGGGCTACAGTTTCAAGGCTCTGCTTTGAATATGTGGTGGAAAAGACGTTTGGAATGTGTATAAGTAGCCAGAGCTTGTTGGGGAGAACTTCTGAGGTTAAAGATGAGGCACGGCCATACTTAGAGAAGGACCTAAAGTAGAAGAGTCTCCTCCCAATTAATGAGCAGAATTTGATAAACTTCATTGTAAGGAAATTTATTATACTCTCATCTGTAACATTTCTAGGGCAATTTTGGTTGTGGTGGGCACTACATTTTTATTAATATTTTCCACTTTGTTCAAAGAAATGTGTCCAGATTTTATATTACTTTTTAAAAAAAATATTTGTTTGTTTGTTTGGCTGCGTTGGGTCTTAGTTGCGGCACGCGGGATATTCATTGCAGCGTGCGGGATCTTTTGTTGCGGGGCGCCGGCTTCTCTCTAGTTGTGGCACATGGGCAGTAGAGCACGCGGGCTTAGTTGCCCCGCAGCATGTGGGATTTTAGGTCTCCGACCAGGGATCGAACCTGCATCCCATGCATTGGAAGGCGGATTCTTAACCTCTGGACCACCAGGGAAGTCCCTTATATTACTTATTTTAGGTAAACTTCTAAATTTATATATATACACACACACACACACACACACACACACACACAACACAGCAAAGTGTACAAATCTTAAGTGCACAGCTTGATACATGAATTGGTTTCCTATTGAAACTGTAACAGTTTACCACAGTTAGAGGCCTAAAGCATCATGGATTTATCATTTTTAGTTCTGGAGGTCAGAAGTCCTAAAATCAAGGTGTTGGCAGGGCTGGCTTCCTTTTGGGAGCTCTAGAGTAGGATCCGTTTCTTAGCCTTTGTTCCCTTCTACAGACTGACTATATAACTTGGCTCATGGCCCCATCCTCCAGCTTCAAAGCCAGCAAGCACTGCAGCATCTCCTAGTCTTTGTCTGTTTCTGACTGTAACCCTACTTCTTCCTTCTAATACGAGCCCAACTAGATAATCCAGGATAACCTCCCCATTTTCAAGACCATTAACTTAATCACGGCTGCAAAGTTCCTTTATCCATGTAAGGCAACATATTCACAAATTTCAGAGATTAGGATGTGGACACCGTTGGGGCACTGTTACTCTGATTTTCACAATGTAGTTTTACAAGTGAACACACCCGTGTACACACCATCCCAGTTAACTTATAGGATATTACAGGATTCCAGACCCTCTTGATGATTCAGAAAATAATCCCAAGAAATTTGTAGTATCACAGGCCACTGATTTAGAGTATTGATTAACATTATTTAGAACCATAAATTTTCACAAGACATCTGAGCCTGGGCTGACGAAATGCTTGAAAAAATCAACCAATCAATCAATCTCGGGGCTTCCCTGGTGGCGCAGTGGTTGAGAGTCCGCCTGCCGAGGCAGGGGACACGGGTTCGTGCCCCGGTCCGGGAAGATCCCACATGCCGTGGAGCGGCTGGGCCCGTGAGCCATGGCCGCTGGGCCTGCGCTCCGCAACCGGAGAGGCCACAACGGTGAGAGGCCCGCGAACCGCCGGCCCCCAAAAAAAAAAAAAAAAAAAAAAAAAATCTCGACTGGCTTTATCCAGGATATTCATCTGTAAATACACACCAGTAAATTTGACATTTTGAGCTTTGTTTGGACCCTGGCAAGTGGGTGTATAAAACCCATGGGTGGCACATAGACTTGAATTCACTAGTGCTGCAGTTGCTTGCTGTACATTCTCCAGCCAACTTGGGATCCATAGATTAAATATTAGTGTCTGTCTGTTTTAGGAACGCCATCAACTTCAACTCCAGCTCCTGGAGCATGAAACAGAAATGTCAACGGAAATTACCAATTCTGACAAAGAAAGGTAAGATGTAATGCTTTTTATTTTTTTAATTTTTTTAAATTTTTATTTTTTGCGGTATGCGGGCCTCTCACTGCTGCGGCCCCTCCCGCTGCGGAGCACAGGCTTCGGACGCGCAGGCCCAGCGGCCACGGCCCACGGGCCCAGCCGCTCCGCGGCACGCGGGATCCTCCCGGACCAGGGCACGAACCCGCCTCCCCCGCATCGGCAGGCAGACCCCCAACCGCCGCACCACCAGGGAAGCCCTGCCCTTTATCTTGTAATGGATTTAGATGGTGGACATGCTGTGTTTTTGTGGGCTCACTTGGTCCTTGCATTGTCATTCGTTTGGTCATCACCCATTGCAGACTGATACATGCCAAACATTGGACTGGGAGCTTCCAACGTGGAGCTTCCAGCCACATCTTACAACCCAGGGCTGGTTGTTAGTGCAGTGGAACACGTCAAAGCCTGTCACAAGTACCAGAGTTCAGTCTATAAATGTTCTCCATAACCTTGAGCTCCACAGGATGCACCTTGTTGATGAGAAAACTCGAGAGTGACTAATACCATTGCCATGGAAACTTAATTTTACAATGTCTTTGTTTCCAAACATTCCTCAATGAAACCTTGCCTTGTCCTCTGGCTATGAGTGTATAAAGCCCTGCATGGGAAATGCAGGAGCAGTCCACGGCCTCTTCTGGAAACCAGAAGGCAGCGAGGCCACGCACGGCCCTCTAGTGAAGGAAAACAAGGTTGGGATGCTTTGAGCATTTGAGCAAGTTACTTAACAACCCTGAGATTGTTTGCTTCTCTGTAAAACGGGAATTCTTTTTTCAAGTGGGGAGAGTTGTAATGATGTGAAGAGTGCCCATCTCATTGGGGTATTATTGTGAGGGAACTGCTGGGTGTACTGCCTGCCACATAGTATGTGCTGAAAAGATACCTGTTCTCTTCCTCTTGTGCAACTTCAGAGTTTGCAGAGTTATAGGGATCTTCCCTAGTCTTTAACATAGTGCTGAGGAGGGACCTGGCAGAGATGGGAAGTGGTAAGCAGACCACCAGACCCTTCGTCCGTGTTCCAGTCCAGGGGCCCCAAAGGACTGTAGAGTCCATCTGCTGGTTCATTTGGTTTATTTGAACCAAGTAAAGTCTGAGGATAATTTGTGCTTTTTTTTTTTTTAAAGTATGAAATGTTTTATGAGGTGGTCTGCTCTGTTTTGATGGAGAGAGGGTCTTGCAGCGTCTTTCCCATTTTCTCAAAATAAATGATGTATGGAACAACTGTAATTCCTGACTTTCCAGGACTCTGCCACTTGATTTCAGATATTTTGTTGTGTTGCTAGATTCTTCTCCTTCTCTGTTTTCCTAATCGTGGTAATTACTGGATGTTCCAATGCTGTATTAACCCAAAAAGAAAAAGCCTCTCATATCTGTAAGTGGTGCAAAAAAATTCTCTCTCAGCCCCTGGAAAGTGTAGTAACTGTCCTTATACGGGATAAAACTTGCAAGTGGGAACTTGACAAATGGTCCTATCTTCCTTCTACGGTGGGGTGGTCGATTGGTAGTTAATAAACTAGGATACACACAAAGTAGGAAGAGTGTGTCTTGTTCTGGGCAATATTCCCTTCAAGCGGTGACTCTGGGTGCTGCCCTTGTTGCTTTGCTTGAGGATTCACTTGCTCTTTCTTCTATTTGTATTAGGTATCAGCAGCTGGAGGAGGCATCGGCCAGCCTCCGGGAGCGGATCCGACACCTAGATGACATGGTGCATTGCCAGCAGAAGAAAGTCAAGCAGATGGTTGAGGAGGTAAGCCCCTCTCAAAGGGCTTGGGCCCGGGATTGCTTCCTGTGGTGGGAACACTTCAGCCCTAGAGCCAGATACGACTCTCAGCTCCATCTTCTGTGGCTCACAGTGAACTAGCTCAGGCCACTGCCATCTTGGCCCAGAGGAGAAGGTCCTCATATGTCCCCTGTGGACTGGTGATGATCCCTCTAAAAGAGGGCCGTCCCTAGATGAAAGGGTTACAGTTAAGAAAGCTGGAAGGTGCGGTTCATAAGCTCACTCACCTACACAGGACAGCAGTACCCTTTATGGGTGCCTGCAGCTGAGGGACCAAAGGGTGTGACAAGAACAGTTCACTTCAGCTCAGGCCTCTGCACCCCGGGACCTGCCTGCCTGTCCCCTGCTTCTGCTCTTGTCCTTTCTCCACGTCTGGTGTGTCTCTGTCATTCCTTTTCCCTGTCTGTCCCTTCTTCTTCGTTTTTTCTCTTTTCTGCTATTCTTTTTCTCCTTAGCTGTCTATGTAACATGAAAGCAAGTTTTAGGCTTACTGTATGCTGGACATAGTTTACTATCCTGTTTTTCTAAATGAAAAAACAGGTAAGTTGAACTTTTATGTTTCTCTAAGAGGAAAAGAGTTTCTTTTAACTTGTGTCACTGTACCTGTCTCTCTCATGGTGATGCTCCATAGGAGAAAGTCCATGCTGTGTACAGCTAATCACATATTAGTGTATTTTTCTTGCTCGATTGAAAAATCAGATGAAAATAAGAACAGTTAGTACTAACAAGGTGATAAGTATTCCCTAGGGACTAATTCTCTAACTTGCAAAGAAAAGGTTTCAATTTAATTAAACATTTGGTTGGCAGTGGAAAATCTGGAAAAAAAATTTATATTAAGCACAACTCTGAAAATTTATCTGTTAATGTATTATTAGAATTTAAAGTATATCTACTTCTAATAAATAATTTACACATATGATAGACAAATAGAAGATTAAACGTATATCTTTTTTTTTTTTTTTTTGCGGTACGCGGGCCTCTCACTGTTGTGGCCTCTCCCATTGCGGAGCACAGGCTCCGGACGCGCAGGCTCAGCGGCCATGGCTCACGGGCCCAGCCGCTCCGCGGCATGTGGGATCATCTCAGACCGGGGCACGAACCTGTGTCCCCTGCATCGGCAGGTGGACTCTCAACCACTGCGCCACCAGGGAAGCCCTATCTTTTTTATTAATCCCTAAAATGTTGGCGCTATGAGTGGAGTTAAGGTCAGGCAATTGTGAGGATGGGGAGGGACACCTTTTTTTTTTTATTGTGTGTAGGGTAAACGTACACATTAGATAAAATCTGCTCCCAAATGAGAAACCCAGTCACACAGTGTGATTGGCCCGTGTGTCAGTCTCAGGGCTCAGTAGAATAAGAGAATGGGGAACAAAGGCTCAGATGAGGAAACCCCGCATGCACTTTCACAATTCCTTGGCACTGCCAGGCAGGAACAGTGCCAGCAACAGGGATGGGTAGGTCTTGCCGTATATCAGCATTGGGTAGTTGTCAGGAGTGTGTTTCCCAAGGAAAAGCATTGCTTTGTCACATTTAGCATCTCTGGAACCATGGCTGTTAGATCATAGCTTTTCTGCTTCTGAACTTCACACACATGAAGTCCGGGGCAAGGCTGTCCCTCAGTTCCCCGTGGGGCTCCTTGGCTGTGGTGCACTCCATTTCTCCTGCCTCACGGCAGGGTGCTGTCTGCGTTGTTTCCCCGTCGAATATTGGAGAACCAGTGAACAAAACCTCATATGTGTGGGCTTCTGATTGAGTTATCACCTGTAAGGGTTTAATGATTGGTCTTTTTTAAAAGACATTTTCAAGTAGTTTAGAATTCTGTTTTCTAAGTGACTTCCGGACTCTAACAGACATACCAATTTGAAAGGAGTAGGGGAATATTTATATATGAAAATAGGGAAGCATATAAAGATCACTGTCCATGCCTTGCTTTACTACCTGTGATTTAACATCTCCTAAGTAGAGCTTCTCTAAGTGCTGATGAGGTGGTCTGGAAGACCCAGCCACGGGCATGAAATGACAGGCTGAAATTTAGGATGGCGCCGCCAGAATGAGCACCACCTAGGGGCCAGCTGGGTTTCAACAGTTAGATAGAGACAGAGGAAGAGAGCTTTAATTCTAAATTTAAACTAACAACTACTTAAATCAGGTGGTAAGACTTAATGTATTCGTCCAGTACACTGTATTAACGCATACAACAAAAGGATGGTTTAAAATTCCAATTGCTGTAGCCATTTATGTGAATACTTTTTTTTAAAAGTTAGAACCATGGAAAGGGGAGAAATGAGCACATTGAGATGTTCAGGATCAGGCTGGAAAGGAGTTGAGAACTACAGTAATCCAGGGAGTGGTTGAAGCACTCGGGCAAGACATGGGCAAAAGGGGAGACATGAGAGGTGAATTCACATCTTAGAAAACGGTCATGGAGAAGATGGAATATATTTTTGTTTGTGTTGCAGTGCAAAGCCAGGCTGGAGCCACTGGGTGGCCAATTTCAGCTTTCTGTTCAACATAAAGGAAACATTTCTAGTATTGGCTGTCCTGGGAAGTATATGTAGCCTTTAATCACGGGTGCATTTTATGAGGAGAGAAGTCGGGATAGAAGCTCCTTATATAAAGAATTCTCTATTGTTTACTAGGCTGTGCCTTTTGTTAGGATCTCAGCCTTTTCATTGCTTTGCATAATGAGTGAAAGCAGCAAAGACATATTAAATTGGTTCAAGTCATTTGGACCAAAGTTTGAAAAATCCAGACAGCTGAATTAGTCATGTGTGGCATCTTGAACTCTGACTTGAGAAGTGTCTTTCTATCTGTGAACTCCAGCCACCCAGATATTGAGACAAATTTGACCCGGAAATAGAGGCAACCTTTACGTGTCACCAATGTTAGGGACAGTTTTCCTTCCCTCACATGAAGTCTGAAAGCTTGTCCCTGTGATGGCTTCACACTCACCAGGGGTAGGAATCTAGTTCCCATCCATTGTTGCTGTCATCTGAATCACAGTGTCTGTGAATGAAGTTAGTTTATTAAAATGATGGGCTTCTTTTTTTAGCTCAAAACATCCAGGTATTATTACTGAGGTTCTTGGAATCCTTAAATGTTAAGCAGCATATTTACTTCCACCTCAGTGGAGTGTAATTTCTAATAATAATAATAATGATGATGACGATATATTGAATAAAAATTAACCAGCGTAGGTGTTGCAGTCCTTAGCTCAATAATGACTTTTCATTGTGTGGGACAGTATATTTCAGTAGGGATTTCTGCATGTAAGAAGGGGCAGGATGGGCCCTTTTGAAATGAAGGATTATGTATCTTATGGGGTCAGGTTCATTGAGAAAAGATACAAAGCGTCCTGCGTGAAGTGTGGGAGCACATACCCCCACTTGGCTAGATCTTTGTACCAAATTAAGTCTCCTTTTGTGGTGTTAGACAGGGATTGGTCATCTCCCTCCCACCACTAGTTCTTCTGACTGGTTCTGGATCTGAAAGAAACACAACACACACACACACACACACACACACACACACACACACACACACACACGCCTAAATATGCCCCTTTTAGACTTTCAAGGGTTTGCCAGAAAATACACAGAGGGACTGAAAAAAATAGCATTCATGAGGAAACTCACTCGTCCATCCATTTACCAGTTACCCACCGGCATTTTCTCTGTGGTGGGGCTGGGTACCCAGTGGGGAGCTGGGCAGATGTGGTCCTGCCCTCATGGATCTTATCATCTGGTGTTAGCTGAGTTCCAGTCGTCCTTGCCCTTGGGCTTCATTCTGTTGACAAGCTGTCTGGAATCCGGCTGAGTTCTTTAGCTTGCCGTTAAAGGAACCAGGAGATCAGGGAGGAGCACAAGGCTGGGCGGAACCTGCAGCCAGAGCAGCGAACACGTGACACATCTTTAAACATCTTCAGTCAACAGGACGTTGACACCTCTTTGCCTGCTCTCATCAAGGCCCAGTGCCCCGCCAACCAAAGCAGCTTTCTGCCCAGGGGAAAATTATCTGGAGGAAAGCAATTTTAAAAATTTAAATTCTCTCCATCCCAAGAATCTTCCCTTTTAAATGGATCAGCCATTTGTTAGCACACAATTTATTTTAAAAGTCTTGTGTGGTGTGCTGAAATGTAAAATACAAAAGCACATGTTTGCCCAATACCCTGTGTTTAGAGGATTCAGAGTGATCTCCATCACTGACAATTAGCCACATGGGGGAAGGGGAAAGGAGCTGTGGCACCGAGCCCACCACGCTAACCTGCTCAATTGAACTGTTTCCAGATCATGTCCCACGAGCTCTTCTCCAGATTTAGTCTCTGGCTCTTTGGAAGATGACAAAATGGTAGCTTGCTCTGGGTTGGAAGCAGTTCCTTTTATCGTTCGTGGTTCGAAGAACACTTGTACTCTCTCTGCTGGGAAGAGGTGGCATGTGTGTGTGATGAGCTGATGAACAAGACACGAAGGACATGACATTGAAAAGGAAATGTGGCCACGTAGGGCTCTTATTTGTGGAAACACCCACATTCTGTAACTTCAACTTCTACAGCATGACACTGCAGAGTCAAGAGAACTCAAAGATCCATAGAGTATTTCTAGAAACGTGGGTTCCTAGACATCAAAGAGGGAACTGTGATGAAGAATAGTACTAAAAAATAATTTAGAAAGTGCCAGGTGGAGGCTGGTCTTGGAGGATGAAGCCTTATTCATGGAAAAGCTGCCAAGGACACCTGCGAAGGAGATGGGAAGCGGGCTCGAAGAACTCCAGCGCTCCAGGAGGAAGTGCTCCCCGCCTGATCACACCCCAGAAAATACAGAATAAGCCAGGTGTCTCTGTAGTTTGATTATATTTGTATGTAGGAGGTGGCCCTGAGGATGTCCTTTCTGAATGAAGATCAACGGCACTAATCAACTTAGCACTCTTCTTGTTTAAGAAACATTTGGTTTGCTTCTATCATCACGCATAGACAGTTCAACTCACTTCATGAAAAGGAGAAGTATATCTGATGAAAAGAAAAATGGGGACTTCCCTGGTGGCGCAGTGGTTAAGAATTCGCCTGCCAATGCAGGGGACACGGGTTTGATCCCTGATCTTGGAAGATCCCACATGCCACGGAGCAACTAAGCCCGCGCACCACAACTACTGAGCCTGTGCTCTAGATCCCACGAGCCACAACTACTGAAGCCCGCGTGCCTAGAGCCCGTGCTCCGCAACAAGAAGCCACCACGATGAGAAGCCCACGCACCACAACGAAGAGTAGCTCCCGTTCGCTGCAACCAGAGAAAGCCTGCGTGCAGTAAAATAAATAAATTAATTTAAAAAATGTATTTGGCTGAAATGTACTGAAGTGAAATATACTTTATGCATGCTTTATTTTCATAGAGGGCTTCGTGAGACAGCCACAGGCCCTGGTATCTCATCAAAACTAAACGGTGTTGCTGAGAACTGTAGTAGCAGCAGTGGTAGTAATAGTCAGTGGGTGGTATTAGCCTAATAATAATGAAGTGAGTTCATTAAGGGGGAGGTGTCACTTAGACGTTGGGTAGTTTTCCGCTCCATCCTCTTTTCCATGGCAAAGTGGGCAGGTAAATGCTTTCTTGTCAGTAGTTGTCTTTGGTCTTTAATTTAGATGCTTCTGCCCAGCTGGAGCAAGTAGGCAGTGATGGGAAAGGACGCAGATGAATGACTTCCCACATGTGTATGAACCGTTGATGCAGTTTACCTCCACTGTGTTCTGTCTGAATGCAGATCCCCAGATACTCTTGCTGGGTTTCCAGACTTCCCCTAGGGAGCTTTGAGTCAGATCTGAGAATCGCTAATCTAGATGTCACTCTAGTGTAGGGACCTACACTGTTTCTAGGGATACCTTTACTGCCCTCATGTTTTCCAGTCTGTGGTGGAAAAGTTACTGGCATTTGTTCTAGTGGAGTAGACTCACTACCCAGCTTCAAAAATTGAAGTAATATCAGACAAGGGGATGTAATGACTTCTAGAGGAGGCGGGGCACCCACTAGGGCCTCTCTCCCAGGATTGTGTGCTCTCCCCCCTGCCCTTGGAGTTCCTTCTCTCTTTTGGGGCACAGATAGTACCCTGAGGCTAGGTAGACCTTATGTTCTGGGGCAGAGGGTGAGTGAGGTGCCAAGGCTGTCTGCAGGACCGTGAGAGTGCCTCCCCCCGCCCCCCAAATGCTGTGCCCTAGACGACCCCTGCACCTCCCTCTAGGCCTGATGCTGGGTCCTGGGCTAATCAGGGATCTCCTTAGATCCGGGTCCCCTGCCTGAGAGGACCTCCCTCCACCTGCTCCTCCCTGCCTTTGCCTGTGTCCCTAAATTCACCCCTTCCTGCCAGGACTGTGATATGGTATGAACTTGACTTCCTGCATCAAACATGAGTTAGGTGCTCAAACTCTGCCCCACACTCACCCCATACTACCACCCCATCCCCCGACCCCTAACTGGATCCTAAGCCTTGGGCTCTTAGTAAGGCTGTGATTCTGTCTCAGGGCCACTCACACCCCCACCCAAAGGAGATGCTACTCAAAAGTTGAGGCCAAATTTATTTATAGTAATCCAAAGTGTTACAGTTTCCAATTCTGGTGTTTAACACTGTATTAGCCACTTTTTTATTTTAAAATCTCAGCTGCTTTATCTAAAGCATGAAGTTTTTAGAAGGTAACCAGAAAGCTCACATGGTGTAAACCTTTTTTGTATGCATTATAGAAGTATTGCAGGTTCATTGTGTGACATGTATTGATTAATGTATTCACGATTCAAATTGTCCTTTCAAGGGAGAAGGTCTTTTCTTTGCAAATGTCATCGAACCCACTTTCTGTCTGTTGAAGTTGTTTCTAATTGGCTCTGAAATGTTTCTCAGACCTGGGTGCTCATGTTCTGCCCATAGTAGTCTGTGTGCTTGTGCTCCTCATCCAAGTAACTCCTAGCTAGTGGATGTTTCTCATGTTGCAAGGTGTGCCTCATGTGTTGTAGGTGTGCATCTACACCTCCCATCCCACGTTAACCCTCTGTGGGAGGTATTATTAGCACCATTTTTTACTACTGGAAACTAAGACTTAAGAGTCTTAAAAAATAAGTAGCTAGTTGTCTCTCCACAAGTGATGATGGTGCTAGGTCCACACCCAGATTTTTGACTCCAAAGCCAGCGTTGTTCTTTGCTTATTTTTTTATAATTGGAAAAAAATTTAAAATATAGAAACTTAAAGAGAATGATAAAAAATAAAACCCATGTATTCTCTTCTGGAATTGACAGATGTTAGCATTTTGGTGTATTTCATATTTTTTCTAAATAAAACATTAGAAGTTCTCATTTTACTCCTCCCAGTTCGGATCTTTTCCCTTCTTACCCTCCACCCCATCCTGCCCTAACGCCTCCTCCGGAGGCAATTTGGCCTCTATCCAGACCATGTTTCTATGCTTTTACTACACATACATGTATTTATTGTTGGTATATAGCTTGGTTTCTGTGTTTAAAAAAGTATGTAAAATTTTATTTATAATATATAAATAAATTTTATTGTATTTATTTTGCAACCTACTCTTTTCCCCAGTTTTGTTTTTGGAGTTGTTACATATAGATCAGAATTATTCATTTTGATGGCCGTCTAATATTCCATTAGATGATATTGTAATGTACCCTACTGATAGACATTTAGCTTGCTTCCAATTTTTTATTCTTTTGCAAACAATGCCACACATGTGTCTGTGCTTATCTAGGGAATGTACTCAGAGGAGGAATCGCCAGGGCCTGGGGTTGGCACAGTTTCTCCTCTGCTCGGTATTTCCCAATTGCTCTCCAAAGTGTACGTAGACTTCCACCCATCATGTATGAGGGCAGATTTCTCCACATTCTCATCACCTCCTGGTGCTGTTGGACTATAATTTTAGCCAGTTGTGAAATAGTATCTCTTTGTCTTAGTTTTAACTTGCGTCAGCCTGGTGACTGCTCATTACAACTGTAGAGATTGAGCATAAACTTCTCACCAGTCAGGCTCCCATTCTTATGAACTGGTTGGTCATCTTTTGTTCGTTTTTCTGTTTGTTTTTCTTTTTTTCCCTGCTGATTTTTAGGAACTCTGTATAGTGCCAATATTAGTCGTTTGTCAAAAAATGTTTGAATGCCATTATCTTCTCCTTGTCATTTTCGTTTGTTTACGGTGTTTTGTATAATATACACATTTTAAAATTTGGTAGAAAGTTATCAATCTTTCTGTGCTGTGTTGTGTGTCTTGTTTGTCTGTCATAAGCTTTAGAGTTTTGTTTTGCATCTTTAGGTCTGTAATTACACCCCTCCCCCACATTCTTACCCATCGTTCTCTTCCTTACTCTGTTTTTCTCCATAGCACTTATCATCTTGTAATATATCCTACACTTATCTGTTTTGTTTATTTATGTGTTATCTGTTTCCCTCCACTAGAATGTAAGCTCCCTGAGGGCAGTGGCTTTTGTCTGTTTTGTTCATGGCTATATCCCTAACTGACCTGGATATAGTCACGGGCATATAGCAGGTGCTCAATAAATATTTGTTGAACAAATAAAGAATAATCCACATGGAATGTATTTCTTGTGTATATAGTGTGAATAGAGCTGTCACCCTTTGTTCCCCTCATGGAAAGCTGCTTTCTCTAACACCATTTATTGGATAGTCCATCCTTCCCCCACTGATTCTTTTCATTCAAGCTTTATCAAGCTGGAGTTGTTTCCCTCGTGCCACTGTCTTTATATATTTCTGTTCCCCTGCCTCTGTGCTGAAGTCTGCAGAAAAGCCAGTCCTCACACACACAAGTGGGAGTGGGGGAGATGAAGGGCTAGGTTCCACTTACGGAGAGTTTTTCTCTGATGGGTCAATCGGTAAATATTTAAGAAGCAACTTTTATGAACCAAATGTAAAAATGGACCTGAGTCCTCAAAGCCCTCAAAGGACTTTCTGGTTGACGTTAAAACTCGTTATAACTCAAGGCAGAATATAAGGGTTAAGCAGGACAATTAGCTGTGTGCTGGGAACACACAAGCTGGAGAACATAGTGGTTAAGTTTGTAGGCTTCAAGTAAATTCAATCTTTGTATCCTGCATCTGCTCCTGACTGGGCTTTGTATCTTGAGCAACTTATTGATCTTCTCCAACATTTAGTTTCCTTATCAAAAAAATGGGAATGATGATAATAGTACCTGCTTCAGGGGTTGTTGATTGACTGAAAGAATGTACGCTAAGGGTGTAGCTCAGTGCCTGTAAATGTTCACTAATTCTAGTGTGCGCGGAGTCTTTAGGGAGGAGGTGAAATTTGACTGGGTCTTGCAGCACGGGTTAGATTTTTCTGGGCAGGGATTGAGTAGGTGGAAAAGGACGTGCCAGACAAGATACAGAATAAATAAAAAACAAAAGCGTGGAAGCCAGAAAGTATAGGGTGAGTTCAGGGAACATTATTCTAGTTTGACTGGATTGTAGGAGGAAGTAATGATGAACAGACTGGAAATGTAGGTTGGGCCTAATTGCTGTGGATTACCAGCAACAAGCCAAGAAAATGTCCTTTATTACTAAGCTCCTAATTCCTCGATGGCTCCCCATTGCCTGATCAGATCTGAGCCTCAGAGGGGTGTCTCTGGCAGGGCGCGCTTGGCAAACAGGAGAGGAGAGGGGCAGGGAGGGCAGCTAGGGGGCTCCCAGGAGAGTCCTGGTCAGTACAGTTGAGGGTCCATGTCCCAGGGCACCTGAACTTTAGGAACATATTGTGTGTGTGTGTGTGTGTGTGTGTGTGTAATTAAAGCCTCCTTTATTTTTTTGTTTTGTTTTGTCTTAAAATTGACAAGACTAGTATAAACGTCTTTAAAAAAATTTTTTTTATTGGCCTATAGTTGACTTACAAAGTTGTGTGTACACAAAGGTGTACAGCAAAATGAATCAGTTATACGTGTACATATATCCACTCTTTTTTAGATTCTTTTCCCATATAGGTCATTACAGAGTACTGAGTAGAGTTCCATGTGCTATACAGTAGGTCCTTATTAGTTATCTGCTTTATATATAGTAGTGTGTATATGTCAATAGGAACATTTATTTAAACTACCATTTTTTTTTTAGCGGTATGTGGGCCTCTCACTGCTGTAGCCTCTCCCGTTGCGGAGCACAGGCTCGGGATGCACAGGCTCATCGGCCATGGCTCACGGGCCCAGCCGCTCCGCGGCATGTGGGATCCTCCCGGACCGGGGCATGAACCCGTGTCCCCTGCATCCGCAGGCGGACTCTCAACCACTGCGCCACCAGGGAAGCCCCCATTTTTTTTTAGCATCAGCTTTGTGCAAGGTGTGGAGCTGGGTGCTTCCATATACATGCCTACCTCAGAAATACTGCGGGTTGGGTTCCACACCACCGCAATAAAGCAAATATTGCAGTAAAGTGAATCACATGAACTTCTTTGTTTCCCAGTGCATATAAAAGTTATACTGTAGTCTATTAAGTGTGCAATAGCATTATGTATAAAAAGACAAAGTGACACCTAATTAAAAATTCTTTGTTCGGGACTTCCCTGGTGGCGCAGTGGTTAAGAATCCGCTGGCCAATGCAGGGTACACGGGTTCGAGTCCTGGTCTGGGAAGATCCCACATGCCGCGGAGCAACTAAGCCCATGCGCAACTACTGAGCCTGCGCTTTAGAGCTCACAAGCCACAACTACTGAAGCCTGCGCGCCTAGAGCCCGTGCTCCGCAACAAGAGAAGCCACCGCAATGAGAAGCCCGCACGCACCAACAAAGACCCAATGCAGCCAAAAATAAATTAATTAATTAAAAAAAAAAAAAAAAAAAA